>NC_056667.1:101835935-102171870 GCF_018350195.1 Panthera tigris
AACCATTAGAACAACTGTATCCCCATTTAATGCGTATGGAAGCAAATATTCAGGGCAATCGAGTCCAAAATCACGCAGCTACTAAGACGCTTGGCTGGCAAGAAGAGGAATCGTGAGTCAAACTCCAAGGCCACGGTGTTTCTCACTACACCCAGGCCCGGGTGGAAGACAGATTAAACCCAGGTTAAACCTGGGAGGAAGAGCTCTCTTTCGGGGATAAAAATTGGCACTTGTCCGCTTGGCCTCCTGTGTTGGCAGGGAGGAACAGAAAGACCCGCCCGAACCGGAGGCAGACAGACGGCCTTTACCACTGACGAGCTGTGAGAACATGGGCGGGTCTGTCGCACATCCTGAGGCTGTTTACTCATCTGCAAAATGGACGCAAAAACACCTGCTCTCCGTTCTTCACGGGCGGTGGTCAGAGCGATGTGAGAACAGTATGCAGCGGAGCATCGTGCAACTCCGCGGGGCTCCCCGAACGTCAGGCCAGCAGCAGCTCTGGGCAGATATGCGCTGTGCCTGGGATGTGCGCTGTGCGCTGTGCCTGGCAGATATGCGCTGTGCCAAGACCCCGTCTTCCCGGCCGGGTCCCACAGTTCTGCAGTGGCCTCTGCGGCAGCAGGTGGCCCTGGACGCCGTGCGCGCCACGGGCAGGGGTCTCCTCCCGCGTGGTTCCAGGGTGGGCAGTCTGGGAGGTGACCCCCAACGTGCTCGCGGCAGCTGCTGCTTATCTGCAGTTAGACAGATGAGGTGTCCACAGCGACCTTCCTGCCTCAATGAGTGTGGGAACCCGGGGCTTCCCAGGGCCGAGGGGTGGGAACGTAAACAGAATGGCCCTGGCTGAAGCTGCGCCCCGCATCCTCCCTCCGCGCTGCCCTAACCCGGGAGGAGGCGCCAGAGATGGTCTGGGCACCGCCGCTGAGGGTGCGGAGGGGAAAAGGCTGGGGCTCTGGGGTGTCGGGGGAGGGGAGCCACCTCCCAGCATGATCAGGACTCCCTCGGAGCTGGACATTTCCTGCCAAAAGTCCCACCGCTGCTTTTTGCTGCCAACATGACAGAGTCACGAATAGATCAACCAAATCAACCGGGGAAACCCTTCTTCCCTCCCTGTTGCCCTCAGCAGGTTTATCACGGTAATCCCTAGACTACTTACTCCCTGCTCAGTCATCTGTGAAGAGCAGGGATTCCTGATTTTTTTTCTAGCAAAAGGCAGCAAAGACGGCAGTTTCAGAGAAATGGCTCATTCCCAGCCCCCTTTCCTTTGTCTGCAGAAGTCTGGGCCTACCTCTGGGCTTTACAGGAAGAACACCTGCGTTTGTTACGATTTCCATGCCTCTCGTGTGTTGGAGTCCTTCTTCGTTTCTTCCAGTTGTCTGCTCTAGGCTTCCTCGCTTCTCCCAACAACACCACTCACAGTGATTCTGTGGCAAAATGGAAAAGCATTTCAAGGTCATGTTCATGTCTTTCCACTTAGTCTTCTTCCTCTGCATCTTTGTGCTGGCCAGCACCTGCTCTGCAGGTAACAAAGCTGCCAGATACACCTCAAAGCTGCAGAGGATACATCAGCCAGCAAGTAAGATAAAGTTGATGACTTCTCATGGCTTACATCCTTGCTGGGAAGACAGATGCTAGACCAGTATTCCTAAAAGGAGACAGGGTGCTGATTTAGAAGACTAAATCAGTAGGTGCGAACCCAGACCGGGCTCAGGAAAGCCTCCTGGAAGAGATGTTTCGGCTGAGCCTTGAAACATGAACTTCACCACGTTCTGGTGAAGGACTGGGGAGAGGGGAAAGACAGCGAGGGAAGGAGAACAATATATGTGAGGGCACTGAGGGAAGACAGCGTTTGTGGGAGCAAAAATGAATCGTACAGCCGCTTGTGGTCTGTGACCTGGGCCTCCCCCTCCCCCTTGAGCAGTGCTTTGTCCCTGAACACTTCTGCCTACTCACCAACCATAAAACCTGTCACGTATGCTAAGGCCCTGCTTTCTTCCTTCCATGATTGCAATCTCAACTGGTAATTTTCTAAAATGGTCTTGGAAAGTGGAGATCTGGATTCTTTGGGGGTTTTTGTTTGTTTGTTTTGAGTTTTAGATTCTTAACTGAATTCTGCTGCCTAATTCTCCAACCTGAGCAAGTGACTTAGCTTCTCTGGGCTATGGTTCCTCATCAGTAATATAGGTCAGTGATATTTAATAATGTCTATAGTGATGCGAATAGTAACATTTAATAATGTTTACTGTGTCCCAGCCCCCAGTGCTAAGTGCTTTTTGCAGTTTGTTACATTTAATCCTCACAAACATCATGAAGTAGGTAATATTTTTATCCCAAAGGATTCTTGGGAAGTCTGAGTGTGATCCTAATCATGAACACGCTTTGTAACCATTAAGGGTTAATGCAAAAATGAGAGAGTATCACCAGGGTGTTCAATAAGTGCATATGCAATAAATAAATAAATTCATTTGTATCTGTCTCCTGAGCAAACCAAACAAAAAGCAGTAGCAAGAATGAAAAGTGTTGTCATCACGAAATTGCTAATTGCATGTAATGCCAAACCGCTTAAGGGAGAATTCCATCGATGTGACCCTGAACCTCCCAGGTTTACAGTCTGATGACCACCACTGCCTGGAACACATACACAGAAAACTGAGTGAAAGCTCAGAATCAGTTCATGAAGAGACACCAAGTTTGTGTTGAACTTTACTGCCCACCGAGAATAAGCATCTTTCAGCAGGCTGAATGAGCTAAGAGAAATTGCAGAATTCAGGGTTGGGACTGAAGCCAACGGATCTGAGTCTTTTGATGTTCTCCTTAGGATGTGGGTCTCCACTTTCTATCACTTTATCACACCATTTTCTCACTCCAAACCTCAAATCTGGGAAATCGTTTATTCCTGGTGTCTGCACAGCCATCATAATGACAGATTCTTAAGTTGTTGGTTTCTGAAACCATGGATGTGTATAACAAACTAGTATGAATATGTGGGTATGTGCACCTATGTGTGTGTTTCTGTGTGCGGGTATCTGTGCACGTGTTTCTGAGTGTGTGAGAGTGGCGTCCTACACTTACACTCCCCCATTTGGCAAGAAGTGGCCAGGCTCCCCCTGAGCGCAGCCAGTGTGGGAGGGAGAACTGACACCAGAGCAAATGAGGTGAGAGAGGAGAACTGTGGTTTGATGCTCTCAGATCAGATGAGAAGCAATGAATAAGAAAGTCAATGAGCTGAAAATGACTTGAATACAGGCACCGCCTAGGGATCATATCCCCTCCAAATGTTGTAATAAACATTTGTTTATACTTCATTAAAGTGCTTTGAGCTTCAGTATCCATTTTACCCTTCTCAATATAGGTAGTCTGTCTTGGAGGTTAAAAGCCCATTCTGAGTTCAAATATGCAACTTTATCAGATTCTGCCACTCACTAGCTTAATGATATTGGGCAAATCACAATATGCCTCTATTTCTTCACCTATAACATGGAGACAGTACTATCTACCACATGGCGTTCTTGTAAGGATAAAGGGAAATAAAATGTAGTCCGTGTTTTGCATTCAATACTTCATGGCATTTTACAGGTGACAACACAGATGCCCAGAGAAGTTAGCTTCCCCTCCTGGGTCCCCCTGACTAGGAGGGCAGTGGCAGGAAAGCTAGGCATCCCATCCCTGGCCCAGAGCTTGCTTGCTCACTTGCTGGGTTGCTTTCTTCCTTTCTTCTGTCTTTCTGTCTTTCTTTCTTTCTTTCTTTCTTTCTTTCTTTCTATCTAATGTCCATTTCTTTATTTGGAGAGAGAGGGTGAGAGAAAGAGCACCTGCACGAGTGAGGGAGGAGTAGAGACAGAGGGAGAGAGAGAATCCCGAGTAGGCTCTGAGCTGCCAGCGCAAAGCCCAGTGCAGAACCCAGTGCAGGGCTCAATCCCACGAACCTCTAGACCATGACCTGAGCCAAAACCAACAGTTGGACGCTCAACCGACTGAGCCACCCAGGCGCCCCTGAGGGCTCTTTCTATTCAACCATGTGGAGCACCAATCCCACACTGAAGTAATTTGCAGGTTACAAGTGATTTTTCATGCATAACTACTTTAATTTGCACTTGTCTGCCAAATCCACACATTAGCAAGCTCAGAACTCTGAAGGAAATGTTTCTGTAGGACCTTCTGAAAACTAGTCTATATCTGAGGTGGCCTGAAGGAGACCCAAAGGGTTATGTGGGTGAGGACAAAAAATAAAGACACCCTGTCACACCCCCCTCACTCAAGAATATGTGGAATCTTTACTTTGTGGATTAATGTAACACAATCTTTAATCCCATGTTGGCTATACTCATTTTCCTCTACCACGTGGGGTGTATGCTCAAGCAATGTAAACTCACCAAAGTAAATCCGCTTTTTACACCGCTCACCCCACCTACTTTTTAAAAATGTCATCCCCCTCAAGCTTTAGAAAACCAGAGATAAATGTGTTTTCAATTATCTTTGCACAACTCCCACTATGAACACAACTGAAGGACAGCTAGATGAGAAGTCAGGAAGCCAGGGGGCTTCCGTCTAGGCATGACCTTGGTTAATCGCGGGCACTCAGGCCACTTAGGTCAGTTCTTCAGTCTTTGGCTTCTAATCTGTAAAAGGAGAAGAAAAGGGAGCATTTACAGAGTGCCTACTCTGTGCCAAGTGCCTTCGATTATGCCACTTTATTTAGTCCTTTAAAAAAAAAAACTACTCCATAGGAACTTTTATCTGTATTATGCAAACATAATAAATAAATGGCCTCAGGCCCAGGTGGCAAAGAGGAACCTGAGTTGAAATTTGAACCCAGGACCATCTGATTCCAAACTTTGTGCTTGTCTTGATAATCCAACACAATCTATAATGCTCCATTCTATTCCAATATTACGCTCTTCTGTGAGCACAGTTAATCAATAGTTGGCCGAGTCTATTACAGTGAGTCATTCCTCGGGGTCTTATTCTGAGGAGTCAGAGGCCCTGAAGAGATTTACTACATCCCTTACTCAGTCACTGTTACATTAGCTGTCCCTCCTAAGATTATAAGAAGTAGTTTTATTGCCATCAGGAGCAATTTGATACTTGCCTTCATTCTACATGCCTCTTCAAATAAGAAAAACATTTCCTTGGAAGCCCTTCACTTATCCTTCCTTGGAAACTTAGTATTTATACAATCGACTTTCCCCTCAGTTGTTGAAGACTGTTCATTAACAAACCAAAGATAGCCCACATTTATCTATTTGGAAGACTCTAACCCATATCTACCAGGAAGTAGTGTGAAAGGTACTTGCTTGCTGAGAAGAGAGATGATGAGAATGCTGGTGAGGAAGGAGCCCAGGGCATGGAGTAACCAGCTAGTCTAAACTTTTTCCCTCATTCCAGGTGTTCCTGAAGTCAGACTCCAATAAGAACTTAACATGTCTCAACTGTAACTTCACTGCATACTGGCTGGGAGAGGGAAGTATGGCCCAGCACACCCCACTCTAGGAGAGGAGAGATGGGAACCCTAAGTCTTACCTATTCCTTTGGTAGTCAACCAGGTGTTGAGCCTGATCCTTTTACATTGTAGTTTTGCTCTCTAGAAGTGAGGATGGTGTTTGTTTTATTTGTTGCTGCATCCTAAGGCTAGCCCAGTGCCTAGCACATGGTCAGTGCTCAATAAATATTTGTTAAATAAATGAAGAGGGACAAGGCAGGCCAATAGGGAAGATAATTAGGGCAACGTGGGCCATCCCTGGATTAAGTGTCACTTAGCAAACCCACCTAAATCATGTGATAGCAGCTCCTTGAGAACAGTAACCATGTTTTACTTATCTTTGTGTTCCCTAGCATTTAGCCTTGTATAATAGGGGCTCAAACATTTCTCCAGAATTGAGTCATCTTTAGGGACCCCTATGACCGTGTAGTAAAAACATCCTAGAGAATGATATGGTGGAGGGATTTTAAAAAAAGGCTAAGTGACTGGAAGGTGCCAGTGATAAAAAGTTAACAGGGATAGCATACTCAAACTTGGTTTTGGTGGGAGGCAAGGACACTCATGGGAAGGAATGATGCTAGAGCTGGTGACAAAATTGTCCAGGGAAGGGCTATGGTAGCTCAGTTCTCCGCCACTCTGTGTGTGCCAAAGTAGAGGCCATGCACATCGGCACTTTAGCGAAAGTGACTCCCCAACACAACACTCCACTCAGCAGTGCCCCCATCATCTTCTAATGGCCCAAAATATCATAACCCTCACTAGTCAGGTTATTTTTTCTTTTCTCCATTCTCATATGCAGTCACTTCCTGAGTGGCACTGGGATGAATTCCAGCATCTGCCTTCCTGGACCCAGTACCACATCCCCCTTCCTCTCCAGTGACAACTTTTCACCGAAGAGTCTCAGGGGGTTCACTATACCCATGACTCCTGAAGACAGCCATGCTCAGTGATTCCAAGGTGATTCCCTGTTCTGCCCTGCGATGGCCGTGGCTGACAACTTCTTAAAGAGGACTAAAGCATCCTTTGTCATCCCTAGTGGGACATCTCCCCTGGTTAAGAAAGCATCTTGTTATGTAAGAAGCCCAAGAGGGGGAGAGCAGAGGACTCAGTGATGCTTCACAGATTTCTCACTGGGGGGTCAACTTAGAGACTGACTCAAAGCTGGCAGGAATAAGAATAAATTAATGGCTTCTGTGGGGAGTGAGTAAGGCTGGTTTGAAGTCTGGTGGGAGCAGTGAACTACATCGATGAATAAGACAGACAGGAAATATTCTTAAATGGAGAAAGAATGCGGGAAACATTTGGATGAGAAAACTGAGACAAAATGAAGAAATGCAGAGAGCTTTATAGTCCATTCTGGAGGTTTGGGGAGTTAATAATAACACACATTACCCACCCAGCCCTCTTCTAAGCTCTTTTGTTATATTACTTTATTGAATCTACACAACAAGTCTTCGAGGTAGAGCATTATCTTCACTTTGCATACAAGGAAAGCTGAGATGCAAACCTATGGAGTAACTTAGCCAAGGCTACACAACTACACGCTATACAACTAAGTGGTCAAGAAAGCTGGAATTTGAGGGGTGCCTGGGTGGCTCGGTTGGTTAACTGTCCCACTTCCACTCAGGTCATGATCTCACAGTTCGTGGGTTCGAGCCCTGCACCACGTTCTGTGCTAACAGCTCAGAGCCCAAAGCCTGTTTTGATTCTGTGTCTCCCTCTCTTTCTTTCTTCCCTTCCCCTGCTCACATTCTGTCTCTCTCTCTCAAAAATAAATAAACAGGGGCACCTGGGTGGCTCAGTCAGTTGGGCATCCGACTTCGGCTCAGGTCATGATCTCGCAGTCCATGGGTTCGAGCCCTGCGTTGGGCTCTGTGCGACAGCTTGGAGCCTGGAGCCTGCTTCGGATTCTGTGTCTCCCTGTCTCTCTGCCCCTCCCCTGTTCATGCTCTGTCTCAAAAATGAATAAACATTTTTTAAAAATTTTAAAAATAAATACATAAGTAAATAATTTTAAAAAAAGAAAGCTGAAATTTGAAACTTAAGCGCTACCCTTTTTTAAGCTCTATTCTATACTAATAGTTATTCAGCACTAACCATACACTAGGTAGTATGCTTTAGTCTAGATCTGGGGTGACCCCAGGAGACCTAAAGAGCAATGGGTGAGGGAAAAAATATCTATCCTGTCACACCCCCTCCAATTATTTACTCTATGAATTGATGTGACCCAATCTTTAATCTCATGGATTTTTTTCACACATATCCTTCCCACAAAATATTTGTATCTACACACTGTAAGTGTCTCTATGGCATGGTATTTATGTACTCATATGTAATTTACCATCAGTCTTCAAGCTCATGCCTCGTTCTTACCTCTAGTTTTTAGCATGGTTTCCATTAGCTATTCCTGAGAGGAAATGAGCCACGCCTTCCACTTACAGACGGTGAAAGTGGTTTGGAGGAAGTCGCTGGCTTGAGCAAGGTCACAGGTCAAGTTAGCAGCATTTGGCTGACATCAGGACCAATAACCTCTGTCTCTCCAGCCTGATCCTCAGAGGGTCCGCCTGTCCTGGGACCTGGGCCACATTCCAAATTGGGTAATCCGGTGCGTGCTGCCTGTCTGAAATTCCCCTTGTGGTTTTGCTCACATCTGGTGTTTTTCACTTCTCTTTCTAAACACGTGCTTTGATCCTGTTGCTGCTACAGCAGAAAGATGTCCACGGTTCCAAGGAGCATAGTTAATTTGGTGAGAGGTGAAAGATACTCCTCTCAATGGGACTTCTAAAAATAAACAGTATCGGAGCCTCACCATGTCATGCTTGAAGCACTTCCTGGAAACCCCCAAGTTTAGTCAAGTCTACACAGTCTTTCTACAAGCTCCCGAATCTCTAAAATGCCTGGACTTCCAGCCCCTCCCCCAGATCTCCTCAAATGCCCAATAGATTTGAAGTCTCATATGGTTCTGCCTTTGGGTCATTCTCGGAGTAGACAGGGGTGACATGTGGTTAAATGTCTTCCATAAGCCTTCTGTGGTCATAGTTCTCCATCAATTAACACACACCGAGCTAAGAGCTATGTATATTTACTTCTAGGAAACCTTATCTATGACTAGCTTACCGGTTTTATTTATTTTACCAAACTTTATTACTCGTTCTGCCTCTTACTTTATCTTTGTAAGTTTGTTTCTTAATTATAAAGGTATTTTTCCATTATATTAAAATGTTTAAGGAAATAGAGAATAAGTTTAAAAAAATCCAAAATCCTAGTACTCATAACATAACCATTATTAATTACTTGGTTTTTTCTCTTCCACACTTATCTTCTTTATACTTGTGTGTGTGTGTGTTTATTTGTTTTTACATAGCCAGAATCATAATTTACATGCAATTCTTGTATTCTTTTCCTTTCACTATTTACAATTATATTAAATGTTGCTACATAGCTAGCAGATATAAAATGAAAGAGACATATAGATTGGTGAAGAAGAGGGCCAAAAGCTATCAGTGACCTCTCATGAATGGATCATGAATGGATCATGAATATCGTTTGTGATATCAATTCTTCCCTAAGTTGCCAGGATTTAAAATGCAGGTAGGGGCGCCTGGGTGGCTCAGTCGGTTGAGCGTCCGACTTCGGCTCAGGTCATGATCTCGCGGTCTGTGAGTTTGAGCCTCGAGTTGGGCTCTGTGCTGACAGCTCAGGGCCTGGAGCCTGCTTCGGATTCTGTGTTTCCCTCTCTGCCCCTCCCCCGCTCATGCTCTCTCTCTCTCTCTCTCTCTCTCTGTCAAAAATAAATAAACATTAAAAAAAATGAATAAAATGCAGATAGAAAAGACATAACTGACCACAAAGAAGCAAAGCAGCCCAGAATTTGTGGAGACCAAGGATTAATTTGAAGTCACAAATGGCCAGTTGAAGATTCAAGACAACCCTCCTGTTGAGATAAGTCACAGGCAGAGCTAAATGTTTTGGTAGCACCTGCCTAAACAGTCTCCAAAAAAGAGCACCTTATCACAGCTATAGCCAGGGAAAGGGATATTCGGGGAACACCACTCCTCGGAAGAGACCACGTTCCCATGGGCTGTGGAAAGTTCTAGTAAGTTACATCACCCACTCTGTTCCTGGAGGGTTTTCAGGGAAGAAATGAAGAAGCAGGGCATTATTCCTACCAGAGAGAATCATTTGGCTTCCTTGGCTGTGTTTTCTACTTTATCATGGTTCCTCTTTCCTTTTCAGGTGCTCCATCAGACCCCCACCCCAAACTAAGAAATGTTACCCCAAACAGATTAAGTTGTCCTCATTTTCAAAATCTTTTTTTTAATGTTTTATTTATTTTTGAGAGAGAGAGAGACAGAGCATGAGCAGGAAAGGGGCAGAGCAAGAGAGGGACACAGAATCTGAAGCAGGCTCCAGGCTCTGAGCCGTCAGCACAGAGCCCGACATGGGGCTCAAACTTACAATCCGTGGGATCATAACCTGAGCTGAAGTCAGATGCTCAGCCAACAGACCCACCCAGGTGCCCCCAAGTTGTCCTCATTTTTAAAACTTTTGTTTTATTTTAGAGAGAGAAAGTGACCATGAACAGGGGAGAGGGGTAGAAGGAGAGAGAGAGAGAGAGAGAGAGAGAGAGAGAGAGAGAGAGAATCCCAAGGAGGCTCCCTGCTCAGGATGGAGCCCCACTCAGGGCTCGATCCCACAACCCCAGGATCATGACCTCAGCTGAAACCAAGAGTTTCAGCCCAACTGACAAAGCCACCCAGGCACCCCAAGTTGTCCTCATTTAATCAATCTTTCTCCCATCAACCTTCCAACCTCTCCTGCTTTCCTTCTCTGACCCTCCCAAACCCAAGGTGTCCAGCCAGCTCCCTCATGCCAGCTCACCCTCCACACCCACGCTGACCGCACCCACATGCCCTGCTTAGCAGCCACGCCGATGTCTTCTCATAAGAGCTGAGTGATCCCCTGATGATAAATAGGAGAGCGCAGGCTACAATGCCCTGCTTTACTTCTTTGGAGCTGAGCTGCTCTCCCTCCTTGAGGGATGCCAACTGACTAGTACTCAGGCATGTCAGGCACCTTAAGACTGGAAGATTGGTATGCCTATTCCCAAGTTACAGATGAGGAAACGGAAGCCTATGGAATGATATATAATATTGTAGAGTTGTAAGAGAATTGGGACAATACCCAAAGGTGTGGAGAAAGGTACAAAACAAAATTACCCATCACCCACCCTCCCAATAGAATAACTGTTAACTTTTTTATATACTTCCTTTGATTGTGTGTGTGTGTGTGTGTGTGAGAGAGAGAGAGAGAGAGAGAGGGAGGGAGGGAGGGAGAGGAAGAGAGAATAATTGTTAACATATATGGGGTTTGTTTTGTATTACAAAATTGGGATTATGCTACTTTTATTAGTTTGCTAGGGATGCACAACACAATAATGTACCACCACTGAGTGGCTTAAATAACAGGAATTTGTTTCTTCAAGTTCTGGAGGCCAGAAGTCTAAGATCAAGGTGTTGCGAGGATTTGTTCCTTCTGAGGACTGTGAGGGAGAGTCTGTTCCCTCCCTTAGGTTCTGGTGGTTTTTTTTCTGACCATCTTGGTTGTTCCTTGGCTTCTGCCACATCACTGCAATGTCCGCCTTCATGCTCTTCTCTCTGCGTGCATCCCTGTCCCTCCACATGGCATTCTTTTTATAAGGACAACGGTTGTATTGGATTAGGGACCCACCCTACTCCACCGTGATCTCATCCTACTTGAATAATTACATTTACAAAGACACTATTTCTAAATAAGATCACATTCCAGGGTACTGGGAGTTAAGACCCAAACATACAAGAGAGAACACAGTTCAACCCATAACAAGTATTTATGCAATATTTCATCTTTTCTCTCTCTCTCTCTCTCTCTCTCTCTCTCTTACCTTTCTCTGGTGATCATTTTCTGGGACAGGCACATTTTTGTCAGGGAAAGGAACTGGAAGATGCCTAGGACATATGTAGGCAGGGTGGAAGGCGTGAGTGGGGCACCCCCTGGGGAGCAACCCAAAGACATGGGGGAAGACAGGAGATAGAAAGAGCTTCTAGAAAGGGCAGGAGAGCTATGAGAACATTGACCATCATCAGGTTTACCTACGTCATGGGTTTTCTGAGTACTTCTCAGAAACAGGTATTAGCAA
Organism: Panthera tigris; assembly: GCF_018350195.1. Taxonomy (NCBI): domain Eukaryota; kingdom Metazoa; phylum Chordata; class Mammalia; order Carnivora; family Felidae; genus Panthera; species Panthera tigris. The sequence goes on from NC_056667.1 coordinate 101,847,590, forward strand.
GGGAAAGCTGCCAGGACCACCCAGCCCCTCCAAGGTCAACTCCCCATGCGTGCACCATCATGCTGCCTGGAAGAGAGCCTCCCAGAAACAGACAAGAGGGAGGAAGTGTGAGGGAAGTTTGGGACGGTGACCGCAGAAATTTTGTCAACCAGGAAGCGCTATGATATGGTAATTAAGAAGTCTTGGGGAGCCTGAGTTGCTCAGTCGGTTAAGCATCTGACTCTTGGTTTCAGCTCAGGTCATTATCTCACAATTCATGAGTTCCAGCCCCACGTCAGGCTCTGTTCTGACAGCTCAGAGCCTGGAGCCTGCTTCACATTCTTTGTCTCCCTCTCGCTCTGCCCCTCCCTCCATCTCTCTCTCTCTCTCTCAAAAATAAATAAACATGAAAAAAAATTTTTTTAAGTCTCACATAGAGTCAGAGAACTGTATTTTCAAATTCTAGCTCTGACTCTCGTGTTTCTGTCAGATCTCGAGCATTATTACTCAGTCAAGTTTCAGTTTCCTTATCTGAAAATGGACCTGATAATAGTACCTATTCACAGGGTTGTTGTGAGAATAAAAATGAGGTGACATGTGTAAATGCTTGCTATGGTGCCGGGCATGAAGAAAGCACTTCATTCATTCATCCATTCATTCAACAAACACCCTCTGCTGTTCCTGGGACCGTGCTGATGCCAAGGCTACAGTGGTAAGCAGGGCTCACATGGTTCCTGTCCTCATGCAACTTACATTCTGGAAAGAAAGGTAGATATTTAAGGAACTAAACACACAGCTAAAGCCTATCATTATGAACTATGTAATTCATTCGAAGGAGAAAACAAATGATATCTAAGATGGAAGGGGGGGGAATGGATTTGGTTTGCTGGGGATGAGAAGGGAGGTGCTTAGGGAGGGGCACTCTGAGGAAATGACAGTAGGCTGAGACCTGAAAGTCAAGTGGCAAATAGCCAGATGGAGGGCTGGGGTGTGGGGCAGGGAAGAGGGTCCCAGGTAGCAGGAATAGGCCCCAAGGCAACAAGAGCTGGATGTCTTAGAGGAACTGAATGGAACATGGGTGTAATGGGAGTGTGGGGAGCAAGCAGGACAGGGCACCCCTCAGGCTGGAGGCCTAGGCAGATACCGGATCTCTTAGACAGTCAAGGGATCTCTGTGGAGGCCTGTCGAAGGGGGCACAGGGGAGAGGGCAGTCAGAAAGAGGGTAAGAGAGGTAGGAACACCAAGAAAGAAGAGAGACCCAGCCAGAGGCGGGGGGGGGGTGCAGAGAGAAGGGTGAGGGCTAGACAGGACCAAAGGATTTGGCAGCCAAGAAGTCCTCTGAGGCCTCTGAGATGGTCAGAGTGAAAGCTAGTGAAAAACAGAGTGAAAGCTGGGGTGAACGAGTAGCATGAAGGGAGGAAGTAAGGAAGAGGAGGAAGTTAGCATATATTCTTTTCAGAAGTATCATGATGAAGGAGAAGAGAAAACTGGGGCAAGAGCTAAAAGGAGAATTGCTTTGTTTATTTTTATTTTACTTCTTTTAGGTTTATTTTTATTTATTTTTGAGAGAGGCATGAGCCTCTCTAGAGGGCATGAGCGGGGGAGAGGCAGAGGGGGAAAGACATGGAGAGAGAGAGAGAGAGAGAGAGAGAGAGAGAGAGAGAGAATCCCAAGCAGGCTCCATGCTGTCAGTGCAGAGCCAGACTCAGGGTTCCATCTCATGAACTGAGAGATCATGACCTGAGCCGAGATCAACAGTTGGACACTTAACTGACTGAGCTACCCAGGCGCCCCTGTTTATTTTTATTTTAGATGGGGGCATTTTTATTAAAACTATAAAATAACCATATTTTTTAACTGTAGGTTTTAAGGCAATAGGCATTCAAAGTAAAATTTCGAGAAATTCATATCCAGATACAATTAAGAATTTATTCCAATGTCATTCTAGTGCTATTAATAGTCCCCTAAATGCAATCTTGGTTTTGGTTTTTAGTTTGATAGCATCCTTTCTTTGTATTTACCTTGGATCATTTCCTTGGGTCCGAGCTCTCCTCGGGCAGCCCCAGATTTCAAGTCAGTGTGGCATCAATAGCTCTTTTAAATATTTAAATCTTTATTTCCCAACCATTCATAATTGTTCTTCCTGCCTCCACAGGAGATGGAAAGACAATGGCCCTGCTGGGGTGATGGACCCAAAAAACAAGAAAGTTTCATTTTCCCTTCCCAGGTTTCTTATCAGCTAGGAATAATACACATTCTCTGTCTCACCTCCTCCCTTTTTCATACAGCACAAGAAAAAAGACAAATTACTGATTTTTATTTACATCAAAACTAAATATGCACATAGTTGACAGAATCGAATAGCTCTACATTAATAACCAGTCGCTCCCCCACGCCACCCTTTCACCACATCCTGGGGAATCCCTTCATCTCTTGTGTCAAATAGTCTGGTTCCTTGAATTCCACCTCTTCCTCTTTCTTGATTCACTCCATTGTTTTGGTGGCGCACATCCTCCAGGAGTTTCCCAAGAAAGAAAGCAGGGAACATATAATAGATGCCATGAGTGCCCTGCCGTATTCTCTCAGGACCTGCCACATCCATGCAGTCTAAGTTACCGGTACAAATGTCTCTTTGCCAGAGCACCTGCGTGGCTCAGTGAGTTAAGCGTTGGACTTCGGCTTGGGTCATGATCCCACAGTTTGTGGGTTTGAGCCCCAGGTCGGGCTCAGTGCTGACAGCTCAGAGCCTGGAGCGTGCTTTGGATTCTGTGTCTCCCTCTCTCTCTCCCCCACTTGCTCTCTGTCTTTCAAAAATAAACATTTTTTTAAAATGCTCCAGAGTCGGGGAATTAACCCCCTTCTCCCAGGGAGCACCTCTTAACCCATGACCAATGGGAGTTAGCAGAATAAGTACCTCAGCTCACTCAGCCCTGAGTGGGGATAACTTCAAGGCGTAATTTCTACACGGGTCTCCCAGCATTCCCCAAAGGAATCGAGTTCCAGTTCGCAGTAACTTGATGGATATATTAGCTTCCTTGTTTCACTTCCCCTGACCCTGTAGGGTTTCCTGGATCATCTCCCAAATAAACTACTTTTGCTCCTTTTTTTTTTTAAGTTTCTTTGTTTTGAGAGAGAGTGAGAGAGTAGGGGAGACAGAGAGAGAGAGAGAGAGAGAGAGAATTCCAAGCAGGCTCCATGCTCTCAGCATGGAGCTAAACTCAGGCCTCGATCCTATGAACCATGAGGTCATGACCCAAGCCAAAATCAAGACTAGGAGGCTTAACCAACTAAGCCACCCAGGCACCCCTACTCTTGCTCTTATAACTTCTATTTTCCGTGTCTTATCTTTTTGCTATACTTTCTACTTTCCACATCTTCTAGTGAGTTTTTTTTTCTGGGATCATATTTAAATTCCTAAGATCTTTTTGTTGTTCTCTGTTCCTTTTAAAAAATAGCATTTGGGGGCACCTGGGTGGCTCAGTCGGTTGAGCATTCGAATTCTTGATTTCAGCTCAGGTCATGATCTTGCAGTTCATGGATTTGAGCCCTGCATGGGGCTCTGCGCTGACAGCGCGGAACCTGCTTGGGACTCTCCCTCACCCTCGCTCTCTCTCTGCCCCTCCCCCGCTCACGTGTGTGTGCTTTCTCCCTCTCGCAAAATGAATAAACTGTAAAAAAAAATAGCTTTTTGTTTTTATCATGTATGTCCTATCATGTTTTATCTCTCTGAGGATATTGATAATTTTTTGTTTTCTTTCTCTCTCAGAAGTGGTGCCACCTCCAGATCTTTAGGGCCTTTCTCTCCAGTATGTCAGGCTCTCGGAAAACACTTTCCTAATCTCTAGGCAGGACGTTCAGGGTTACGATCCGTGTGAAGGAAAAGGGCAAGGGGGCTGTAAGTAATGTCCTTTTCTCTTCCGGACGTTATCCTTTCACACAACTGGGACTGGCCCTCCCTCTGTCTTACTCTCCCAGCAGAAGAAAAAGCCCCATCCGCCATCATGGGGAAGGGGCAGTCTAGCTGACACTACAAGGGGAAGGGGGGCCTGGGGACCTCTTTGCTTCTTGAACTGACTTTCGACTCATCTTACTGTTTGCAGCCACAGTTTTACGAGCTTTACTCACAAAATACCAAAGTACCTGGTGCTGCAAATCGCTGAGCATGTGGAGGATTCGAAACGGGTGGTGTTAGCTTTCTCGTCTGCTGCCTCAGGATTCAGCTCACTTGGGTCTCTGGATTCAGTTACCACTCATTCATCTACGTTCCAGCCTTTAAAATTATCCTGCTGTTGTCCTTTTCATATGCTCTTTGTCCTTGTGGGGTTAGCCTTAAAAAAAGAAAAATCCATTTACTTACATTCTTGGTTGCTTACATATGCTCAGAGAAACTCTGGAAACACATACAGCAAACTAGTGACAAAGCTTACTAACGCACAGGAAGGAGACCGGGCCGGGGCCGATGGTAGACATGGATGAGGGAAACGTCTTGCTCTGTGTCTTTTTACACTTTTTTTGGCTTTAGAACCACGTGAATATATTACTTCATCAAACGTTAACCTTGGGTTGAGTTCTAGGAGGGAGTGGAGCACAATGCATGTGTCTATTCTGTTCTCTTTAACCAGAAGTCTCAAGCGTTTTCTAAATTAGTATCTTCAGCGATGAGACCACGAGAGGCTTCCTGAGTGAAAGCCATTCTGAGCAAGTTTAGACGCCATAAGCCAGAATAGGGACCAATTTGTCTCCATGAAAATTCAAGATTTCTGCGAGGCCCAGGACAAAATGAAATCAAATAATGTCAGAAGACCAGAAACAAATTGGGAAAAAATATTTGCAGCGAATATGAAAAAGGTAGTTTTCTTAAAATGTGGAGTTCTTACAAAATACCCAAAGACAGATAAAATCCAACTGAGAACAATGGACAAAGAAAATCTATAGAATTCCCAGGCAAATAAATACAAACAAGCTTTTAAATATAGGAAACAGGCTCTGATTAATTTAAGCAGAAGATGAATTTATTAAGGGATATTGGGTAGTTCACAGGCCCTGCAGGAGGACTGGAGACCCAGGTTTAGAGGCTCACCAGAAACAACTTCCAGAATTATGCTGCAGGGCAGCCGTGTGAAGACACTGCACGGGCACTGCTGCTGAGACAGCGGACACCCCGCGTCCAGATGCCCATCTCCGCTTCTAGAACCTCCGACACCGAAAACTCCCAACTTCATCCACACTCAGGGCTGCTTCCAAGTATGAAGGGACCTCCAAAATCACCTAGTCCGACCTCATTTGTTGGTCAAGAACTGTTTTCCTGGGGGTGAGGGTAAGGAGGTTGTTCGAGGTTTCTGCCGAGATCACCAAGACAGGAGGGTGTTTTCTCTAAGACCTTTGCTCGTTGCATTGTGTTGCTCTCTGCAACTTTAAGACGGAGGGCAGTGCTCACTTTGAAAGTGTTCAGATGTTCAGATCACACTTGATTTCTCAGACAGCAGTGCTGGAACTGCATGCCTGACTTTGTGCCTAGGAGTTCTGCCCTGAGGTCTTCCTCTGTCCGCTGCATGCCTTATGGTGACTCTCTCCAACTTTTTTTAAAATTTGAATTCCAGTGTAGTTAACATATAGTACTATGTTAGGTTCAGGGGTACGATACAGTGATTCAACAGTCCCATACATCACCCAGTGCTCATCAAGATAAGTGCACCCTTAATCCCCTTCACCGATTTCACCCATCCCCCAACCCACCTCCCCTCCAGCAGATGATTGACTATAGTTAAGAGTCTGTTTTTGGGTTGGCCTCTTCTTTTTCTTTTTCTTTTTATGTTTCTTTTTTGCCTTTGTTTTGTTTCTTAAATTCTACATATGAGTGAAATCATATGGTATTTATTTTTCCCTGCCTGACGTATTTTGCTTAGCATTATACTCTCTCTAGTTCCATCCATGTCGTTGCAAATGGCGAGATTTCATTCTTTTTATGGCTGAGTGATATTCCGTTAACTCTTTTTTGGGACTACCAGTGTTGTACTTTCCTATCTTCTTACGGCAATTTGTACTCTTTACTTCTCAAACATGGCCTTATTATTGCTCATTTCTTGGCAAAATATTGAATAAGACATAGTACTCGATGGATGACAATAGGAGGGGAAGAAACAAAGACAATCAAGTTCATATAGATGCCGAATTCACTTATTTGGGGAATGGTCATTTAACGCTAGATAATGAGGATGAGGGTGGGATACAAATTAGAACTAGATATATTTCTTGCCCTCTAGAAGCGTACTTTCTAGAACAGTTGCTCCAAACTCTTTTCACCATGCCACTCCATCAAACATAATAATAATAATAGTCAAATACACATTCCCAACAATAGCATATTCATTATAAATTTTTTTTAAAATTTTTTTTAACGTTTATTTATTTTTGAGACAGAGAGAGACAGAGCATGAACGGGGGAGGGGCAGAGAGAGAGGGAGACACAGAATCGGAAACAGGCTCCAGGCTCCGAGCCATCAGCCCAGAGCCTGACGCGGGGCTCGAACTCACGGACCACGAGATCGTGACCTGACCCGAAGTCGGACGCTTAACTGACTGAGCCACCCAGGCGCCCCTCATTATAAATTATTTAAATTCTATTGTACTCATTTTTAAATACTGGTAAAGCTTGTCTTAGTACCTTAAAGAATAATAAAAACAGGTATTCACATGTTTTCTTCCCACACCTCAGTATATCATCTTTGGCACCCCTGTGGGCACTGTTCCAACAGGAGAACTAGACAGACAACTCAAAATCCACAGATACAATACAAAGGAGTGTGAAGAAGGCTGTGATATCTGAGTAAGCAGGGGATTCTTAGTGCATCACAGAAGCATTGCAAAAGGAAAGAAAAGCTGAGAATATTCAAGGGCTTCTGATGTAGCTCCTGAGCCCAGCTTGGGCCAGGGATTAGTCCAGGCTTCAGCTCCGTGGCTGGCGATCGGGCAAAGACACCTCAATAAACAGGCTGCACATGACAGCCTCCATCACCCCCAAAGCATCCATTTCCCAGCAGCCCAGGCAGGTGAGGGCTTAATAAAAACACATCACCCCATGATGCTACGGACAAACATGTCTGACACACGGCCCAGAGCCACCTCTAACCGCCTACACTGTCAACAGTGGAGCAGCAAGTGCCCTGGGTGTGGAGCCAGGCCACTGAGCTGGATCCCGGCTCTCTTCCCAACCGATTGTATGACTACCGTCCTTCGGCTGCTCTGAGCCTCAGCTTTCTCATCTGTAAAAAGGAATCATACATGCCTTCTAGGGTGTTAGCAATTTCTAGCATTTGTTGGGTTTTTCACTGTGTATTGCATGCATCATCTCATGAAAGCCTCCTGACAACAGGATGAAGCAGGTGCTGTGGTCGTTCCCATTTTGCAGGCGTGGAAACTAAGCCCATGCCCTACCCCCTCTGCTCGCTGCTGACCTCACAACGCTGCCGCGGGGGGCGGGGGCAAATAGGTAAGAGGAACTGAGGCATACACAAGGTATCATACCTAGTGTAAGATTTCATCATCGTCCTCAAGTCTAAATTCAAAATACGATTTTCTATACAGCCCTGAAGGTCAACAAAGTAGGATTTGGTTGGAAAGAAAAGGTGGAGAAAGAGAACTTTCAAGTTAACCTTCTTATCTTGGGTCTCCTACAACAGTGTGTGAATCTGGAAAGAGCCCTGGGTGAAGCATAGGGAGACCAGTTGCACCCCACGCTTACGCTCCGAATTTGGACACGTCATTTAAGCTGCGTTTACTCATTGCTCGGGGGTCCTAATAAATGAGCCCAACAGGGCCTTGCTGTTGACTCTTCCCAAACTCCAGTCTCAAAACACGCTGCAGTCTGGACTCCTCCTGCTCCCTGGGGACAGCTCCGGGGAGAGGCCAGAGGACAGGGAGGCACTGCTGGGGTCAGCTGGGGGCTCGCTCAAACAAGGCCATGTGGGGGCAACAGCGACGGTGGGTGGGGACTCCGGCCAGAGCTCGGGAGGGCCGGGCCGGTAATTATAAGGAAACATCGCAGAGAAAGTTTCTGTTGTGGCTGTTCCCTCTGTTTACTTTGGGCAGTTCTGTCATTTTTTAACTGACCCTTCCCAGATGAGATCTTCAGTGTTCAGCTGGGTAAAGTCAGAGCCTTGCAACTGATGGGGTATTTGAATCCTCTGCGGCTCGGTTGTTGGAGGGAGGCCAGGGCAGCTGACCCCCCCGCTCCTCCCCTCCACCCCAGCTTCAGGGAAGTGAGGCCAGGGCCGCAAACTTGCTGACAGTGGCCCGCGGCCTGCAAACCCAAACATCCTCCTCTCCTCCGCCTCAGGGTGGCCACCAGAAGAAAACAAAACCGCCTGCTTTCCAGAGCGGGGAGTCTCCAGCCATCCCCCCTCCCTTGGCCCTGCTCGGCTCCTGGCCACGCGGGTGCAAGGTTACAGTTACAAGTCCAGAACTGCTGATGTCTACTTTCTGGTTGTTGCTTTAAAACACACACACACACACACACACGCACACATTCACCAAAAACCACACACTTTCCTTCATGGCTTAAAGCTTCACATGGTGGATTCAGACTCAAAGGTGCATATTTGCTTTGCTTTGCTTTTCGTGTTTTCTTAAGTTTGAACAATATGAATGTGGCTGTTGAAGAGTCAGAGAGAAGGAAATCTCGTCTGCTTAGAACTTTTCCTAAACTTTCCAGTTTCTTTTGGACTCTTAAAACCAAAGAATAGAGTCTTTTATGCCTAAGATTAGAAACATCTGGCCATGGCATTTGAGTCAGGCTGGGCTGAAGCAGGGCAAAGCCAGGTGGATGGCCTGCCTATCTGAATTGTGGAATTTTAAGCATCTATAGGACTAAAAGTTACTAAATTTAATGTCTTTGTTTTACAGATAAGGAAACAGGGTGAGAGAGGTTAGGATTTGCTTAATATCACATCTTGAAAGTGTTAGAGGTGAAGCCAGAACCCAGGAGGCAATTGGAAGAATCTTGCTCCCACCCACCACTCTTTACATATAGCCACACATGGGCAGTGAAAGAAAACAGAAAGAAAATGTTCTTTTTAAAAAAAATGTTTTTAATGTTTTTATTTAATTTTTAGAGAGATAGAGTGTGAGCAGGAGAGGAGCAGACAGAGAGGGAGACAGAATCCGAAGCAGGTTCCAGGCTCCGAGCTGTCAGCACAGAGCCCGACGCGGGGCTCGAACCCACGAGCTGTGAGATCATGACCTGAGCCGAAGTCGGACGCTTAACCGACCGATCCCCCAGGCACCCCTGTTTATAAATATTCTTAAGCACTCTATTTAACACACCAACCACCGCCACTTTTGCATGCTTCCACTGTTTTTATCCACTGGCTCTGCATTCTTCCTCAGGAGAAGAGGGGATCGCTTCTCGGCCTTTTGGCTAAGATCAAGTGTAGGAGAAGAGGGGGACTCCGTGTTCAGAAAGCACCAACTAGGTGGCAGGTCTTCACTCCCTTTTTTTCCGTTGACTTTTCCCAACAATACTTTGAGGGGGGTGCCCCGAAGATAGCAATTTTGAATGGGATGGTGAGAGAAGGAAAGCCTCGTCTGTGACATTTGAGCGGATCTGAGGGTGGTGGGGAAACAAGCCAAATGGATTGTGGGAGAAGAGGGAAGGGGGAGTTCCAAGTCACAGAGGCAGGAGAAGGCCTGGTGTGTTCAAGACCAGTCGGGAGGCCTGTACGGCCAGCGTGGAGTGTGCAGGAAGGAAAGCAGCAGCAGAAGAAGTCAGAGGGGGATGGGGGCCGGCGAGGGAGGGCCTGAGACCAGCAAAAACATCAGCTTTTCATCTGAATGAGAGGGCAGCTGTGGAAGCTTTTGAGTAGAGGATTGATACGTTTTTCATTTTCTAAAGGGGCCCTGTGACTTCTGTGTTGAGAGTGGACGAGGGGCTGGGGAGCAAGGTGAAAGCAGAAACACCTGCCAGAGGCCACTGCGATAATTCAGGTGAGAGATGAGGGGACCTGGCCCCGGGGTGGTGGACACATGAGGGGTCCTGGCCCCGGGGTGGTGGACACATGAGGGGACTTGGCCCCGGGGTGGTGGACGGATGAGGGGACAAGGCCCCGGGGTGGTAGACATATGAGGGGACCTGGTCCCGGGGTTGGTGGACACATGAGGGGACCTGGGCCCGGGGTGGTGGACGGATAAGGGGACCTGGCCCCAGGGTGGTGGACGGATGAGGGGACCTGGCCCCGGGGGTGGTGGACGGATGAGGGGACCTGGCCCCGGGGTGGTGGATGAATGAGGGGACCTGGCCCCGGGGTGGTGGACACATGAGGGGACCTGGGCCCGGGGTGGTGGACGGATAAGGGGACCTGGCCCGGGGGTGGTGGACAGATGAGGGAACCTGGCCCCGGGGGTGGTGGACACATGAGGGGACCTGGGCCCGGGGTGGTGGATGAATGAGGGGACCTGGCCCCGGGGTGGTGGACACATGAGGGGACCTGGGCCCGGGGTGGTGGACGGATAAGGGGACCTGGCCCGGGGGTGGTGGACAGATGAGGAAACCTGGCCCCGGGGGTGGTGGATGGATGAGGGGACCTGGTCCCGGGGTGGTGGGCGGATGAGGGGATCTGGCCCCGGGGGTGGTGGACGGATGAGGGGACCTGGTCCCGGGGTGGTGGATGAATGAGGGGACCTGGCTCCAGGGTGGTGGACGGATGAGAGGATCTGGCCCCGGGGGTGGTGGACGGATGAGGGGACCTGGCCCCGGGGTGGTGGATGAATGAGGGGACCTGGCCCCGGGGTGGTGGGCGGATGAGGGGACCTGGCCCCGGGGGTGGTGGACGGATGAGGGGACCTGGTCCCGGGGGTGGTGGACGGATGAGGGGACCTGGTCCCGGGGTGGTGGATGAATGAGGGGACCTGGCTCCAGGGTGGTGGACGGATGAGAGGATCTGGCCCCGGGGGTGGTGGGCGGATGAGGGGACCTGGCCCCGGGGGTGGTGGACGGATGAGGGGACCTGGTCCCGGGGTGGTGGATGAATGAGGGGACCTGGCTCCAGGGTGGTGGACGGATGAGAGGATCTGGCCCCGGGGGTGGTGGACGGATGAGGGGACCTGGCCCCGGGGTGGTGGATGAATGAGGGGACCTGGCCCCGGGGTGGTGGGCGGATGAGGGGACCTGGCCCGGGGGTGGTGGACGGATGAGGGGACCTGGCCCCGGGGTGGTGGGCAGATGAGGGGACCTGGCCCCGGGGTGGTGGACAGTGCAGTGAGGAGTGAGGTAACCGAGGGCATGTGTTGACAGCGGAACCGGTATGACAACGTGCCATGTGTATGCCTTGATGTCATAGGACACGTGTTGTGGGGGCCAGGCTGCTCCAGATGCGCTACACACTCTTCTCATTGCCATTGCCACTCTCGGTGTTGGCGTGCCATGTCTCCTTGGGATAAGCCACTGCGGTTGGATTACTGAATCCAAGAGCGCCATCATCCTTCTGCCCCCCCCCCCCCCACCGGGTCCGTACTGTCCCAGTCCCCAGGACGCCACCAGCTGCTCCTGAAAGACTTCCTGTCTTAGCACTCCTGCAGTACCTTCAAGGCCTTCCGGGTCAAATGCTACAGAATTCCTCCCCAGTCCCCAGCATCTCTCACCCTCTCTCCCACTGCGGTTTTCTTCTTTTTCTCCCTCTCCTCCCTCTCCTTCTGGGGAACTCACAAAGGGGAGGAGTAACAAAGATAAAGTTTATTGCTGGCTGTGGACAGAGGTAAGAAAAGACAAGGAGGGATTTTTTTTTTTTTTCTCAAGGTCTTAGAGCCCTGAGAAAGGGCCAGCTGCTTCCCTTGGTTAGATGAGACTCTTCTGTAAGAATCAACAAACTAACAATACTGCTTACTTAGAGACCCTCTTTTTTTCCTTCTGGGGAGATCAATGGACTTAACAATTTCAATTATCTTTCACAATGTCCCCCGGTGCTAGATCAAACTGCTTCCCCTGGACAAACATTCCTCTCACCAGGGTGGGAAGTTCACAAACTTTTTGGCTCCTTTATTCCCTCCCCCCATCAGTTTGGTTCTCCTGTCAAAGGACCCCCTTGCTTTCCACAACTCCAAAATGTACTCGTTCAGTCGTCCCTCTCCAATTTCATTCTAAGTGTGGAAGAAAATGTGCCCGTTATTTACTAAGAGTGGAGACATTCTTAGGGATTTCGGGGCCAGTTTTTTTTTTTTTTTTCCTGCTGATCCTAAAATAAGAATACCTCCACTCTTAGTACATAATGAATACTTAATAAATAATGAATACTTAATAAATAATGAAAACTCTAACAGTTACGGCCAATTGATTTTTGACAAAGAAGCCAAGAAAATTCAACAGGAAAAGAATAGCCTTTTTAACAAGTGGTGCCGGGATAATTGAATATCCACACGCAAAAAATTTAATTTGGACCTCTAATGAATATCATACACAAAAATGAACTCAGAATGGATCATAGACCTAAATGTAGGAGCTCGGACTAAGACTTTTAGAAGAAATCTTCAGAGTAAGTCTTTGTGACCTTGGGTTGGACAATGATTTCTTAGATAAAACGCCAATAGCACTAGTGATAAAAGATTGATGTGTTGAATTTCATCAAAATTAAAAACTACTGCATTCAGAGGACGCCATGAAGAAAACTGAAAAGACAGACCAGAGAGTAAGAGAAAATATTTGCAAATCATAAATCTGATAAGGGACTTGTATCTACACTATTTAAAACTCTTACAAGTCAATAATAAAAAGCCTAATTTAAAAACGGGCAATTACAATAGACATTTTTTCCAAAGAAAATATTACGAATGGCTAATAAGCACATAGAGAGTCATTAGGGAAATGCAGTTTTACTCACTGGGATGGCTATCATTAAAAAGGCAGACAGTAATTTTTGGTGAGGATGTGGAGAAATTGAAATCCTCACACACTGCTGATGGGAAAGTAAAATGGTGTAGCCACTTTGGAAAATGGTTTGGCTGTCCCTCTAAATGCTAAAAATAGAGTTACCATATGACCTAGCAGTTCCAGCCCTTGATATCAACCAAAGAGAAATGAAAACATATGTCCACCCCAAAACTCGTATGTGAATGTTCATAGCTTTATTCACATAATAGCCACCAAAAAAAAAAAAAAAAAAAAAAAAAGGAAACAACTCAAATGTACACCAGCCGATGAATGGATAAACAAAATGTGATCTAGCCATATGATGGGATACTATTTGGTAATAAAAAGGAATGAGGTACAGATACATGCTGCAATATGGTTGAACCCCAAAATCATTATGCTAGGTGAAAAAAGCCAGCCACAGAAGACCACCTATTGTGTGATCTCATTTATAGAAAATGATTCGTATAGGCAAATCCATAGAAACAGAAAGTAGATTAGTGGTTAGGGAGAGCAGAAAGAGGGGGGTGGGGCAGTGTTAAGTGGTACAGGTTTCTTTGTGGGATAACGAAATGTTGGCAAGTGAATTACAGTGATAGATGTACAACACTAGATCCTAAAAGCCATTGAATTGTATACTTCAAATGTGTGAACTTTACAGGATATACATTTTAGCTCAGTACAGCTATTTTTAAAAAGTGGCTGCTTGCTCTAGGAAAATGACACCACAGTGTTCTGTTCAGTGCCCTCAAAAAATTTGTTCATGTAATGCATGAAGGAACATGCTATGGGATTGGCCTGCAGGGTTGCTAAGTAATAAAAGCTGGAGGCAGAGAGGGGTCAGGGGAAGAGGAGGACAGAGTAAGGAATGGAGGAGGGCTGGTAAGGAATAGGCTAAGAGATGCATCCAGAAATGAAGATATAAATCATCTTAATGTTGGAAAGCCAGGTGGGCAAGGGAGAGGAGATGTGGGAGTGGAATTTGCAGGGTATCTTTAAAGGAAAGGAGGTGGGATAGTTCAAAGCCAAACTGCAAAGCAAGTAATTAAGAGAATGAAGACTTCACTGACTCGCTGTGTATATCATGCTGTGTAGGGCTGATGGGGATTCCTTGGTTAAAGTATGTGAGCACTGTAGCCAATTGGGAAAAGGAATCACGGTTGCCGTTGCCAAATTTGTATCAAAGCAAAATTATAATGCCATTCTGCAAATAGCCAGAAAAAATAAAGTGTTGCCCGTTCTTACAAAGCTGTGGACTAACATTAGGTAACTTTAAGGAGACCGCTTCTTTGTCTCAGCAGAAATCCACGTTTATAATCCTATTTGTACAGTCTCTTGCATCTCAAAAAGGGTATTTTTAATTTCTAAAACCGTTTTCTCCAACTTAAAGCTTTTTAGAGAGATGTTCGGTCTGAAATGTGTCCATTTTTTATATCAGGATTTTAAAATAAGAACACAGGGCAAAGGTAAACAATACAGTGGTAACTCGCTGTATCTAGTAAGACACACACACTCGTGTGGACACACACACCATCTCCCAAAAGTTCACAGCAGGGCAAGATACAAGTCACCCGACGATCAGCCTATTGCTTGTAGGTGTTGGCCCTGCCCACTGAAGAAAGAGCCCATGTGTCCTCACAGTCTGTCATAGAGTGCAGAAAAGACAGAGACAGAATGGCTGTGACCAGGGCTTACTCATCCATAGGGACGCTAGATGTTGAGAGCTATAGTAATTAGCATGTGTAAAGGGCTTTGCAGTGTAAATGCCACCACCTTGAGTTCGATTTTAATTTAATTTTAATCTTCATAGAAATCTCTCCTCCCCGCCCCCCCCCCCCATGAGAGAATCAAAAGTTAGGAATGAAGTGAGACCTCTGCAAACATACCTAAACCTTTCTCAGGCTAAAAAAATGAAATCCGTTCTTCACTTCACGTGTCCTCCAGCCAATTTATCTCTCTTCTTCCTAAGTCAGCTTTTTCAAAAGTAGCTCACACTCACTGTCTCCCCGTCTTTGCACTCACGTTGTCGATCTTCTTTGTGTAAGTAATGTGACGTACGAAGGCAGGTCACACGCTGAAAGGTTGCACCTGGGGAGCGCAGTCACCCTGCTCTTACAGCTTGAATCAAGCCTAATTATTAAAAACAACTTGAGGGGTTAACGAGAGGAGTGCCCTTGACCACTCAAGACAGCGGGCAAACTCCAGGCAGGCCGTCAGGCTTGGGAAGTTTGTAGCATTTCTCCGAGCTTCAAGAAGCTTCCCACTCAATGGCTACTTCCCCTCCTTCCTGTCTGGAAGGAAGGGAGGAAAGAAGGAAAGAAGAGAGAAAGAAAGGAAGAGAGGGAGGGAGGGAGAGTTTCAAAACAAAGTCATCTGACTACAAACTCTATTCCCTTTTTCCTTTAGCAGGGTCCGTTCCCACTCGCTGCTGTGGAGGTGGCTACAGCAGAGGCCGCATTTCTCCCACTTGTAGATCTGGCCTCGTAAGAGAACTGGTTTCCCTCACCTCCTATCAAAGTGCCTACCATTCCTCCATTTAAACCTCACTGGTGATCTAGAACTTGAAAGATTTTCTGGGATGAATAGGCCACAGAAGCTGAGCATGCTAGCAGGGGTGAGATGTAGGAGGGAAGGGGGTTTGTCCCTGAGGTTCCACCTACCCTGCCCCCTCCCCCCCACCCCCCACCCCGTGCTCCCCAGAGGCAGTCCTGGTCACTTACAGGATAGGAAAGTGCAGTGAAAGCAGCCCGTGAGTGGCTTCATGGTCTTGGGCACACAGTGAGTTCTCACTCCCCTCCCAGCTGCACTAACCGTATTTCCTGTTCTGTTACGCGGAGTGTGAGTCTGGCACTCTGTGAAGACACAGTGCCCGCTCTCAGCCACACAGCGCAGTCTCTCCTTCTGACCGAGATGGCCGCCCCTCTTCTCGGTGCTCTGCCTGTCCAGCTGCGAAAGCAGGGCCCGGCTCTCACCTCCCCAGATCCAGAGGTGATGAGCCGCCGGGAGACTGTAATTCCGAGGAGTATCCAACCTCACCAGGGTTTAAAATCTAGACACAGTTACTACACATTTCCTCACACTCTTCATCCCCTTCCCTATAATTCAGGCTGCCGAAGAGTTAGCATCTCCTTTGACAACAAAGGAAATAAGCCCAAATAGGGGAGGCCATGGGCAAAATCAGAATGTAGGTGAGATAGATCTCTGATGTTGCCAGCCCTTTCCTTTCTCCTTCCCTCTCTACTGAAGTCAGGAAAGAACCTGGAAATAGTCATTTATACATTAATGTGAATGTAAAATTCTTGAATCGGGGGCGCCTGGGTGGCTCATAAGCAACCACCTTCAGCTCAGGTCATGATCTCACGGTTCATGCATTCGAGCCCCGCGTCGGGCTCTGGGATGACAGCTCGGAACCTTCCAGCCTGCTTGGGATTCTGTGTCCCCTCTCTCTCTGCCCCTCCCCCCCACTCTCAAAAATAAGTAACCCTTAAAAAAAATTCTTTTTAAATTTTTGAATCGGATCTCACAAGGACTTTATCTTCACTTGTAAACATGCTTCGGCCACAACAGAGACAGCTTTTCAGGCAGGTGGCAAAAGGATTTTTAGGGAACATGCGAGCATCGTGTGGGGATCGTCCCAGGTAGAAAGCTCCTTAGAATCCCTCACCGAGCTGGACCATGTGGAGAGTCTGAGATGAATGGGCCACAGTCATTCATATCAGGGGCTTTCCCCCAGCCTCTACCTCTCTGGTGGCTTTTCTGTCATCACCCACCTTCTTAGCCCAGACCTGGGACACTCATGGGTGACCCAGGAAGGGTAGATCAGGGGAAGTGGAGGACAGGCTGTGCTGATGATTTATTAAACTCTGTGGCTTCTTACTCCTCCACAAGGCTCCTCATCAGAGGGTGCGGCTTGGGTCATGCTGGGCACTCAGCAGCTTTGTGGTGGGTATCGGTTTGTGCTTCCTCCCCTTTGCTTTCGATTCAGTGCTTTCCTGTTGCAGTCTGAGCAGTTCTATTTAACCGCAGCCCCACAGCAGCTACCACTGCGTGCAAACTGGATCCATCGAGGGGCAAGTGGAGGGCAACCGGAGGGGAAGGGAGGGTTGAGAGGTAAGAAAGGAAGAGCGGTACAAGCCAGCTGGAAATGGACAGAAAATTCCAAAGACAGAATGTCATGATGAATAACAGTCCAGAAAACATTCCAGTAATTTAAAAAATATGCTCCAGCTCACATTCAGCTATGGTAAAAGTCAATCCTGGTCTAAGTTAATCAGCTCAAGTATATTTTCATTTGACCATACCCTTGGAGGTATTTTTCAAAGAAATAAGAAATAAGATAAGGTTAACTTGGGTTTTAAGTCAAGAATTAATTAAAAATTAAGTATCCAAATTCAGCTCTGATTCAGGAATAAGATAAATGACTCTTTGGGGGTAGAACTTAGACTAGACATGTTTGAGGTCCTAAAATAGAGTGTTTGCTCCAGGCAAAGGAACGAGCATTTGTGAAGGCCCAGAAGCAAGAGAAAGTAGGGTATGTTTGCAATACTGGAGTCCAGCATGAGTGGAGTGCAGGCTGATGGCAGGTAGGCAGGTTATAAGCCCTGCTCATAATGTTTGGATGTTTGGACTCTAGCCTAAGGAGAGCGGGAAGCGACTAAATGATTTGAAATGGAGGAGGTGAGTTTTTTCAGAATTGCGTTTATATATATTTAAAAAAAAAAACACTTTCTGGTAGCTGGTGGAAAATGATCCAAGGGGAGGAGAAAAACCAGAGGCAGGAAAGTAGCCAAGACTTGCAAAAATCCAGAGGTGAATGCTTAGACCAGGGATGAGAATAGCTGGGTAGATTCAAAGAAGTAGCGTGTACTTGGACTTGGTTATTGATTGAATGCAGAGGGCGAGCAAAAGAGAAATCAAAGATGAATCCTAGGTTTCCAGCTACAGCAACCGGGTGGATGTTGTGGCATCCATTGGGAAAAGGAACATTAGAAGAGGGGTAGTTTGAGGAAGTGAGCTGATTAATATGGCTTCAGGGATAGGCAATAGGAGAGGTTCTAGAAGGCAGCTGTTAGGTAAGTCTGGAGTACAGGGGAGGTGGAGATTTGGAAGTCACTGGCATATAAATCTCAGCTAAAGCCATGGGAGATTTCTCAGAGAATGTGTAGAGGGAAGGCAGGCTGACATAGGAAAGGGTCTTGAGAAACACCAACACCTAAGGAGTTGGTAGAGAAAGAAGAGCTTGGATGCGGAAGATCCGTGGGTAAGGTAGGAAAAAAAAAAATAGTGTGTGGAAAACACAGGAAGACAGTGAGTCTACCAAGGAGGCTAATGGTATCAGACGCTGCTCAGAGTCAGGTAAGATCAGGAGATGTGTCCACCACATTTAGTAATGGCGGGGCGGGACAGGGTGGGGGGGGGCGTACTGCCCTTATTGAAAGCCCCTTTCGTACAGTGGGAGTCAAGGCCAGATGAATCCGGGTTGAAAAGTGAGAGAGAGAGAAGTGAAGAATCAGAAACAGCAAGGTGTGCAGACTATTTCCTATCCCTCAAATGCCCTTCCATACTGTTCCTACTTGGTAAAGTCTTGCTCATTCCAGGGTAGGGCTGAAGTGAAGGGTATTTATAAACAAGCAAACAAAAATCCAAGGAATATTTTTCTTTCCAGAGGCAAATTCAGCCAGGGCTGGAAGTCAGGAAGTGGGTGACTTATTCCGTGATCACTAGAGGAGAACTTTCAACCAATAAAGAAGGGCCGTACGCTCCCTGGTGCCAGTGTGGGGGTGTTGGTCTACATTAAGCCAAGAATGTGATGCAATTCTTAAGAACAGGAAGAGGTTTAGCTGGGATGGGGACTCTGACGTGGGGGTGGTGGTAGAGGGAGTGGAGTGGGAAACAGTTGTTGTTGTTGTTGTTGTTGTTGTTGTTGTTGTTGTTGCTGTTTTCCAAAAGCGGAGAGCCAGAAATGAACTGACAAAAGCAGGAGGGATTGAAAAACTATACCTGAAAGCCTTTCTCCCCCAGCTCTGATTGTAGTAAAGCAGACAAAAAAAGGGGATCAGATTCAGAATTGGCTCTTGTACCACCTATTAGGAGAGAGAAAACACCCAACCCTTCAGGAATCTCTTGCCATAAGGGCATCCGCCTGCACTTTTCTCTTCAAGTGAAGGACAGCCATTCTGATCACAGATGAGAAAATTTATCTGTAAGATGGGGATAGTGGCTATCAACTTACATGAAAACATGTACGAAGGCACCTTACATGCTACTTAAGAACAGTTCGAATGTTAGTTGGTGATGTTCTTACAGGATATAAAAGCACAAGGATATTTTTGAAACAAATTTGAATTACGAAAGAGTAAGATTAGAGGCAGATGACATGCTCCACATGACGTGTTTCAGACACCATGGGGAATCATTCTTTGGACTTAGCTGGGCATCTTAAATGGAAAGCATTAGACCTGAACAACTTACTTTCCTCTTGTTTAAAAAAAAAAAAAATTACTTTACAGGGCGCCTGTGTGGCTCTGTCGGTTGAGCATCCGACTTTGGCTCAGGTCATGATCTCGCAGCTCGTGAGTTCGAGCCCTGAGTCAGTCTTCGGATTCTGTGTCTCCCTCTCTCTGCCCTCCTCTGCTCACACTGTGTCTCTCTCAAAAATAAACATTAAAAAACTTTTTTTGATTATTTAAGAACCGGTGCTAGTTGAGATCTAAGAATCTGGGGTTACACGGAAAACCACGGCTAGAGGATTTTGGTTGCACAGGTCAAATCATTAAAGTGACGTTAAAGAAACAGCCCAAATGATTTTCCTCTGAGGACAGAGAAAAGGCAAAACATTGTTTTAAATGAGTGAATTTCTGTTACGGTATTTATAATAATGAGATTTGCCTTGTCTGTGACCTAAAGGCCATTATTTCTCCAAGGCTTTTTCTGGTCTAGTTGTTTTCCTCTTGCGGCCGCTGCATTAGCCGCTTTGAGGCAGCGGCCTTCCTGGGACTGGAGCGTTGCTGCCCTCTACTGGGGACACTAACTCATGGCCCCACAAATGCGCCGTGCAGCCCATTCCTAAGTACCGCAACCCAACCAAGAAACTGCCCCATCAGCAGGAAAATTATTCTAGAACTAGGTTGTTAGTTTCCAGAGGAAGGAGCAGAATTGCACTGGTCACAAATGCTTCCCTGGAACAGTTATAATAGTAATTATAATAGTGATACGGTATGCTTATAGGTCACTTCATAAAATCTTCAGAACCATTATTGCATTTTTACCTCCTTTCATCCTCGAATAGTCCAGGGGAAGTAGATGAAGCAGGTATCATTCCCATTTTTCAGCCATGGGAAACAGAGGCACACGGTGCCAAAGTAACTTGCTTCCAGTCTTACAGCCAAAGACTGAGAAGCTGGGTTTAGAAGCCAAGTCTCCTGGCCCTCAGTTCAGTATTTTCAACCCTTTCACCTCCACAGACCACTGCTGCATGTGACGTGGTTGGTCTCTGTTATGGTTTCATGTAAATCTCTATCCTTCTTCAGCAATGTCCATTTTATGCTACACCGTTTACCTAACTGATGAAAATAAATATCCTGCTCTGTATCTAATTCTAGCAAGGCTACGCTGTTATTGTAACCAAAACGACAAAAACAAACATATATAATACATAAATCCCACAAGCAAGTGGATGGGTTATTGCGGAACTTCCTAAACTTTTGCTCGAAAGTTCTTTAGTGTCTTTTTTTTTTTTTAAGTCTTTAGCAAGCAGAGTTTTCTAATATTGTTTGCTATTGGGGAAAACTGAGTTTTGAGAAAGAGGCAAGAAAAAGCAGTGTAAAGATGAAACACCATCGAGAAGAACCAGCTTGAGAGTCCAATTACTTTCATTCCAAAGTTCTAAGTGTGCAAATAACACACTCTGCATATTAATGCAAATGGCCAAACAAGAGGCATACAAATAGACACCCTCTTCGGTCCTGACTTTTCTAGGTCTTACTACCTGCCCTTGCATACCCAGCCCAACAAACCTCACTGCGTACCTACACACTACTTGCAAGGGAATCACTGGGAGAGTTTGGCACATGCAGACTGCCATCAGTTGGTCACAACTAAGTCTTAAACCAGCATGCTAAAATACATCTTACTGTAGATGGCATGTTGTTCAAGGTATTTATCATTGATCTGGAGTCACTTTTTCGATGACAAAAGGGGTTCAGTGACGTGAAAGGCTCACTTAATATTATCCTCACATTAAAGCATGATGCCTCTGTGGCCAACTGAAAACATTTCCAGACCAGTCTATGTGACTTCTGCACTTTTCTCAAGTCGAATTTGTTTCCATGTTTTAGTTTCCTCTCCCCCCCCACCTTCTTGCCTTCCAACTGTTTCTGCCCCTAAAGAATCGATTTCATTTGCTGTATTCTCTTCCTCCCTTTTCTCCAATGTGCTCACCATATATTGCTAGAAGCTTCCTGTTCCTCTCTTTTGTTCTGACTTTTTCACATGCGTTTTCCCCTTCCCATCCCTTATTAGGCCTACACCACTTTATCTCATTTTGGTTTTCTCCTTTCACTCAAAATACATGTATATCCATGACTTACAGAGCAGCTCATTTCCAGAAAACTTGAACATACGTTTTTGTAGGTCGGTTTACTCATTCTGCAAATATTTGCTGAGTACCTCCAACACGTCAGCCATTAGATCGAGTGCCAAGGATTGAAACACACACGAGTAATGACCAGTATCTACCTTAGGGACATCACAGAGCGTACAGTGAAGGACACGAGGGCACATTAAGCCTGTAGGTTCCACACTGGAAACAGGAACAAGCTGCCGTGAGGAGGAGACAAGAGCCTCTCCCAGGTTGGTGGGAAGGAGGACATGAGAATGTTAGGAAGGCTTTACGAAGGAGATGTCAGAAGTGGATCTTTGAAAGGCGAGCTGAACTTTAGTAGGTTGAAAGTGAAAAGGCTAGGGGTAAGATACACAAAAAAAGCCTAGAAAGAAGGCACGAATGAGCCAAGGCAAAGGTAAAGTGCTTGACTATTTAGAGAAGGCTAGCCAATTTGGTGTGAGTGAAACAAGAGGTGATGGGGGGCGGCGGATGAGTCTGGAATGGTACAGCGGGCCAGACCATGAAAGCAAACTGGTGATCTTACCCTGAAGGAAACGGGGGTACAATTAGCTCTTAAAAAAAATTTCTGGTATTAACGTGGTAGTACTGAGTCGAAGGAAGAACATGTATAAGGAAAGTTGTAAGGAGTCTACTGCCAGAGCCCAAGTTAAATGAGAGCTTGAATCTAAGGCCAAAAGGAAAGGAAGTGATGGATAAGGAGTATTTTGGCAGTTACGAAAAACAGATTTTGGTAACAGTTGAGGTGAAAGGAGAAAACAGGAGTCAAATGCAATTCATGACTTGTAGAGGTGGCGGGTGATGCCAAAAAATCAGATCTACAGTTGGAAGCAGAGGTCAGCTTTCACCTTGGAGAGTAATGGGATGGAGGTAATGTTCTAGATGCACTGAAGTGTATATGGAATATGCAAACAGATACCAATAAGCAGCAAATATTGGGGCTGGACCTTCAGTTTGAGGATACACAGGTGTACCTTAGAGCTGTAATACAGTGACGGTTGAAGCCCTAAATACAGGAGACAAACTAGAGGCGCTTGTTCTGAAATTCTTGCAGTTTTCGGTGTTTTTTTTTTTTTATAAAGGGATATCTGTATTGACTGATAATACCAGATATTATAAGATCAGTAAAAGGGGGGCACCTGGGTGGCTCAGTCAGTTAAGCATCCGACTCGATTTCGGCTCAGGTCACAATCTCACGATTCATGGGTTCGAGCCCCACATTGGGCTCTGCACTGACAGCACAGAGCCTGCTTGGGATTCTCTCTCCTCTCTCTCTGCCCCTCCACCACTCATGCTCTATCTCTCAAATAAATACACTTAAAATAAAAAACTCGGGGCGCCTGAGTGGCTCAGTCAGTTAAGCATCCAACTTCAGCTCAGGTCATAATCTCGCGGTTCATGAGTTTGAGCCCCGCGTCAGGCTCTGTGCTGACAGCTCAGAGCCTGGAGACTGCTTCAGATTCTGTGTCTCCCTCTCTCTCTGCTCTTCCCCAGCTCATGTTTCTCTCCTTCAAAAATAAATATTAAAAAAAAAAATAAAATTAAAAAAATCAGTAAAAGGTAAAATAAACTAAGGTCCGAAAATAGAGTCAATAGAAGTTGATTTTGAAGCTCTCAATTACAGAAGCAAAGTTGGAGCATTACATTAACTCCTAAGCAAAAACAGCATCTAGGGAAGCGAAGTAAAATGGAATATAAAGTGAGGGGAAACTAGGGGGAGGCAGAGAACGGGTAAAGGACATAGAAGAAAAGAGGAGGTTTGCTTTTTGAAAATCATTTTGCTGACCTTTAAGTAAATCAGATGTAGAAAAATGGTAAATTAACATTGAGATCAAGTGAAAAAGGAGCAAATAAAGTAAGATGTATAAAAAACAAGGATGAAAAAGAGCAAACAAGAACACAAGAGCCAGAAATATCAAAAAGTTGTAAAGGGAAACAGAGAAGTAAATTAAAAAAAAAAAATTAAAAATCTAATCTAAAATATGGATTCAGTTACAGCACTTGAAATCAACTTAGTTAGGAGTGATTAAATTGCTTGAGACAGTTTTATACTGTTGGGTCAACCATGTAAGAACAGGATGTTAACTCAATTTGTCCATTCTATTTCAAACTATGTCATACATGCTCCAAAATTTTCTTTGGGTACCTTTACAGTACACCTGTACAACCGTGCTCTCTGCCTTTTTGCTGAGCTGTCTGCAGACAACCTGATGGGCTCTCGGTTCTGCTAAATACACCAACCAAAAGCCTTAATCGTGTGGCCACCAACATTCAAGCCCTTAGTTATGAAAACTCCCAAGATAGGAATTTAAATTAGGAGATGTTTTCTTATACATGATTCTTAAATACTGTGTATGAGAAAAGATTCTCCATTTGTTTTAATTTGCTTTTGCAAGACTTCCTAGTGACAAGTAGAGAATAGACAATTTGAGATCCTTAAATGTGATTTTGAGGAACTAAGACCAAAGTTTTAAAATTTTTCTATAGAACCAGATCCCTGAATGTATTACAGGAAAATATTCGATAGAATTGGGGGGGGGGGCGGTTTACAGAATTTTTCAAGAATACATCTCATTCACAAAGTTAGTTCAAACTGTAGAATTCTTCCAAGTCACCATAGCTGGACAGTTTTCAAGGCTTCTGGGTACTTACCTTTGAATTCCACTCCTACGTATCTGAGTACTTAACTGGGGATCATAGACCACTACATCGCGAACAGGCTTTGTGGGGCTCTTGAATACTCATTGTATGAATGCATGAATTCACATACACTGAACATTTCTCTGGGGTAAAGGCACATACCTTTCATTAGGTTTTCAAGATTTCCCAGAAAGCTTAATAACCACTAGACATTTAAATGAACAGATGTACAATGTGCCCCAAATATTACTACACTTTAACATTTGTGAGATTTCCTAATAAAAGCATGTTATGAAGTTCAGTGCCCTAACTACTACTTTGTAAAAGTAGTCCGCCACCTTCAGTCCCTAGGGCGCACAACCCTCAACCTGCTGTGACCTGACGTCTGCCCCACTCCTCTGAATGACCTCTGCCTGTATGACAAAGTTCCATAACTCTAAAATTCAACATCTCCTTCTGGAAAACAAAATACATTTTTGGAACTTATTTTGATCTCTTGATTGGACAGCAGAGTGGAGAAAAGCACAGAGTCTGGAGCCAAACTGACGAGGTTCGTATCTCAGCTGCGTCCCGTTCTAGCTCTGCAACATCGGGCGAATCACTTAGCTCTTCTGTGAGTCAGAGAAGCAGCCTTTGTAAAGTTTCTTCATTCGTATGGTGTAAACAGTACTTGCTTCAAAATGTGAATGTGAGATCTAAGAAAACATTGTCTGTATTACTTATTTGGTACCTGGGATAACTCTTTTCTTGAAAATGGCTTGAAACCCGTCTCCTAGGTCTCACTCTACCGTTGCTGCCTCCTCAGTTTCATCTCCCTACTTTCAGGCTCAGCCCGAACAGCTCTCTCGTACTTGGGCCAGAATGATCATCCGAAACCCTAAATCTGATGCCATCTCTTGTCACTGACGTTAGTGTACTATAAACTCATTAAGCGTGGTAGATGTATCTCTTTATTACAGTGACCAGTCTAGTTCTTCCTTCCTCAAGGCTCAAGTGCCCAAACTCACCCAAGGAGTTGGGTTGAAGCAACAGAATTACAATCCCCAAAATGGGCCTCACTCTTTTACTCATGACTTTGCACAAGCTATTGACTCTTTCTGGAATACCTTATTCTTCTTCCCTTACAACACTCCTTCCCAAAGTAGGGTGTCCTTTCTTAATGTGCCCCCACTAGCCCTAGACAGTACTTATTACATTCTATTTTAGATGCCTGTTTAGATGCTGATACACTTCATCTAGTCAGATCCTCCCACTACCTCCAATAAAGAACAGAAGCGGAAGCCCTATTACGATAGTCTTGTTCTCTCATTTTTCAACCGTCGTAACATTAAACCACTTTCTCATTCCTTTCATCATTCTGCCCCCTTCTCATTTTTCAATTAACCACTGGGTTTTGGTAGAAATGTACCCAGAGAGATATGTGTACATAAAATAACTAGATAACAAAACTTCACACTTCAGGGAACATTCTAGAAGTATTTATTTCATTGCTGACCACTTGGTTGCTGCATGCAACTCTCAACAATGAGCTGCCGCTCTCCACTCCTATAGAAGAACCAGATGCTATGGTACCACTACTTGGGTTTTCAGACTGTCAGGCTTTTATTACCAACATCGTTACTTTAGGGACAAGCCTTTTAGGGACTTAAAAGCACTTATTCTCTATAAAAAGTAACTTCATGTTTCATGCACATACTCCAATTGGCAGATTTAGGTCCAAAATGGAAAAAAAAAAAAATTTATTCTAGTTCTGTAAATTATCAGGAATTTACAAGCCACTTCTTGTTCTAAGGAAATAGGGTTTTGTTTTGTTTTTTACCTCTATCAGGAATCAGGACAGTAGCTTTGATGATCCCTTAGTTATAAAACTGTTTACTAGTTAAAGTTCTCTCCAAAGATGTAAAGAAAAGAAGTTGGCTCATTTTCCTGTACAACTGAAAGAAACATGTGCAGTATGTGTAAGTTATAGTTTATACTGTAGACCCTTGTGACAATATTTAAAAGGCCTATTCTCCCCATTTAAAAAATTCTACCTCGGAAGGTAAAAGGAAATCCCCATTATCCCTGAGCAAAAAGGGAAAAATCATAGGTACTTTTATTTGTTAATAGAAGCCACTGTAAATGAGTTATCTATCTCTAGAACATTCTCAGAGAATTTACATAAACTGAAGAAAGTACGAGGTGTTCTCGGAGACTTTCTCAGATGAATGTATCTAGTTGTTTGAGTAGTTGCTGTGTAAAAATTTAAATTGAACTACGTGGCTGAACATTTTCCATTTTGAAATTTGAGAATATCCTGAGAGGATGCTTATGGGACATGAAAACTACTGGGTGCGGAGGAATTTTTAAAGTGTCAGCAGGAGGAAACGAGAGGGAGGAAACTACAGTGGAGAAAAAGGGGGCAGGACAAAGCTGTAGTGATGAGCTGGGCCTTTCTTCCCATTAAGTCAGGGGTTTCTGATTATCCGTATGTTATATTTACTCTTATATTAATATAAACGAGATGCTGAAAAATACAATTAAGAATGTCCCAAACTAAATTTAAGTCTTTTAAGGAGTAAATGACAGAAAACATTTTAGCTTCTTAATCAAGGAGTGCTATAATATAATATCAAGGCATCTTAATATAATTCGTTTAACCCTAAAGCAGTTGTGCAATAAGCAAAATATCATAAAAGGGAAACAACAAAGGCTAACTTCCTACAGGGGCCGACAGACAAGATCTTCGCAGCACAACAATTAACCTTCACAGAGTGGAGTCTTGTTTACAAGGCCCTCAAAAACTCAAGATTACTGAAAGTCACAAATGTCACCAACAAAAGGAATGTTGATCAGACAGAGTCAGAAAACTTCCCAAAGGGCTGCCTTTTCTGAAGGAATTTCAGACTGTTGCTAGCACAGGTTGGCTAAGCCAGATCTCACTGATGGCTCCATTAGAAAAGAAAATGCCCCGCTCAGTGCTGTTTTAAAAATGTAAAAACACTGGGAGGGGAAAAAACAAAAGAAAACAATCTACTGTTCCCTAGCATACACAGCTCAGCACCCAGAGAAAGTCTCTGCCCCCAAAAGAGACTTTCTACAAAGGGGGTAAGCTTCATTAAATGAGGTGTAACATTTCGTTTTCAGGACATGTCTTTTCTTGCAAGGTCCTTAGAGGCAGAAGTTCCACTTGGAATTCTAATACACATCTCTGTGAGCTCAGCTTCCTGAAAACACACACCTGCCGGGTTCTAGGTTCACCCTTGCCAGTGACTGGATTCACTACTTCACAGCCACCAGAATCGCACATACACTATTAACATGATGAAAAACACAGCTACCGCTGCAAGTTTGGCATAAGTGGAACGCATGTTCAAGTACTTCGCATCCTGGCGGTATTTCTTGGACAGACTGGACAAATTGTTAGCCTTTGAATCCAATGCTGTTGAAGAGGAAAAAAGGAAAATGTTAATTAGTCACTGAAGTATTTTGTCTAATGTATTAAGACATAAAAATAACTTAAATGAGTGGCACTATGCCAAACAACCACGATGCTTATTTCATTTTTATTTTAAAGGTTAGGTTGTATATACTGATTAATCCATGATCCTGATGCACTGTAAAATCCACAATGCATTTTAAAGTTATCAGACCAGGGGCGCCTGGGTGGCTCAGTCGGTTGGGCGTCCAACTTCAGCTCAGGTCATGATCTCAGCGTTCGTGGGTTCGAGCCCCATGTCGGGCTCTGTGTTGACAGCTTGAAGCCTGGAGCCTGCTTGAGATTCTGTGTCTCCATCTTGCTCTCTGCCCCTCCCCCACTTGCACTCTGTCTCTCTCTCAAAAATAAATAAAGATTAAAAAAAATTATCAGACCAAATTATGTTCAGATTCTTGAGACTGTATAGCGAGGTGGTTAAGAGTACTGGCTCTGACCTCAGAGTCTTTGGTTTAAATCTCAGCTGCACCAGCCATGTGACATTGGTCAATTCACTGAGCCTCTACTAAAACCCAGTTTCATCATCTACATAAAGTGAGGATAATAACACTAACTGTATCACAGGATTGTAAGTACATGAGAATGCCTGTGAAGTGAACACGATGCCTGTATATGATAAGACTGATAAATGCTGGCTGATAATAATCATCTCATCATCTTTTAATGGTCTAAATCTTATTCTCTCATATTTTGAAAAAAATGATAATCCATGTAAGATAAGACTCAGTAACCAGAAAACTCAATGAACCACAAACTGAGTACTGAGCTGTATCTCAAAGTTGACCGCTCCCAAATTCCCAAGATTCTCCACTGGTAAAGACTATTATGATTCTACCAGAAATTATGTTTCAACAGACACAGGAAAGTTGTCTTGTAACTAAAACATAATCACAGGTGCTAGGAAGCCACCAACACCTACCAAATTAAGCTTTTTAGAACCTTTTACCAAGTTTTGTTTTTCTAAAAGGACATTTGTAATGCTGTTATAACTGTTAGCTGAGCACTTAGAGAAACAGCCAGAGAGACACAAGCTAGACTGGACTAAAATACATGACATATTTTAATAATAAAAACAAATTCTTGGTGTGACATAAATGAATTTTGGTCATTTTACTTCTTTAAATTTTTTTAAAGAGACTATTTTGCAACACGAATTTGTTTGTTCTTTAGAGAATACTTTTGGAATATTTGGAGTTGCTTAACAGAGACTGAATTGGTTGAGAAATGTGGTATTACTTAATGACACAGCCATGACAGCCACTTGTAAATTAGCAATTTGTTCTGTAAGAAAAACACTTAGTCACACAAGAAAACAGTTAGGAGATGAGAAATAACCATGACAATGCTGCGAGGAATTTTTCCAGCCAGTCTACTAAACTGGACACTTCACTGGACTGAGGTTTTTAACTACTGTGTCTATTGCTATATCCCCAGCGCCCAGAACAGGGTCTGGCAATACTCAGTGCTCAAAAAATAAATATTTGCTAAGCGGATCTAAACCTGCTGAGAATAACTGGGCAGCGGAACAAATATCACGTCGTATGAAATAAGCACTAGTAAGAGAATTCCTGCTTCTCCCCCACTTACTCTTTGTCTCTCTCAAAAATAAACATTAAAAAAAATTTTTTTAAAGATTACAACTGTACAGTTGACCCTTAAACAACATGGGTTTGAACTGTGCGAGTTCCACTTATACATGGATTTTTTATAGAATACTGTAGATGTATTTTCTCATCCTTATGATTTTCTTAATAACATTTTTTCTCTAACTTACATTATTGTAATACAGTATGCAATATGTGTACCATACAAAATAACATGTTAATTGACTGTCTATGTTATTATGGGTAAGGCTTCCAGTCAACAGTTGGCTATTAGTCGTTAAGTTTTTGGGAAGTCAAAAGTTCTATGTGGAGTCCCTGACCCCCACGCTGTTCAAAGGTCTAATGTCTTCTTTTTCAATCAGCACATCAGCTTTGTAGTAACCAGCAAAGCACAAGAGGATCCTTTTACACTTTTGGTAAACTGACCAATATACAAATTTTGGATTTAAGAAAAAGTCTTGTGCTGGTCTATTTTATCCCAGGTAGAAACTAAGTCTGTTATGATGAAAATTTACAGTCTCACTCACCCAAAATTTGATGCTTAAAGAGTGAAGCTACATGCTGGGACAACTGCTGACTACTGACATAAAGGTTACAATCTGCAGTTCATAATAAAGGAAAACCCATTTACTCATGTATGTCATAGGTAAGTTCAAGACATACTCATGGAGGCATCTATTTGTGATCCTTACTGTGAAAGAAATAAAAGAAGTATATGAAATATATAAACACTACCTTTACGAGTACATTAAATACATGGGTAACATTGAAACATTAGGTAAATATATACATATATATATATGGTTCTCTTTTTTTTTTAAGGCAAATTAGGTAAGTAAGTACACACGTACACACACCCATTATGTGCTAAAAAAAAAAAAAAAAAAAAAAAAAAAAAGAACCATTACACAGCTAAGTGCCTTAGGAGTTTAAAGGACAAAAGAGATTAACATGACGTGGGCTATCAGGACCTGGGAAGGCTTCTTTGAAGAGGAGGCTCGGCTCGTACCTAGATCTTAAGAACAGGTCCAGGATGGTGAGGAAGCTGACCTGGCTGAAGCAGAATGTCTGTGAACTAGAGAGCATGAAAGAAATCTGCAATCTCCTTATCTTCCGTTACAGAGAACACAGTGCCTTGCACATGACAAGCACTCAGCAAGAACAAAAAGTAAGTTGAAACCAGACTAGATCGTATCTTGTAGTCACAGATTTTAAGTTTTCAGCAGAGGAATGCCTTGATGAAAATGGCATTTTATAACATTTGATCTGGCAGCAATAAAGTCTCCCAAAGTGGCTAGTCAGGAAACCACTGCAGTAAATCTTTGACAATTTCCTCTCATTCTTCTTTTCATTTCCCTTAATTTATGTAAGAGATTCTGTAAATATTTGCTTAATGTTGTAAATATCTTGGTAGAAGTAATTGCTTCTGACATGGAATAGGACCTTCACACTGTTCCAACTCAACAAAAACTAATCATGCTGGGAAAAAACATATCATATACAAAGTTTTGTAATGTAAGCTATGTCTCTTGATGGTATTTATTTATTTATTTATTTAATGAGAGAGAGAGAATGAATGAATGAATGAATCCCAAGGCGGGGCTCAGGCTCACCCGAGGCAGGGCTCAAACTCATGAACCATGAGACCATGACCTGAGCCAAAATCAGATGCTTAACCAACTAAGCCACACCCAGTCACCCCTAATGTAATCTATTTCTGAGAGATGAATTCTTAACAGTACTAGATAGAGTGACAGTGAAAAAGGTAACCCAAAATAAGCTATCGTTACCTGTGGACTGAGAAGCGCCCTACAGGACTCTTAATGTTTTACATACCTGAGAGTGCTTCTCCCCGTTGTAACACTTCTTCAATATTGGCCACCATGATCCTCTGTACATCCTGCAGTTCAGTGTTGATGGAGCCTAGGTTTCTCCGAGCACGGCTGTCAATGTAAAGCTTCTTGGTTTTCTGAATGTAGGTATCTAGAATAATGAAGAAAAGTGACCATTAACAACCTTGCCCATCAAAGTACTGGAGTAGGGATAGGATAACCGAGCTCTTGAATGAACATCAAAGTTTGAGTTTTGATGTTTTCATTTGTAAAATGTGAAGACAGATGACCATTCAGGAGAAATGTCCTCTGCACACCTTCAAATTTGAAGTCTTTGCTATCAGGTTCCTTATAGAAAGTAAGACCCTAGACTATAGTAAGCCTTTCCTGAAAGCAGATTATTTTCAAACCATGCCCTGAGGATCCTCAGCGTTTTAGTACTTAACTCTATATTCCTGAAAAGGATCCTGACAACAATCTAGCATCACTACAGGTTCTGTCATTAAAAGTAGGGGGGAAACATGGTCTTAAAGTATTTTCTTTAACATGGAGTGCCTGGGTGGCTCAGTAGGTTAAGTTTCCAACTTTGGCTCAAGTCATGATCTCACAGTTTGTCGGGCTGTGTGCTGACAGCTCACAGTGTGGAGCCTGTTTCGGATTCTGTGTCTCCCTCTCTCTCTGCCCCTCCCCTCCTCGCTCGCTCTCTCTCTCTGTCTCTCTCAAAAATAAATAAACATTAAAAAAAATTTTTTTAAGTATTTTCTTTAACATACATTCCTAATTTCACTCTGTTCTTAAACTTCAGGTAAAGCAAACATGTGGCAGGGAGTTTCCCAAAATACCACTATAAACTGCAGCTATCATGTTTAGACCATGTCTGCATTTCTCAAAACTATAAAAAGAATGACTTATTACTAAAGATTTTATTTTCAACTTTTGGCATTTTCTTAAGTGATATGTGCTGGATACCTTTCGTTTGCCTCTCTAGACCTCCTCTCCACCCTTCTGCACCATGCTTTTTGCCTTGGGCAGCTGACCTGAATGGACTACATCATGGGCTCCTGGTTCGGGGGGGGGGGGGGGCTTCCAGGTTAGGTTCGACCAATGGGGGAGCCCCAAGAGTAGGGCAGGAAAGCAGGTAGTGATGTCAGGGTATTTGTTCCCCGAACCCCCCTCCCCCCACCCCCCCACCAAGAAGTCATCCTGGGCTGGCAGCATCCCTCCAGCAAGAGTAACTCCTCCTCTCAAGACGGCCTTCTCTATAAATTTTGTCCTTTGCAGTTTCAGAAACTGCTCCTTTCTCTTATCCCTTCAGGCCTGGGGATGGAAACAATTACTGTGTAACTGATCTCAGGTTACTGTACCTGCAGTTCACCTAAAACCCATTCATATATAATCCTTTAAGCTAATTTGAGTGTATCAACTATTTCTCGTGTGACCTTGATGTAGCAGTCTTACTGGTTTCTTGGTTTTACTGGACCTCTATTATCTTCAAAAATAAAATCTGAAAAACCAGACATTATAAAAATTATCACTTGGAGAGTTTGTAGTTATGAAATACTGGAGCGTTTCCCTAAAATTTTCCTTATTTCTAAAAAGTAAGATGACCAGTTAGCTAGCAAAATGGAAATACTTCAGAAATTCAGAAACAGTAAAACCAATTTCTTTTAACTAAAAATATCAGTAATATAATCTAATCATACTTATTCTCACTTCCTCTAGAGTACCCAAAACATTTCTGTTGATTTATTGCCATCAGATACTTTACCAGTGATGAGTCTTTCTATAATTATTATACAAATATGGACACCCATGCTCACTATTTCTGCAGGTAGTAAATGCTGTCCCCCAATGCCATACCTCTTCCAGTAATTTTTTTTAACTAGAGGATTAAAAGAAACAAAATGTCATTCTGATTTCTATATTCGGACCTCCAGGAAATGAACCTTTCTGTGACTGTGCGTATGTGTGTGTGGTTTGGGGGAAAGAACTCAGCTACTACATGCCAACCAAATAGATCTTTAGGCACAGTTCTTGACTCTGACGAAGAATCAATCCAAATCACAAAAAGGGAAAAGGGTAACAAATTCTAAGGAAAAGACTCAAAGACCACAGAAAATTACTTGTGAGAAGCAACTTTCATTCATTCAAAAGCACAGAGGTGGAAAGGAAAAGACAGAACCCAAAACTTAAGTAGGTAAACATCAGAAAAAAATGTGTCAAAACTAATCAGTGTAACAAACAGCTTCTCCAAACTGTTTGCTCTCTTGATACAGAGATGAGGAGAAAACTTACCAAACTCAATAAAGGAATAGGGCCTAGACACAGTCGGCACCTTCTTCCCATGCTGTTCATCGAATTCTGAGTGCAAATCTTCCAGGTAGGCAAAAGCCAATTTCTTAGGAAAGGCAGCTTCACACAAAACCAAATAACAAACTCCCTGCTCAATAATGTAGCTGGAGAGACACAAAAAAAGAAGAGAAAAAGTTGTCTGTAGAATAACAATACCTCCAACAATTTGAAGCAGACTCTTCGTGCCCTACAGACTTTTGAACATATTCTAGCCTAAGCCCTTTGAAGCTAACTAAATCTGAAAATCAATTGCAAACCACAAATTCTTGGAATCAGAAAGCAAACATCTTCCCATTATGAGAATTATATTCCAAAAGAAGTACTTAAACATGTTTACAATTGTTTATTATATAATCCAGGTAAAATATCATAATACCTAAGACTTTTTCTTGAAAACTCAAGAGTTGTGACTCCATCTACCTTTTTTAAAATTTATCCATTTTTGAGAGAGAGAGTGTGCATGCCTGCATGCAGAGAAGGGACAGGGAGGGGCAGAGAGAAAGGGAGAAAGAGAATCTCAAGCAGGCTCTGCACTGTCAGCATGGAGCCCAATGCAGGGCTCAAACCCACAACCCATGAGATCATGACCTAAGCCGAAACCAAGAGAAGGACACCCAACCAACTGAGCCACCCAGACACCCCCATCTAACCTTTGATTACGTATGGAAATTAGTATATACATATTTAAACTCTTTCTAGCCTTAAGAAAAACAGTGGAAATGGAAACTTTTGTGGATACTTCATAGTTGGAAGTTAATGCCACAATGTTTACTGGGTACAGATAATGACCTTAAGATAAATAATATTCCCTAATTTCCAGGCCGGAACTTTGTATCAACTGTCCAATACAAGAAATTATCCAATAACAGAACTGACTTCCTCCTATAAGAGGTGCTCCCTGGCACTCTGGAAGGGGCTATATGGCTAACGTGTCTGAGATGTCTCAGAAAGAGATTAGGTTAACTCTGTGATTTTCAATGTCTCTTTAGCCACAGGACTCTTTGTTTCAGCAATAATTATATTCAGAAGATCAATATGCACACGAAATAAAATCAGGTCATTAGTTTAAGTAGGACTTCAAGGGCCCAAAGCATTACACATACCCCTATACCTACCCTTGCTATGTGGCTCCTAAGGCATCCTAGGACCCCACAGAGCATAGCTTATAGTGTATTATATGACCTCTCAGGCCCCTTAAAATGATGATGATGGTGGTGATGATAATGATACTGATGTGTTTGGGCATCTAAATCAACTGGTCTCCTTATCTTTAGTCTAGACCATCTTCTAAACTACAAGTTTTATATAACCATATAAATATAACCATATTATTCTGCTTAAAAACTCTCAGGGTTCTCTAATACCTATAAAATAAAATCATACTCCTTGGTATAGTATTTGTGGCCTCCAAA
Source organism: Panthera tigris (assembly GCF_018350195.1). Taxonomy (NCBI): domain Eukaryota; kingdom Metazoa; phylum Chordata; class Mammalia; order Carnivora; family Felidae; genus Panthera; species Panthera tigris. The sequence goes on from NC_056667.1 coordinate 101,882,399, forward strand.
GCAGGTGTGGGCCACATTCCATCATACACCCAATATGCCAAACAGCATGCTGCTCTCCAAGTTTAGGTTCTTTCAAGTCCTCATAGATTTCTGCTTATATTTCTCTGTATTCTCCCTCCCTCTATCCCCTTTCCCCAAACTTGCTCCCTACAAATGGGAATTTATTGCTTCCTTCGCTCTACTCCCAAAGCATGTCATTTATAAATGAATTACAGCACTTCTTGCCCTCAGGTATAAAGTTTAGTTGTCTGTATATGTGTTTCTCTCTGCTAATAAGATAGAGGCAGAACTTAATATACGGTCTGGTAAAGAATAAATCTTTAAAATATAACTCTTAGATTGAAATAAAGGATGAGATGAAATTATAAAGGAACCCAACAAGAGAAAACCTCTTTTCAATTCCATTAGGAATTCAATTCCATTCCCTAGATCTTTTGTTCCTAATCCATGATAGAAATAAAGATACTATATATAATTATACATATAATTAAGTGTCTATATTTTTTGATGTTGAAAATTAGATTTATAGAAAATGTTTCATATACTACATTCTTTTTTTTTTTTTAATTTTTTTTTTAACGTTTACTTATTTTTGACAGAGAGAGAGTGAGAGCAGGGGAGGGGCAGAGAGAGGGAGACACAGAATCTGAAGCAGGCTCCAGGCTCTGAGCTGTCAGCACAGCTGGGGGGACAGAGCCCAACACGGGGCTCGAACTCACAAACTGTGAGATCATAATCTGAGACGAAGTTGGACACTTAACCAACTGAGTCACCCAGACGCCCCACGTCCACTACATTCTTAACCAATAAGCCAGGGTTTTGTTTCGATTTTAGTTTTGTATATTGCTTGTTTCTGATGAGTGGAAAATTTTCCCCTCCCTTTAAAAAGGTTAAACAAGGCAGGTCCTTCCCAGGTCTATATTATCTTAGCATCTGAGGTCCTAAAATAGCAAGGATTATTTAGCTAATCCTTTTTTATTTTCCTCTGATCTTCCTGTCCTCTCTTTTTTAATCCTTTCTGTTTTAATCACCCTCAAACTTGACATGTATTAAACATTTAATACCAATTACTTGCAGGAATTATTTGAGCCCTTTCTCAGTTATATGCACTAATTACCACTGATTGTGATGCTCTAAAATTATCTTTTATAATTTTCCTTTTTCTAACAACTAACATTTACTGATATTCTCTCTGTGCCAGGCAAGATATTAAGAGATATAAATAGATTCCCTAATTATTCTCACAAACTATGACTATTTCCCCTATTTTATAGAGGAAACTAAGGCCCTAGAGAGGTATATGTGGGTTGTTCAAGGTTGTCTTGTTAGTAAATGTTTGAGCAAGAGTATTAACCTACAGACATCTGGCTCTAAGAAACTCCTAAAGCAAAAAATTAATCTATTATTGCACGATGGGTATAGCATTCATTAGACAGAGGATAAAACAGGTTAATTTACTGTATGCACAGGATAAAACAGTTAATTTATTGTATGCAAATTGAATAAACAAACCAAGATTTCAGTTTTGCAGAATTAGAGCCAGGGAAGTTCCTTCCATGAAGAGACTGTATTTTTAAAATATTCTTTACTTTTGAAAAATTGTTACCATTGTTCTCAGGTGTTACTTAAATTTACTGTATTTCATACTTAAATGATCACAAAGAAATAGGATTATACTCACTGGAAAGTCATGGCGCCAGCTTCCAAGGTACATCTGGTAGGGGACTGTTCATTCAATTTGCGAAAGAGTTGCTTAGCCTGACTCTGGTACTGTTGAAGGTCCCGGCCAGACTGAAAGAAGACACCTTCATTTAAGAATTTTCCACACAAAAAAACAGCCATAACAATTAGGGAGAAGCATTATATAATGAGAACACTATGTAAGTAAGGTCCTTCATTAAAGGTTAATAAAATACAGGGGCCCCTGGATGGCTCAGTCAGAAAAGCACGCGACTCTTGATCTCAAGGTGTTGAGTTTGAGCTCCACACTGAGTATAGAGATTAGTTAAATAAAGAATACTTAAGAAAAATTTAAAAAATCCAGGGGGCCTGGGCGACTCAGTTGTTTAAGCATCGGACTTCAGCTTGGGTCACAATCTTGCAGTTCACAAGTTTGATCCCCTCGTTGGGCTCTGTGCTGACAGCTTGGAGCCTGGAGCCTGCTTCAGATTCTGTGTCTCCCTCTCTCTCTGCCCCTCCCCCACCCTCTCAAAAATAAACATTAAAAAAATTTTTTTTAAAGAAAAATAAAAAAGGTTAATAAGATTCATTTTTTTAAAAAAATGCCCTACTTTTATTTTTATTTATGTATTTATTTTATTTTTTTTTTTCTAATTTTTTTAACGTTTATTTGTTTTTGAGACAGGGAGAGACAGAGCATGAACAGGGGAGGGTCAGAGAGAGGGAGACACAGAATCAGAAGCAGGCTCCAGGCTCTGAGCTGTCAGCACAGAGCCCGACGCGGGGCCAGAACTCACGGACCGCAAGATCATGACCTGAGCCGAAGTCGGCCGCCTAACCGACTGAGCCACCCAGGCGCCCCATAAATGCCCCACTTTTAGAGGAAAAAAGAAGATCAAACCCCTAGTTGTTCAAGAAAATCACGTTATTTGTACTTCTCAACTGCCTTTAAACCACTCTTAACTTTCAATCCAGTGTTCTTTCCACTGTTAGGTCAGTGGAAATGGGTCCTCCTAACCCCTTTCACTTGCACAATTATTGGTACGTAACTGCACAACATGTTCTATACTCAGGAGAAAATCCTGGGAACAACAGACTGGTGAATTTCATTTTTATCCTGGAATATCAAGCAAAATCTTCCACTAAGTGTTACAGTATTAGCATTTAAGCAAAACTAAATGTATGCACCCATCACTGCAAATTACTAAGAAGACTGTAACTCCAACTGGGTAAAAATGAACAAGAGTAAGGACCAAGATTGAAAAGTCAAATATTCTTTACTGAGTGAATAGATTTGGTTTCTGAGTTTGGAAAGAAAGAGATATATACATACAAAATGCAAATAACAATATTCAGATGATAGAATTACGGGTATATTTTCTTGAACAATTTTTAAATAGTTTAATAATTTTTTTTTATTTTTTTTAACGTTTATTTATTTTTTTGAGACAGAGAGAGACAGAGCATGAACAGGAGAGGAGCAGAGAGAGAGGGAGACACAGAATCCGACACAGGCTCCAGGCTCTGAGCTGTCAGCACAGAGCCCGACGCGGGGCTCGAACTCACGGACCGCGAGATCATGACCTGAGCCGAAGTCGGACGCTTAACCGACCAAGCCACCCAGGCGCCCCTGTTTAATAATTTTTTTAAAAAGGAAGGAAAAAAGCCTACTGAGAAATACCAGTGTCATCTCAAAAGGAAAACATCATACCTCATTCACCTATTCAATCCAAAAGGCAAAGAATGGAACGGAAAGCAAATATATATTATTTATTCATCCACATACAGGGGCAGGAGCTCACTTTTGCCATGTGATAGAAAGGAATTATTTTATTTTGGATTATTTATTTTGGATTAAACAATAGAACACAGTCTCTTCTTGACAGATGTTTAATAACTAAATGCTTAAATTTAAAAAGCATTTATTTGAGGTTCTCCCAAGGACTGGATCTGAGGTCTGACTTTTAAAAAGTGCAAAGTGAAATCTTAAAATTCTAGATAGTGAACCACTTAGCTAACAGTAAAAATAAGGAAGCAATGATAAAATTGTGAAAGTGGCAGATAAGCAAATGTACAAGTACAGGATCCTAAGCCATATGTAAATGACAAACTGGAGGGGCGCCTGGGTGGCTCAGTCGGTTAAGCGTCTGACTTCAGCTCAGGTCATGATCTCACGGTTCGTGAGTTTGAGCCCCACGTCAGACTCTGTGCTGACAGCTCAGAGCTTGGAGCCTGCTTTGGATTCTGTGTCTCCCTCTCTGTCTGTCCCTACCCCCCTCTCTCTCTCAAAAAAAAATAAACATTAAAAAAAATTTTTTAAAATAATAAACTGGAAATTTAAATATGAATAAGGAAGTAAATTAGCATGAAGTGAACCAGGAGAGTTAGGTAGAGTCCACTAGAAGTATCACTTTATCTTATTTAGCACTGTCCCTATGGCAATGATTTGTTATACTACTCTAAAGAAATATTTCTATATTAATATATATGTATGTATTTATGTATTAACAATACTAGACAATAATTAGCATAATATACATTAACATTATTATATTAATCAGTATCGCATATTTTTTTCATGACTGATCTGCTAGTAAAGGTGAGTGAAAACTACCATATGCTTTGAACTAGTGCACAATATCCCACATTCCCTAAATGAATGGTACTTGCCAAATTGTTTGCTTCACCAATGCCATTATATGTGGCATTTGGAAGAGATCTGACCCCACAGCAGTAGACAGAACAGATGTAAATAAAGTTGGAAATGTTACTAAAGTGCCAAGGAATAATATCCACATACATCAATGATTTTTCAACCTTGGCTTTACACTAGAATCACTTGGGGGTTGCACAAAAACTAATCAAGCCCTATCTCTACCTCCAAACCAATTAAATCAGTATCTCAGAGGTGGAACTCAGAAATTGGTGTTTTAAAAATAACCACAACCACAGATGTTAAGTAAAAATGTTTTTGACAACTAAAGGCAAAGGAACCAGGTGAAGAAATAAATGGCAGAAAAACTGTCAGTCAAATAAAGACTGCTATAAATCCTTTGACTTTATAAGAAGCATTGTAAACATCACTGCAACCAAAGAGAAAGAGACTAACCACTGTATGGACTACAAGAAACTATGGCCGAAAGCATGCTGCAGTTTCGGGGATCTATAATGACACTGAGATTACACAGAGATTGTGGCACGCCAACCAACATTTTACAGTGCTGGTTCCATCAGCATCACCGTTCCCTGAGAACACAACACGGGCGCAATCTTTCTGGTAGGTATTTTTGCAATATGTATTAGAAGTTACAAAATTTTACATATTGTTTTAGCCAACAATTCTGTATCTTTGAAGATATACATACACATCATATATGTTAAAACAAACAACTACAAATGTATATAAAAATAAAAAACAAATGTTCAGTAATTGGATAGAAAATTGGTTAAATAACATATTTATACAGTGGCATATTCATACAATGGAATATTATACAGCCATTAAAATGCTGTGTAATACTTAATGATATGAGAAGATACTCACTACACACTAAGTGAAAAAAAACTAGGTGGAAGTCTTACAGCATTACCCATTATTTAATTTTATACATATACACACACATACAGAGATTAAGGTTTTATGTTAAAATGTATACAATTTAAGTAAAGATTTTGGTAATAATCACCATTAACATTTTGGTCCTTTTGTTTTTCCTTTTTTACTGAATTTTCTACAATAAGCGCAGGCTAGTTTTGTAATGGGGAAAATTGTTCATTCACCCATTCCTGTTTATTGCATATGTGTACCCACAAATACATACAATTCTAGTCTGAACTTTAAGAAAGGCAAAATGGAACTGGAAGGAAAATTTTCAGAAATAGGCAAATTAATGAAACTAAATGAAAGCACTCACTTTCTGTCAGCCCCGGTTCTAAACACTTTACATAATTTAACTCTAATAAGCTTTACAACTACCCTATGAGGTGATTAGAATCATTACGCCCATTTTCTGTATGAGAAATCAAACTTGCCCAAGGACAAGAGGCCAATAAGAGGAGGGGTAAGAATCTGAAGCCAGGCAGTCTAGCTCTGGAGTCTGCGTTCCTAAACATGCGATAGCACCTCTACAATTAAAATTGCTTCGGTGATAGCAGATCCACTTTCTGGGTGATCTTACTATTTCATATTAAATCTAATTCATAGGAAATTCTCAGGAAACTGTGATCAGAACTGGCAGCTCTGATCTAGATCTCACAAAACAACATATTCACCACTGTACAGACAGAACCTCAGTTTGCTTTCAAGACTAAAGTCACAAAAGGCCCACAGCCTCCAGACTGCCTAAAAACAGATTAGATGTCCTCATTCTGTTTTCCACTTCATCTACAACAGACTTCATGAAGCTTATATACAGTATAATGGAAAGATGTGTTAGCAATCCGATAATGAAATGGATGTGAATGGACAATTTCTGAAACTAACCTGCAATAGTGTATTTAGGATTTGGTTCTATATATATATATAACATAACAGGTACAGGGTAGAAATTTCCCACACAATTACACTTTTTATTGCTATCACCTAGGACTGCTGAACAACTAACTATATCAAATGCCACCTTTTGTCTTTATAGGAATGTTTAGCTAAGCTCTTATCATTTTAAAATCCCTGTTGTACTTGGCTGGTCAAAGGCCAGCAGCACCAAGAACCAACCATTTTCCTCTAAAAGCAATTACAGTAAGGTGACTAATGAACCCTCAATAATTGGGGGAGCAATGCAGTTTAAAATGTACAACAGACTATCTGCTTTTTTGGTGCTCCCTGCTGAATACTTGGTTAGATCAAATATCGTCTTCAAGTCCACAGAGCTGGGGCAAAATGAAAGGGAAGAGAACACCTTCATTTTGAGGTAGAACACAAAGGTAGATGAAGAGATGCAAACATCCAAAAAGTAGAAACACACCAGAAAGGTAGAAAGAAAGGAAATAGAATATCAGAGAGTCTAGGTTTGAAAAGAAAAGTTCATCTCTCTACCGCCCTAGGCTGATACTTCTAGTTGAGCACAGAGGAAACAGTGGATGAGATACTCTGCCTACATCATTTTTTGAATTTTACTCTCCACTGTATTATCTGAATAACTGTTCACCTCCAGTAGTAAGGCAGCTTATACAGGACTAGCACTAGTAACATACGACATCTGTTATCAGTGTAAATAATTGAAAAAGAACATTGAATTACTTGGCCTGAACAATTAAAGTACTTGACTACAGAACTATTTGGCTGAGGGGTGCCTGGGTGGCTCAGTCGGTTAAGCTTCCGACTTCGGTTAAGCTTCTGACTTCAGCTGGGGTCATGATCTCGCGGTTCCTGAGTTCGAGTCCCATGCTGGGCTCTGTGCCAGCTCAGAGCCTGGAGCGTGCTTCGGATTCTATGTCTTCCTCTCTCTCTGCCCTTATCCCACTTGCACTCGGTCTCTCTCTCTTAAAAATAAACATTTAAAGAAATAAAAAGAAATAAAAACTATTTGGCTGAAATAGCCATTTCTTAAAAAGTTATTTTTAGACTCCTAAGAAGTAGATATATTATCAAAAAGTCTTAGAACATGGCTGTAAAGTGTACCAGTTAGGCACTAAGGCTCTGGTCTGAAGTCAGACAAATACTGATTAAAAACCAGTGGTTCTTGAGGCGCCTAAGTGGCTCCATCGGTTAAGCGTTCTCACTCTTGATTTCAGCTCAGGTCATGATGTTGTGGTTCATGGGTTTGAGCCCCGCATCAGACTCTGCATTGATGGTGCGGAGCCTGCTTAGGATTCTCTCTCTCTCTCTCTCTCTCTCTCTCTCTCTGCCCCTCCCCTGCTCTCTCTCTCAAAATAAATAACCATTAAAAAAAAACCAAAACAGTGGCTCTTAAGCCACTCTGGCTTAAGTGGCTCTTAAGCCAGGGTGACTCTGCCCTCCCACCCCCAGATCACATCTGACAATGTCCAGGAATATTACTCAATTGGAGGTGTGGAGGTGGCGGTAGTGCTATTGGCATCTAATAGGCAGAGGCCAGAGTTACTAGCATACATCCTACAATGCACAAGACCGTTTTGCACAACAAATAATTATCTGACCGAAAATATCAAGTGTTGATATTAAGAAACTGATGAAAAATTCCATTTTACTACTTATTCGCTATGTGGCTCATACAAAAAAACCTATCATCTCTATGCCTCAGAGCTTCCTTGCCTGTAAATGGGAAGAATACCACTAAACTATCCTAATATGATTGGTATGAAGATTGAATGAAATCAAATACTTGACAGGCTTCAGCACAGTGCTTGGCATGTAGTATGCATTCTATAAATGTTCCTTTTACTATTAACATAATAAAAATGAGTCTAAGACTCATAATGTAGATATTAAAAATCGGGGAAAGATTTTATCATTCAAAGCCTAAATTCCTAAAGGAAATAATTATGGAATTGCCATCACAAAAATATTCTTGTGGAAAATTTCTTTGTCAATTAAACAAAGTAATCCATCTTGGTAGACCAACACCTAATTTGGAATTAAGAAACACATAATAATACATCAATTACTTTTTCAATAAAGTATCAAGGCAGAGAGTAAGGAGCTACTAATATTAAGTAGACTTTCAAATTCACTTTGTATTCTTTGCCCACACTGAAATCTAATGCAATAAACTGAACAGACTCCTCCCTGGGAAAAACCATTTCTCAGTCAAACTACATATATACTTTAAGGAAAATTTCTCCACACTATCTCCCTTGCTCAAGTCACGTTCCTGCATTTATTTTAACAATTTCACTCCTTCTGCAGAGTGGTCCTAGAAAATTCTTAACAAATTGAGAGAAAAGAAAAATATTTCACAATTGAATATTAAGGGCACATTATATTTTTCAAATTTTATATAAATGATTAGACTTTGTCTTGCACAATAAATTGAAAATACTTCACTTAGCAGGATCTGCAATTTTGTGATCTGTATTGCTACTCTCCTAAAAGTGAAAATAAACATATTTCCAAGTCAAACCTAAAAAGGCATAAAACCAAATAGAAGCTTTCCTTATTACTAAACAACACTGTCAGCTGAGAAGTCATTTCTTCTGGGAAGACTTTCCTGATCTCCCAAAACCAACCTAGATACCTTTTCCATGTTCAACCACAGAGCTTTCTTCCTCTTCCATAGCAATTATACTATGTTATAATTGCTTATTTGTTTTCTGGCTTTTCCACTAAACTGTAAGCTCCATGAAAGTAGGGGCTGTGTCCTCTAACCTGTATAATCACCATGCTTGACACAGTTGATGTGCTTAATAAGGATTTTGGGGTTTTTTTCGTGAAAAATCCAACAGATATGTGCAAAATAATTTTCTAGAATTCATCTTTTTTTTAGGCCTTGAGTTTTTTTTTTAAAAAACTTAGGTTGTTCGAGAAAGTAAACTAAAATTGATCACTTTAAATAAATTACATAAATTTCATTTTCAGCCTCCCTTCTTCAGAGATCTCCCCACCTTGCTCCAGAAATCTGTCTCACACCAGAACCTTCCCTTGTGATTCTAAGGCACAAAGCTTACTTTTCAAGATATTTGAAGCTGTTGTTTTTAAATCAATTCAATACATTTTTTGAGCACTTATTAGCATAAAGCTGCTGCCGTAAAAGCTATGAGAAGCACAAAGATCATTAAGACCTGTCGACTGCCTCAGAGGAATCTCAATTTATTGAAAGACAAAAGAAAGTAGCAAAATAAAGGTACAAGGCGTTAACAGAAATACAACACAGAAGTTATAATCCCAATAGTAGGAATTTAGTAAGGCTTACTGGAGGAGGTGGGAATTGGACATAAACTTGAAAGAAAGTACTGTACTGAACTTCAAACAGGTGTCTATATGTGGCAATATTATCTCACCCACTTTCAAAAGATGTCATCAAGATAGGTCAAGGATCAAGTGCCACAGTGAAAGAGGTTGAAGAACTTGGGAGCTGATTTCTCCCAGGACCGGTTAGCCTCAACAGCAGCAGAAAAATAGAAATCTCGAATTTTACCAAAGTCTCTAAGAGTTACACAACACTGGGTGATCACAATCAGTCGAACCTATCCCTACGCCGGAGCGTCTTTCTATACAAAAAAACAGGAAAGGCAAAAATCTACCTCCGCCTTCAGGAAAGATTTCTTCTAACAAGTAGTTTCTCCACTGCCAAAAGATAAAAAGAGCAGTTCAGAGGGGTCGGGAGTGCACGGGAGGTCGCAAAGGTCGCCTGCGTTCTAAGAAGAAATCCGGTACTGAGAGCACAGAGCTCTGGCAGGGACTTGGGGGCGCGGGGATAGAACAGCTCACCTGTTCGTCCTCCTGCATCGAGGCGGCCAACGGGAGCCCGTCCGCCACCCGGGCGATCATCGTAAGCAACACCATCTTCACAGGCTTCGGGGACCCAACACTGGCCCGGCGGCCGCAGACGTTCTCCCGACTTCCTCCGCCGCGACTGCAGTTACACCTCTATCTGAGTTCCCGAAGATCCAGCTGCCTGCGTCTCCGCTTCCCGCTGAGGTGGCCGGAAACAAGCCTTGGTGCTCTTCACTACCGGTCCGCGGAATTGACTTCCCTCTGAGAACCGCAACCGCCAGAACACTGGTTCCGCAGTCTCTCCTTCCGTCTTCTAAGACCCCGTGCGCTTTTCTGGTTAGGGGCCTTGAATACGCCTTGACCCTTGACGGGGTATGGCACACAAATTAAAACAGAATTTTCTAGTTCCTGAAGTGCAGGAGGGGGCTGGGAAAGATGGGGGGAGTTTATGGGTACTTAGATGAAGAGTATATGTGAAAACACTTTTAAAATCAAGCTCTATGTTTTCATATTTTTCTGTTTTATATATTACATATTTTATACATAATATTTTCTGTATTCGTATATTTCTAGGCAGAGATTTTTGTCTGCTTGGGGTGTTTGTTTGTTTGTTTTGCTTGTTTTTGTTTATGCTGTATCCCCAGATCCTTGAACAGTTTCCAGTAAAAAATAAATATCTATTGTATCTGAAAAAAAAAAAAAATGACCAACTATGGGACCTCAGAAATCACCAAATCAGTCGCCCTTCCAAAAGCTGGGATCTCTACTACACCTGTTATCATAGGTGGCAGGATAGCCTTGCTAGAGCTTCTAGTAACTGGGCATTCACTCCCTTTTGGAATGATCTCTACAGAATTCTACTTGAGGAAGTGTTACCATCTCTCTTTTCTTTGGTGTCCCTATCTCTAAAATGGGGATATTATCTGCCTCTCAGGATTTTTGTGAACAATAGATGAAAGAATGTAGGTGCACAAGTTTCATAAAGAAAGAAGTTATACAAGTGTTGCATTTATTATTACTTATATTAATAACTACTCTTCATTAAGCATTTACAGTTGGTGTTTGCATTAATAGAAACAGAAAGTGCTTTAGAGATAAAAGTTATTTAGCCGAATAACCCAGTGAGATTGTTTAATATTAGGTTCCCCCTTTGTAGGTGGAGAAAATGCCTCAGAGAGTAACTTTTGCAAGGTGACACAGCTAGTAAAATTGGGAACAAAATTTGAGCTGAGGCTGAACTCCAAAGCCTGTGTTTTTATTTTTGTGATGCAACTCTGTCTTAATATTTATCTGTAGGTGAAAGAGCTCATGCTTACATTACCTTTCATACAGCTCTACAACTGTTAGGAGAAAACTAATATTATTTTTTTGAGAGGCTTTTGGGAGGTACACCCGATGAGACCTAATGACTGACTCCACACAAAAGATGAAGGACTGGGATATAGACAAGACAAAGAAACCAATGTTACTATTAACAGAGACAGTGAGAAAGTGAAATGGAAGGCAATCCTTGTGTATATGGTAGCCTAAGCTGGTAAAATCATAGTATATTACATTTAGAATAGCCCATATATGTAACTTAATCTAAGTTCCCTCTCTCCCACCTAACCAGGATATGTCTTCGCCATAGTCTCAAATGATGGTTATTCATCCTCTACTGGAATAATTCCAGTAATGAGGAATTCACAATACAAATATTTTAAAGAATGGGGGCGCCTGGGTGGCTCAGTCGGTTAAGCCTCTGACTTCGGCTGAGGTCATGATCTCATGGTTGGTGGTTTCCAGCCCCACATCGGGCTCTGTGTTGACAGCTCAGAGCCTGGAGCTGCTTCAGATTCTGTGTCTCCCTCTATCTCTGCCCTTCCCCTGCTGGCACTCTGTCTCTGTATCTCTCAAAAATAAATAAAGGTTAAAAAAATTTTTTAAACAAATATCTTAAAGAAGGGTAGTGCTTTGTGGATGAGAGAAACAGAGAGAGAAGAATATAGCAGGTATGCACAAGAAGCAGATTTGGGGCAAGAGTCCCAGTTTCTATTTCGTGGCTTTAGGCTTTTCCCAAGTTCCATAACCATTTCTGCTCATGGATTCTATTAATCACCATTGTTTCGTTATAATAATCCCCCCTCCTTTCTTTGCTTGGTTTCTGTTACTTATAACCCCCAAAACCAATTAATTAATAGAGGAGCACAGAATCACCCTGGGGCAACCCTTTCTTGAAACAACATTCATACTTTTACTTTTTTCTTCTTAGATACACTACATGATTCAGACATCCTTTAGACACACTGAAATTAATATTCCAGAGAGAGGACAGTGGTCTTCTTAGGTTTGATGAGCTATAAGGAAAAGGCCAGAATTTGTGTGAAACTTCCCAACACTAAGACGTCAGGAACTCTGAATCTGAGTGACTTTTGCTTATGACTTAATCAGCATCACATCATTCACACACAGATGTTGCCTTTGAGCTCCTGCCCTTTGGTCCTTTGGGCAATACAAGACTGTGTAATAATTGTGAACACTGTGCTCAGTACATGGAACATAGTCAAGTCTTTGACATTGAATGGGAAAAGGGTATCAACAAATATTTGTTTAGTACTTTAGAATATATAAAGCTTACATATATTCTTTGTCTGCCTGAAACCTGACAGCCCTGTAAAATGGTAAAATACAAGAATCTTGGACTTTATAAACGTTGTACTAAAAAGAAAAATAGAAGTCTTGAATATCATACTTAGAGCTGCCAACAAATTCTTAACAACTTATTGAAGAAATCAAGTAATGCACATATCTAAACTTAAATCAAGCTGCTAAAACCGGGTGAGATTTTCCATTAAAGAGTCAGAAGTTTGCAGAGATTTTAAAAGTGAGATCAGAGGAAGCAATAGCATGGGACTTGTGTCCACTTATTCTTAAATGATTATTGAGTGCCTAATAATATGCCAGATACGAGTGAGATAAGGATGATGAGTAAAACAGTCTTTGCAACCTGTGGCCGGTATCTACCCACAGACCAAACAATGCTGCTTAAGAGAATAGGTCTGCAAGTAAAGAGCAGCTCCTGTTTGAATTGAATGACTGCATACATTACAAAAGCATTTCTAAGAAAAGAGGAATGCTCTTGGCAGACACAAGAATAGATAGCCACTATATCTGGGCTGATATCCAGTCATATACACTAGTATGGCCGAACTGGTTATTTTAAAATTGAAATGTTTTCCTACAGGATAGTAAGCAGCCGCTCGCCTCAGCACCCCCTCTCCTTTCCGCACCCCCTCTCCTTCCCGCATCCCCTTTCCTGCCCGCATCCCCTCAGCGGCACCAAAACCCTTACATATCTCCCTCCGCAGGTCATCCAGATTAGGTCCTAATTGGTCGCTTTCTATGCCAGTCAGTTCAAAAGCTCCGCCTCCCAGGTGGCCATTGGCTACCTCCAGGAAATTCAGAACGGTCCCGCCTTCCAGCCTGGCGCCCGCCCTTCGGCCACGCCCCTCCATGCAATCTCCCGCCAGGATGGAAAGGGAACCCTGCCTGCCTCCTGCGTCGGTGCTGGGTGGTTATTTTGAGTCATCATCCCTCACTAAACCTCACAGTGCGAGCTCCGTGGAGGCAGGAATCAGTCTTTTTTATTCTTGAATTCGTTCCCAGACCTTATCTGTGTCATCCACACAGACGGTCCAGACGTCCAAGTGAAAGTCAAGACGTGGGGGGAGAAAGGTGGAGGAAAGAGCAAAATGTGCATTGTAAGTAATGCGAAGGCCCCTATTTAAAATAATGACTACTGTAGATAGCCTGCTTCAAATATGAAACCTTAGCAAAACTAGCCCAGGCCTTCTAGAAACTACCTCCTGAAATGACTTCTTTCAGTGCATCTGTCTGGTTTCCCTACTTTGTCAGGAAAGCCTAGCAAAGAGCAGGCCCAGCTGCTCCATCCCTTGGAGTTTGGGATGGGTGGGTGGGGGGTGGGGGAATGAGAGGGATAGCTGGGGTACTTTGATAGCATCTAAAATATTTTATTCAATTAAAAAAAATTTTTTTTAACAGATTTCTTTCTTCCTCTACTAGCCTCTAAATCAAATCCTTTCAGGGCATAAAAAGTAGTCATGTGTTGTTCCCCAGAATCTAGTATCCTGTACTTGGAACCTAGCAAAGGTTCAATTAATGTTTATTGACTAAACGACCAAATGAATGGCATGCTCATAGATTGGGACAACACTTCATCGGTTGTATACAGCTCAATTCACAGCTTGTACTGTACTAAGTGAAGACCTATCCATCAACCATTCCCTTCATTTCTCCAATTAGTTATTCAAAAATATTTATTGTTGTCTCCATGGGCTAGGAATAGTAGATACTGGTTTATACAAAGGTGAACAAAAGAAACATGATGTTTGTTGGTAGAGGTTACACTCTATCAGGCTCTGTCTCTCTCCCATTACCTCCACCCCAGCTCTACCCCCATTGCTTCTCACCCCTCAGTCTAGAATAAAAGCCTTTGATGGTGATTTTGTTTTTAAACACTGAATATCCTCCTAGATTGTCCCTCAAAACTACACCCCTACTCCCTTTCTGTGGAGTCTAAGTGGACTGAGTTTTCCATTACAAGTTCCTGATCTTAGCTACTGTTAATTCAACAACCACCACTGTTGGCTTGGCTTCCCCCTCTCATACTCCTACAGCTCCTTCTTCTATTGAACCCTCCCTTTTCTACTCATACTGATGTTCCAGAAATTAGTGAACAACTTTCTCACTGAGTGATTTTTCTTTACAATCGTATGGGTCAGATATTTCAGTTTTTACTAGTCTTTGTTATCCTTCCTTGTTTAAAAAGAAAGAGAAAAAAAGATGGGGCACCTGGGTGGCTCAGTTGGTTAAGCATCCGACTTTGGCTCAGGTTATGATCTTGTGGTTCATGAGTTTGAGCCCTGCATCGAGCTCCACACTGACAGTGTACAGCCTGCTTGGGATTCTCTCTCCCTCTCTCTCTCTGCCCCTCCCCCACTTGTCCACACACGCACACGCTGTCTCTCAAAATAATAAAGAAAGAAACCTAAAAAAAAAAAAAAAAAGAAGGAAATTGAAAGCTTGATTCATTCAGTTCTACCTGCCTGAAAACTGAACCTAATGTGACGTTAAATGTGATGAAATGGGATACAACAACTTGTTAATTTTGTCTTATGGCGAATTCTCTATCAACCAAAGACACAATTCTTGTTAATCAGTCCCTTGGGAGCATCCTTCTCCTGCCCCCTAGCCCACCCTTTCATTCCATTACTATCTGATGGGGGACCTTTTCCTCCCCACTTTGTTAAGGAGTATGATCCTCTGGCTCTGGAAATCTGACAGTCAAACCCAAAGTTCAATGTGCCATTTCTCTAAGGAGGCCTACCTCAGAGCCGTTAGGTGAATGAGAACCAAAATCCCAAAAGCAACTTCCTTTTTTTATTCACTATTTATGCAGCCTGTTGCTTCTTGAGAATATTACAATGGCAGCTTTGAATTGGGGTTTTAGGGGATCAAGACAACAATCCTTTCTTCCTCTTCTAAATTGAGATCAAACTGGGAAATAGACATACAAAACTAGACAGAGAAATATTACTACTACTTTTATTACTGATCCAATTAAATGGGGAACATGGATTTGGATCCCAAAGGTCTTGCTAACATTCTACCCCAGATTTAAACAGTCTTACCCGTCCAGCTGGGAAACAGCTACCTTCCCCAAAGAGGCAGCAGGCTCCTTACCACATGGCAGAGAACACACATCCTGGCACTGAGGCCAGAATTTTCTCAAAAATACTCACCTGTCTCTGAGTATGGCCCTACACTGAGGGGAACCTTGGCCCTACAAGGGGACAAAATGATCTTAGCACCTTTGTTTTCTACTAGTGAAGCGGCTCTGGTGATCTCATAGACATCCAGCCATTCTCTTTCCTCCAACCTTCATCTGGAAATAAGTTGTATCGCAATATGCTTTTAGTGGAGGATGTGACTTTTGTAAATTTTGTATGGTACAATGCCTTTCTTACCTGCCTCCTCATTGTGACTGTGTTGTACTTCAGTTTGTGACAAAGTATTGCCACAAAAGTAACATTTTTAGATTTTTTTTTATATTGCTCTGGGGATAGAATGTATATTTATGTTGGCATCCATCATTTTTGTTGCCACCAGTGGCAAAACCTCAGTTTAAATTACTGAATGTGTTTGGGTTTTTAGCAAGTTTTATGTTACTACTTATTCTTATTCAATATGCTCTATGAAAAAAGATGGGAAATGCTGCTGGGGAAACTTAAAAATACTAATAAGATAAAAAGCCCTAATTTAACCTCTAAAATGCTTCAAGACACTGGTAAACAGACATTATGTATCATGCATGATATTCAGGTGCTCTCAGAAGCTCTTGTAAAATTTGTATAAAGATTTTTTTTAATGTTTTTGAATTTATTTTGAGAGAGAGGGAGAGAGAGTGGGGGAGGGGCAGAAAGAGAAGAGAGAGAGACAACCCCAAGCAGGCTCCTCACTGTCAGCGTAGAGCCTGATATGGGGCTCAGTCTCACAAACCGTGAGATCATGACTCAAGCCAAAACCAAGAGTTGGAGGCTTAACCAACTTAACCACCCAAGTGCCCCCAAATTTATGTAATTTTAAACCTTTTTTTTTGAAGAATAAAGGAAAAAAGTCAAGAAGATAGTTTATATCCAGGTTAGACTGGATTCAAATACTATTTACCACAAATTGCAACAGAGGCATTTTATGTTTTGTTTTTTTTTTTCCCTAATTTGGTCTTTGTAACTGTTGTAACTTTGTAACTATTGAGATTTGTCTCAAATAGAATTTTATGGAGGTATTTTTGTTTTGTTTTGTTTTGGTGAGGGGTGATGGTGGGGAGACAAACTTTTTTTTAACATGGATCAAATTACAAATGAAACAGGGGATATTACTACTAATCCATAGAAATAAAAAAGATTATGAGGGAATACAGTGACTAATTGTGTGCCAAAAAATTAGTCAAACTAGATGAAATGGACAAATTCCAAGAAAGACACAAGCTACCTGAACTGATTCAAGAAGAAATAGAATACCTGAATAGACCTATAACAAATAAAGACAATGAATTAATAACAATGGCAATAATAATAACAATAATGCCTCCCACAAGGAAAAGTCCAAGTCCAGAAAGCTTAACTTGTGAATTCCAGAAAATGTTTAAAGAACACTAATGCTTTGCAAACTCTTCCAAAAAAATATAAGAGAACACCTCCCAACTCATTCTAAGAGACCAGTATTACTCTAATACCAAAACCAGTCAATTACTTCACAAGAAATGAAAATGACAGACCAATATACTTTATAGTAGTGAACTTTTTCCAGCAATATAAAAAGGATTATACATCAGGGCACAAAGGTGGCTCGGTTGGTTGAGTGACCAGATCTTGGTTTCAGCTCAGGTCATGATTTCACAGTTCATAGGATTGAGCCCCATGTTGGGCTGCATGCTAACAGTGGACAGCCTGCTTGAGATTCTCTGCCTCTCTGATCCTCTTACATTTGCTCTCCCTCTCTCAAAATAAATAAATAAATGTAAAAAAAAAAGGATTATATATCATGACCAAGTGGAATTTATTTGAGGAATCAAGATTGCTTCAACATATGAACATCAATAAATGTAATACATGATATTAATAGAATAAAGGACAAAACACATGATTATCTCAATGAATGCAGAAAAAGCACTCAAGAATATCTATCCTCTTTCCTATTAAAAACAGTCAACCAGCTAGGAATAGAAGAGGACTTTCTCAACCTGATAAATGACATCTATAAAAAACCTACAGCTAGCACTACTTAAAAGTGAGATTGAAAGCTTTTCCTCTAAGATTTGGAACAATACAAAGATGTCCACTCTCACCACTTCTATTCAACATTACATTTAAAGTTCAAGCCAAAGTAATCAGGCAAGAAAATGTAATAAGAGCATTGAAATTGGAGAGAAAGAAGTAACACTAAATCTATTTGCAGATGACTTAATATATGGAAAATTCTAAAGAATCCACAAAAAATAGAATTAATAAGTGAATTCATCAAAGTTGTAGGACACAAGATCAATAAGCAAAAATCCCAATTGTATTTTTATGCACTAGAAATGAACAATCCAAAAATAAAATTAGGAACACAAGTCCATTTGCAGCAGCATAAAAATAAATATTTAGTTAATTCAACAAAAGAAGTGTAAGATTTATAGACTTAGAACTATAAAATATTGTTAAAATAAATTAAAGAAAATCTAAAAAAAGTGGAAAGACATCCCATGTCCATGGATTGAAAGATTTAATGGGGTTTAAATAACAATAATTCCCAAATAATTATTAAAATAACAATAATTACATGTTCATTGCAATCCATATCACAATCCCAGCTGGTTTGTTTGTTTTGTTTTCGAAATCTGCAAGCTCATTCTAGAATTCATCTAGAAATGCATACGACCCAGAAGAGGCAAACAATCTTGAAAAAATTAACAAAGTTAAAGAACTCACACTTCTCCAACTTCAAAATTTACTACAGAAACAGTAATAAAAACAGTGTGGTACTGGAATAAGGATAGACATACAGATCAATAGAATAGGATGGAGAGTACAGAATAAACTCATATATCTATTGTCAACTGATTTTTAACAAGGGTGACAAGATAGTTCAGTGAAGCAAAGAGTAGTCTTCTCAACAAGTGATGTTGGTACCACTGGATATTCACATGTAAAAGATTGAAGATGGACCCCCTTACCTCACATCTAATATAAAAATTACCTCAAAATGATCATCAACCTAAATGTATGACCTAAACTATCTATCACTTAGAATAAAATATAGGAATGAATCTTTATGACCTTGGATTCAATAGTACTTTTTTTTTATGTTTATTTATTTTGAGAAAGAGAGTATGTGTGTGGGCATGGAAGTGAGGGAGAGACAGAGAGAGGAAGAGAGAATCCCAAGCAGGCTCCATGCTAAGATTGTGGAGCCCTACATGGGGCTTGGTCCCATGAACCATGAAATCATGACCTGAGCCCAAATCAAGAGTTGTATGCTCAACCAACTCAGCCACCCAGCACCCCCAGCAGTAGTTAAGTAATTAACTTAAATAAGACACCAAAGGTGTAGGAGGATAAAAAAGATAAATTGAACTTTACCAAAAGTGAAAACTTTTTTGCTTCAAAGGACATAATCAAGAAAGTGAAAAGACAAACCACAAAATATTTGCAAATCATATATAAGGTAAAGGAATTGTATTCATTGTATCTAACAAATATTATATAGATATCTCTATATATCTTACAACTCAATAACAAAAAGGCAAACAACCCAATTAAAAAATGGGTAGTGGGGGTGCCTGGATGGCTCAGTCAGTTAAGCGTCTGACTCTTGATTTCAGCTCCAGTCTTGATCTCACAGTTATTGGGTTTGGGCTCCGCACTGGGCTCCACACTGACAGCACAGAGCCTGCTTGAGATTATCCCTCTCCCTCTCTCTCTCTCTGGCCCTCCCCTGCTCTCTCTCTCTCTCAAAATAAAATAAAATAAACTTTAAAAAATGGTAGTGGATTTTTTTAAGTAAGCTCGACACCCATTGTAGGATTTGAACTGACAATCCCAAGATCAAGACTCACATGCCCTACATACCAATTGAGCCATCCAGGCACCCCAGGTGGTGGATTTGAATAGGTATTTCTCCAAAAAAGATATACAAATAGCCAACAAGCATATGAAGTGATGCTTACCATCATTAGTCATTAGGGAAATGCAAATCAAAACCACAGTGAGATACCACTTTATATCCACCAGGATGGCTATAATCAAAAAGACATGTAATAACAAAGGTTGGTGAGAATATAGAGGAAGTGGAACTCTCATGCATTGCTCGTGGGAATGTAAAATCATGCAACTACTTTTGAAGATAGTTTGGCAGTTTCTCTAAAGCTTAGGCATAGACTTACCACGTGACCCAGCAATTCCACTGCTAGGTGTCTACCAAAAAGAATTGAAAACATGTCCTCTCAAAACTGTGTACATGAATGTCATAGCAGCATTATTCATAATAGTCAAAAAATGGAAATAATCCAAATGTCTATCTATCAACTGGTGAATAATCAAAATGTGGCATTTCCATACAATGTGATATATTTTGGGCAATAAAAATGAAGGAATTCCTGGCACATGCTACAGAGTGAATAAACCTTGAAAACATTATGATAAGTGAGAGAAATCAAACATAAAGGACTACATATTACATGATTCCACTTATGTGAAATCTCTAAAATAAACAAATCTATAAGGACAGAAAGTAGATTAGCCCTTGCCAAGGAGTGGAAAGAGGGAGAGTAGGTAATGAGGATGGAAATTGTGAGTGACGATAATAGCTACAGGGTTTCTTTCTAGGGTGAACAAAATGTTCTGAAATTAGATAGCAGTGATGGTTGAACAATCCTGGGAATATACTAAAAAACTACTGATGAAAGCATTCAAAGAACTAAATAAATGGAAAAATGGAAAGATACTCCATGTTCATGGATAGGAAGACTCAATATTGTCAGGGTGCCATTTCTTCCCAACTTGATCTAAAGATTCAATGCATTCTCATTCAAAATACCAGCGGGTTATTTTGTGGGTATCAACAAACTGATTCTAAAGTTTATATGGAGAGGCAAGAGACCAACAGTAGCCAACACAATACTGAAAGAGAAAGTCAGAGAACTAACACTAGCTGAGTAATCAAGACAGTGTGACATTGACAGAACATTAGGCAAATAGATCAGTGGAACAGAAGAGAAGAGAAAAGTAGACCAGCAAAATATGGACAACTGATTTTTTTGCAGAGGAAGAAGGCAAATCAATGTAGAAAAGATCGTTTTTTTAACAAATTATGTGCTGGAACAACTGGACATCAACATGCAAAATAAGGAATCTAGATACAGACCTTACACCTATCACAAAAATTAAGTCAGAGTAGATCATAGACCTAAATGTAAAGGCAAAACTAGAAAATGCCTAGAAGAGGGGTACCTGGGCGACTCAGTCAGTTGAGCAGCCAACTCTTGATTCAGCTCAGGTCAGGATCTCATGATTCATGGGACCCTGAGTCAGGCTCTGGGGCTGACAGCATGGGGCCTGTCTGGGATTCTCTCTCTCCCACTTCCCCACTCTGAAAATAAATAAATAAACTTAAAAGAAAGAAAGAAAGAAAGAAAGAAAGAAAGAAAGAAAGAAAGAAAGAAAGAAAGAAATAAAGAAAGAAAAAGAAAGGGAGAAAATGCCTCGAAAATAACATTGGAGAAAATCTAGGTGACCTTAGCTCTGGTGATGATTTCTTAGAAACAACACAGATATGAGCCATGAGAGAAAGAACTAGTAAATTAAACTTCATTTAATTTTTTTTTAATGTTTATTTTTGAGAGGCAGAGACAGAGTGTGAGCAGGGGAGGAGCAGAGAGAGAAGGAGACACAGAATCTGAAGCAGATTCAGGTTCTGAGCTGTCAGCACAGAGCCCGACGTGGGGCTTGAGCTCATGAACCACAAGATCATGACCTGAGCCAAAGTCAGACACTTAACCAACTCAGCCACCCAGGCATCCCACCATCCGGCAGAATTCTTAATCAGGTACCTGGGTAGAATCAGGATTTTTTTTTTCTTTTTTTTTTAATCAGCTAGGGCTTCACCTGTTTTTACTGGATATGTTCTGCAGTATCATTATATTGAATTGTTCTATCAAAATTTCTGATGTCTCTCACTTTCAAACAACCCAAAATGTAATAGGACACTTAATATTAACAAAGCCAAAAAAGTTTTTTAAGTAAATTCCAAGGCAATAGAGCTACCCAAACAAAATTATGTCATCACAGAACCCAGTTTAACTCTTGGGACAATGCAAAACCACATAGCTATTTCCAAACATCATAGCAGAAATTCAATGTTGAATAGAGAAAGAAGAGAAAACCTTTTCAGTTTTATCCTCTTTTGCTTATCAATCATTTCAGGACAATTATCTGAAGCTATGACTTGTAAACATAGTTTCAGTTGTTTATGGTACTGTGTTTAATATGTAGTGGGTGGAGGTGGAAATCACCTGTAGAAATCGTTTCCTCTCTTCTGGTGGGACACTTGAGATCTTCGTGTGTTGTTACAAAATTTAGAAATTTACAGGTTGGCAGTCTCAGTTTAGTCTCATTAAACTGTGGTTTAATGAGTTTAGTGATTTTGATTTTCCACCAGCAAATCAAAACCTATTCATTTTCATTTCCCCCTTTGAAGCCCCTCTTCTGGTACCTGGGGGCTGATTTGAGTGTAGGTTCTGTTTAGTGACATAACTTCCATCCTCTCTTGTGTGGGTTCCTTTTCAGCCCTTGCAGAATGATTCCTGCCAATGCATAAAAGCTATGGAACTGATTAGATCTATGAAACCTGCCTCCTAGTCAAGATGTCCCTCTTTGTTTCAAAAATTTTTTTTTAACGTTTTTTCTTTTTTTTTTTTTTTTTTTGAGAGAGAGAGACAGAGAGAGACAGAGTGTGAGCGGGGGAGGGGCAGAGAGAGAGGGAGACACAGAATCTGAAACAGGCTCCTGGCTCTGAGCTGTTAGCATAGAGCCCAAAGTGGAATTCAAACTCCCTAACCCTGAGATCATGCATAACCTGAGCCAGAGTCAGCAGCTTAACAGACTGAGCCACACAGCTGCCCTGAGAGGACTTTATTTTACAGGAGCGGGATGGACCTAATGGAGAAGGCGAGGCCAAAGATATAAAGGCAACAAAAGAGGGAGACTCTTGATTTCCGCTCAGGTCGTGACCTCATGCTTTCTAAGTTCGAGCCCTGCGTCATGTGGCTTTCCACTGACAGTGTGGAGCCTGCTTGGGATTGTCTCTCCCTCTCTCTGCCTCTCCCCTGCTCATTCTCTCTCTCTCTCTCTCTCTCTCTCTCAATAAATAAATAAAACTTAAAAAAAAAAAAAGAAAGACAACAAAAGATAATTGAGAATCTCTAGCAGGGACGGGAGTGGTAGGGTAAATTGGGCAGGTAAGACATACTGGAGGGAAAAAAGAGGTAAAGATATAGATTAAGCTGGGAGGTTTGAAAGAATGATGAGATACTGGGTAGTGTCATTTTCTGGAGGCATTTGGAATCATGATAAGAGGCACCTTAAAATAAAGAAACAGTCAAGAAGTTGAATTGACTGGATGAGATGAATGAGTGAGAGAGATAAATCTCTGACCACTCCCAAATTTGGGGCTTGGGCAATGGGTGGATGATAGGGTTGGAGTACAACAACAACAACAACAACAACAACAACAACACAGATTTGGGAGGAAAATGTGTTAAGGATGAGTTCCTTTGTTTACATGGAATCCATCAATAGTGCATATTGCATAAGGCATTTTGCCTCTGAACTTTGGGATCCACAGTGCCCACTGCAAAGATAAACCCGCTCTTCTAAGCCTTGTGTACATAAAATAGTGTCACAGAAGCATTCTGCTCTGCTAGGGTCTCACTAGCTTCCTTCCTTAGTGGAATATAAGAAAAGGCTTTTCAGAAGGAACATGAAGTGGAGAATTTATTTGACCTATGAACTTTTTATTTTTTAACCATGACTACATTCCCTTGACTGGATATTGGATACCAAGCTATATAGGCTTTACTAGGAGTTCTGCATGAAAAATGGCAATCCGAAAGTCTCAAATGAAAGGAAAACTGAGGTTATTTAGGAAGAAGATTTTTACAACAACTAAAGGGAAAATTGAGGGGATAAAAGAGTTTAAGAAGGAGAAACAGGGAGAGTGGGAGAAAAAGGGTTCGCCAACAGCCTGGGGAAGTAGTGATTCTGAGGAAAGAATAATGTAACATAGAAGACGATGACTGAGTTGGAGGGAGGAGGAAGACAAAACCCGGGGAAATTTGGAGAGAGGGAGTGTGAAAAGGAGAAACTTTTTAAGGTTGGAAATTGAGGGCGGTGACCATGGAGTGGATAGGAAGACGAAAAAGAGTGTCATGTGGGAATGAAAAGGTTTCCAGGTTGAGGTAGTGGGTGGAGAGAGGATGGGGTGATGATAGAGGGTGAAGAGACCGCGGCGGGTGTTTGTGGGCGAGGGACAAGAGCAATCTGGGAGGAGCAGGTGGCCGAGGCAGCCGCGGAGCAGGCCTGGTCCTTCCAGGTTTCCGCCGCAATCCGCGCCTGGAGGATGCTCCCTGGCAGCGCGCGAAGACCGTGGGGAAACCAAGCAGGGTCAGTCACCGGGACAGGCGCGGCCAGGCCCGGGAAATCCATGAAGAGGACCGACAGCGGGTCCTGCTGCCGCCGCCGCCGCTGCGGCTGCAGCTGCTGCCGCCGCGCGTCCCGCCGGGCGCACCGCGCGCCCTACTGGCCCGGGGACGCGGCGCGAGCCCCACCGCCCTCGCGGCGCTCCCCTGGCCGGGCACGACGGCGTCCCGAGGCGGCCGGGAGCTGGGCGGCGGCGGCCGAGGAGGAGGAGGAGGCAGCCGCGGCGGCTGCACCCTGGATGAGGTGAGAGCCCCGCGGGAGCCCCGGAGGCTGCGGTCCGCGCGGGGAGCGGGGGCGCGCGGCGCGCTGGGCGGGAGGACCGTTCCCGGGGCTGGGCCCCGGGGGCTGAAGAGGTTGGCGCCGAGGGCCATCAGCTAGGACAGGGGTTGGAGGGCACCGGGCAGAGGGTTTGCGGGGCGTTGATGCGGCCGGTGGCGGGGCAGGGCGGAGAAAAGCCAGTGGGGGAGTTGCCTAGAAATCAAGGTGTGGCTCCGCGTTATACCGGACTAAAGCTGGGGAAACGCGTCTCTGTCCCATCCAAGGTCTTTGCCGGATGCGTAGACGCCCGTTTTGTTGGTGGAGATGAGGTTGAAGGCCATGTCTGTTGATGGAGAGATGAGCACATGATGCAGAAGGCCATGCCAGGGTGGAAGCATTAGGGAAGGTAAAAGCAGATCAGGAAACGCGCGCGAGTACGCGCTGCTTTCTCTCACACCCTCTTTATCTGTGTATCTATATAATTTTTATTTATCTAAGAGACAAACAGCACGGTGGGGTTGGTGATGGTTCTTTCTTCCTAGGCCACCTCTCTTCCCCTGCAGAGCTGTGGCCATGCCTGTTGGCCGGATGAGGCGTGCAGGACAATCTCCACTTAACCCAGCCCCTTCCTTTGCGCTGAAATGGAAGACTGGACAGATTAGGCCCACATTTTCTTCATGTAGCATCAGCAGGACAAAAATCTGCCATGCATATGATTTTTTGGAAAAGAGATTGTGCTACCGCCGTTCTTGAAACAAGCCTTTCCTTGCCTTAGCATTTTTAGCTTACTCTTTTATGGGAACAAATCATACTGCAGGGCAGTGGTGGCTTTGGTCTCTAAGCTGCCGTCAACTAACTGGGAAATGAAAAAAGTAACTTGGTTTCTCTGGGCCTCAATTTCCTATGCATAAAATCACGATTTGGATCTTTTGAGGATTAATTACAGAACGAAATATTAATGGAATCTGTTTTCTGTGTTTAGGACTATGCTTTATTTGTGAATTAGGAAACTAGTTTATTCACACTTCGTTGTATTTACTCATCACACTGCCCACTGTGAGAAAACTGAGTCAAAGTCATTCAATTGACAGTGCTTAATGGAATCATATGTCTATTAAGATACCCATAAAAAATTACTGCTTTTAAGAAAGTATGAGGCAACACCTAAAACTAATATAACACTGTCTGTTAACTAACTGGAATTAAAATTAAAACTTAAAAAAAATAAGGAACAAGGCAAAAGTATTCATTATTTGATTTTTTATAACATGGAATTTTAGCCCAAACAATTACTTTTTTTTTTTTTTTTTAACATGTGTATCTCTGCAGTGTTGAATAGTTTTCACAGACTACTTTGGGTTTTTTTTTTTAAAGCTTGAAACAAAAAAAATTTAATTTGAACATATATCTATAATTTAAAGTCTTTTTAA
The DNA here is from genome assembly GCF_018350195.1 of Panthera tigris. Classification (NCBI taxonomy): domain Eukaryota; kingdom Metazoa; phylum Chordata; class Mammalia; order Carnivora; family Felidae; genus Panthera; species Panthera tigris. The sequence goes on from NC_056667.1 coordinate 101,908,417, forward strand.
CTGTTTATACATACACTGTGGTGAACGCTTTTGATCAAAAGAGCAATGCTATTGCAAAATTTAAAATGGATCATGACTCATTATAAAGATGTGATTTTTTTTTTTTTTTTACGGTCTTTGGTAACAAAAAGTTACCAAATTAGAATTTGGTTCTCTACATTGTGGTTTAATTGTTTAAATAGACAGCACACTTTAATTATTTCCTTAATGGCTATTCATCTGACAGACCTCCGTATTCATCTTAGTTGATGTAACAAGGAGCCTTCAAATGTTTTTTTAACATTTCAGGAATTCCCAAATGAAACTGTGTCAGGAACTTCACTGAGGTTGGTGCTACTCTGACCCCCATTGAAAAATTCTCTAGGAATGCGCAGCATTTTTTTTTTAAGTTTACTTATTTATTTGAGAAAGAGAGAGAGCACGAGCAGGGGAGGGGCAGAGAGAGAGGGGGAGAGGGAGAATCCCAAGCAGGCTCCACACTGTCACTGCAGAGCCAGATGCAGGGCTCAGACCCATGAACCATGAGATCATGACTTGAACTAAAGTCAGATGCTTAGCCAACTGAGCCACCCAAGCACCCCTGTGTGGCATACTTTCATTTTTTATTCTTTTTTAAGGAGGCTTCACCCCCAGTGTGGGACTTGAACTCACAACTCCACAATCAAAAGTCAAATGCTCTACCAATGGAGCCAGCAGGGTGCCCCTTTACTTTTGAAAACACACCTGTCTTATCTACAGTATTAGAGGTTTATGAGTATGAGAGACTTGTCCTTGAGAAGGGGCGTTTTTGGTATCTAATTTTCTGACTATCAAATCAATTTTAAAAATGGAAGAAAACACCTCTGCACATTATCCAGATTCAATTTACTTCTGTTATTTATTGAGCAACGATGGTGGAGGCCAGGACAAAACTGGATGCAAAACTGCCCTCAAGTAGCTCAGAATCTATAGTTCTACACCAGTTATGGAGTAAGTGCTATAACAGAAGGGTGAAGTGGGGAAATGAGAAATAAATAAATTAATAAATAAATGAATTAATTAATTAAAAGGATCTCTTCAGGGAAAATGGACTGTGTCCTAAGAAGCCATACAAGGTGACATTATCTTGGAAAATATGTTAGAATCTGGTCTTGGGGCACCTGGGTGGCTCAGTCGGTTGGGCGTCTGACTTTGGCTTAGGTCATGATCTCACAGTTCGTGGGTTCGAGTCCTGCATTGCGCTCTGTGCTAACATCTCAGAGCCTGGAGCCTGTTTCAGATTCTGTGTCTCCCTCTCTCTACCCCTCCCCCACTCACACTCTGTCTGTCTGTCTGTCTGTCTCTCTCTCTCTCTCTCAAAAATAAGCATTAAAAAATTTAAAAAAAAAAAGAATCTAGTCTTACCTTGTCGAGTCTGTTTCTCAGGCTGATATTAAACAAATCCACAAGACTGCTATCTAAACCCAGAATGACAAATTATTATGAGGATTTATTCTCAAAAATTAAAATGAGGATTCTAACATCTCGGGGAACTAGACCCTCTTCTGTTACTCTAGTAAGGTCTCTTGGCATACTTGCCACATTTGGAAAACAAATTATAACCAAAAGATTGTTTATGAAACTTGAATTTAAAACAAGGGAAAGTAATCAGTGGATTCCAGATTTTGTAAACTTTAATAGCTTTAAACAGAGTAACAGGATACAAATGGGTTCTTTATTCCCCGGATGGTGAGCGTGCACCTCTCTTCTCATGTACTCCCTCTCTGTTTCTATCTCTGACACACTAATATTTTCAGTTAGGTAATAATCTGTTTGGCTCGGGAATCCTTGTGTGGTTCCAAGTGCTGGCACATCTTTTCTCTGAACCGGTTTGTCTTAATTGTAAACTTTACATTTCAAAATGCAAGCTTACTTTCTTTTAGGTGAAATTCATGATGGGGGTAAGGAAGTGGGGTCAGGGCATTTTGTTACAGCACCTACATGCTGGCATTATGAGCCAGATGGTTAATGGCTACTGAATGTGGTGCTAAGAACCAGAGGACCAGAGAGGGCTTCACACACACACAGGAGGTGAATTTTGTCTGGTCTAACAAAATAATGAAGCCAGGGTTGGGTGGGAAGCAAATTTTAGCAGAGGGATAAAAACAGATGTATGGCCCTGGGAAAATGCTTTCTTGAAGTGAGACCCTGGATAGAACTTTTCAATGAGGATTTAATTCAAAAGTGATCCTCTCTTGGGGCGCCTGGGTGGCTTGGTCAGTTGAGCGTCCGACTTCAGCTCAGGTCATGATCTCACAGATCATGGGTTCGAGTCCCGCATCGGTTCTGTGCTGACAGCTTAGAGCCTGGAGCCTGCTTCAAATTCTATGTCTCCCTCTCTCTCTGCTCCTCTCCCACTCTTGCTCTGTCTCTCTCTTTCCTTCAAAAATAAATAAAAACATTAAAAAAATTTTTTTTTCAAAAGTGATCCTCTCTCAAGTATACAGTTGTTTAAGAAGAGGAGTTAACTGAGTTGCCAGCTGCCTCTGGGTGCATTTTTGAACCCTAGCAGTTTGCATGTTTAGGTGGATAACCTGGAACCAGCAGACAACTGTTGGGGGTAATGATGTCAGAGAAGGTTAAATTTCTAACATCAAACTTCAACCATTATGTCTCTTTAGCCATCTCTCTTTTTGTCATTATTATTTTGTTACTGCTGTATTGAGATATAATTGACATAAAATAAACTGGGCAGATTTGGGGCGCCTGGGTGGCTCAGTCGGTTAAGCGTCCAACTTTGGCTCAGGTCACGATCTCATGGTTTGTGAGTTCGAGCCTTGTGAGTTCGAGCCCCGCATTGGGCTCTATGCTGACAGCTTGCAGCCTAGAGCCTGCTTCGGATTCTGTGTCTCCTTCTCTCTCTGCCCCTCCCCACTTGTGCTTTGTCTCTCTCTGTCTCTCAAAAATAAAGAAATGTTAAAAAAATTTTTTTTAAATAAACTGGGCAGATTTAAAGTGTACGATTGGAAAAGTTTTGATACATGCATGTATCTGTGAAATTATCACATGCTTATCATCCCCAAAAGTTTCCTTCTTCCCTTTTATAATCCTCCCTGCTGTCTCTTGCCCCCCTAACACACAGGCAATCAACCACTGATCTGCTTTCTGTTGCTCTGTTAGTTTGCATTTTCTAAAAATTTATATACATGGAATCATATAGTAAGTATTCTTTGTTTCTGTCTGGGCTTCATTCACTCAGCATAATTATTCTGAGTTTTATCCACGACGTTGTGGGTAGCAATAGTTTGTTTTCTTTTGTTACTGAGTAGTATTCCCTTGTATGGATGTGCCACAGGTTGTTTATTTATACACCAGCTGCTTTATTGTTTCCAGTTTTTTGGCTATTACAAACAAAACTGCTGTGAACATTCGTGTACAAGTCTTTTTGTGGACCTATGCCTTCATTTTCTTAGGTAAATTTCAAATAGTAGAGTAGTAGGCATATGTTTAACATTTTAAGATACCACCAAACTCTTTCTCAAAGGGATTGTACCTTTTTATTTCCCACTAGCAATATATGAAGGTTCCCACTTCTCCACATTCTTGTCAACACTTATCATTGTCTGTCTTTTTTATTATAGCCATTCTAGTGTGTGTGAAATGGTATCTTATGGTTTTGATTTGCATTGCCCTAGTGACTACTGATGTTGAACAGTTTTTATGTCCTTAATTACCATCTGTATATTTTTGGTGAAGTGTCTATTGAAATCTTTTGCCCATTTTTTTATTGAGTTGTTTGCTTTTTTGGTGATTAAATTTGGGAGTTCCTACGTATCTGAAATACAAGTCTTTATTATAGAGGTACTTTGTAAGTATGTTGTCCCAATCTATATCTTGTCTTTCTATGTTAATAAGTGTCTTTTGAAGACCAGAAATCTTTAAATTTTGCCAAATAAGCCCAAACTATCGAACTGTTCATGTTCTAAGAAACTGCTGCTTAACCCAAGGTCACAAAAATATTCCCCTATGTTTTCTTCTAGAAATTTTATAGTTTTACATTTTATGCTTGGTTTATGATTCATTTCAAGCTAACTTTTGCATGAGGTACAAGGTATTGATCAAGGTTCATTTTTTGCATATAGATTTCCACTTATTCCAACATTGTTTGTTGAGAACTCTGTTCTTTCTCCATTTAATTTCCTTGGCAATTTATTGAAATCTATTGATCAAATATATGTGGGTCTATGTCTGAATTTTCTATTCTGTTCCATTCATCTATTTGTCTAAGACCAATACCATTTGTTTTGAAGTCCACTAACTTTATTGATATAAAAAACTTTGCAAAGACATAAAAGGAGCCACATAGCATAAAACAGACTAGAGACAGAAGTGGGGGTGAGGGAAAGGCTGGGAATCCACTCAGATAAGCTGATAATTGTCTACATGAAACTGGCAGGGGAAGAAGAAGGGAGATGCATGTAAGAGTCCGAATTCCAAAAAAGCTGAAATGGGGAGGGGAGCGAACTCCCCAAGGATCTTGAAGTATATCACAGGTGAGTATGACAACAGCAATATCTTCCTTCGTAGAGGACGGGGGGGAGTCCCCACATGGCTGCAAACTCTGGAGACCCAGTGCTGGGACTAGAGATTGGGGGCTCCCTAGAGAGCCTCACAGAAAGGTGTCACACCACTCTGGGAGGCACCCGAAGCAGTCCCAGGATTGCGGGGCATTGGCACCGTGTGTGTCCTTGAGCCATTCCCGAAGAGATCTTCACCTTTCTTTAGCACCAGAAACTGGCCAAGGACACCACGTAGGCCTTGTCAAAGCCCCCTTCCTCCAGCTACTTGTCCAGAACTCCACTGATCCTGGCTAGACTCCCTGTTGGCTCTTCCCCCATGGGCTCTGCCACAGACTCTGTGCTTTGGGGAGGTTGTCATCTTGATCAGCTTAATTGTCAGCTCCTCCCGCCGCCCAGCTGCTCCTACCGATACCTCAGCCCACTCCATGCTGTCTTGATCACAGCAGCTCTTTATAAGTTTTAAAATCTTGTAGTGAAAGTCCTCCAACTTTGTCCTTCTTTTTCAAAATCATTCTGGCTATTCTAGGTCCTTTGTATTCTCATACATATTTTAGAATCCACTTGTCAGTATAGACAAAAAGCCTGCTGGTGATTCAACTGGGATCACATTGACCCTATAGATTGATTTGGAGAGGATCAATATTTCAAAAATATTGAGTCTCCCAGTCCATAAACATGGTGCATATCTCCATTTATTTTGATGAGTGGTTCTCAGTTGGGGGTAACAGATATAACAGTATCTAGACACATTTTTGTGGGATTTTTTGGGGATGTGTGTGTGTATTTGGACACATTTTTGTTTATCATACCTCAGGACAAGGGTGATTCGGGCATCTAGTAGATGAAGGTCAGGAATGCTGGTAAACGTTCTACAAAGCACAGAACAGTCCCTACAATGAAGAATTATCCAATCCGATAATAATAATAATAATAATAATAATAATAATGTCTTTAATTTCTTTCACCAGTGTTTTGTTTTTAATGTATCCTAGTCATGTATCTTAGAGACACTTATGCCTAGATTCTTCATATTGTTGATTCTCTTATAGTTGATAATATCTTAAAATTTTCAATTTCTGATTGTTTATTGCTAGTTTATATTGATTTTTCCCTATTGATTTTGTATCCTGTAGCTTTGGTAAATTCACAGTTTAGTTCTAAGAGATTTTTTTTATAGATTTGATAGGATTTCTACATGATGATGTCGTCCCCCCAAGAAAGAGAGATGATATTTTAATCCTCTTTCCAATCTCTATGTCTATCTGTCTGTCTGTCTGTCTGTTGTTTGTCTTTACTTTATTGCACTAGCTAGAGCCTCCAGTACAAAGTTAAATTGAAATAGTGAGAGCAAACATCTCTGCCTTGTTCCTGATCTTAGGAGGAAGGCATTCAGTTTTTCACCATTATGTGTGATATTACCTGTAGATTTTCCATAGGAGCCTTTTATCACATTGAAAAAGTTCCCTTCTAGTCATAGTTTTCTGAGGATTTTCATTAGCAATGGATGCCTAATTTTACATCTGTTGAGATTATTGTATCATTTTTTCCTTCTACATTCTGTTAATCTGGTGAATTACAATGATTGATATAAGAATGTTAAAATTGGGGCATCTGGATGCCTCAGTTGATTGGGCGTCCAACTCTTGATTTTGGTTCAAGTCATGATCCCAGGGTCATGGTATTGAACCCCAGGTCTGGCTCTGTGCCGAGCATGGAGCCTGCTTGAGATTTTCTTTCTCTCCCTCTGCCCCTCCCTCCCTCTCTTTCTCTCTCTCTCTAAAATTAAAAAAAAAAAAATGTTAACATCAATGTTGGGTGCCTGGGATAAATCCCACTTAGTTATGATTTACTATACTTCCTATATATTGTTGGATTAGATCTGCTAAAATTTTGTTAAGAATTTTTGGGGCACCTGGTTGGCTCAGTGGGTTAAGCATCCGACTCTTGGTTTCAACTCAGGTCACAATCTCACCGTTCGTGGGTTCGAGCCCCGCATCAGTCTCCGTGCTGATGGTGCAGAGCCTACTTGGGATTCTCTCTCTCCCTCTGTCTCTCTGCCTTTACCCCACTCATGATTGCTTGCTCTCTCTCTCTCTCTCAAAAATAAGTAAACATTTTAAAAAATTAAGAATTTTTGCATCTGTGTTCATGGGGGATATTGGTTTATATTCTCTATTTACAATAACTTTGTTTGGATTTTGTATAAGGACAATATTGGCCTTAAAAAATGAGTTGGGGGCACCTGGGTGGCACAGTCGGTTGGTTGAGTGTCCAACTCTTGGTCTTGGTTCAGGTTATGGTCTCACAGTTCTGGGTTCAAGCCCCACATCAGGCTCTGCATTAACGGTGCGAAGTCTGCTTGGGATTCTCTCTCCTTCTCTCTGCCCCTGCCCGCTTGCGTGCACACTCTCTGTCTCAGAATAAATAAATAAACTTAAAAGCAAAAAGAGTTGGAATTCCCACCTCTTCAATATTGGGGGAGAGTTTGGGTAGAAATTGCATTATTGCTTCCTTAAATGTTTGATAGTATTCACTAGTAAAGACTTTTAAGCCTAGATTTTCCTTCTGGGAAGGTTTTTAATTACAAATATAATTTCCTTAATAAATATAGGTCTATTTAGCTTATCTGTTTCTTCTGGGGAGAGTTTTGTTAATTTGTGTCTTCCAAGAAATTTGTTCATTTTTTCTAAGTCGTCAAATTTATTGCCATAAATTTAAAAATTTTGCAAATTGAAACATAATTTTCTTATTAGTACTTTAATATTTGTAGAATCTGCACTGATGTCACCTTTCTCATTCTGCATATTGGTTATTTGTGTCTTCTCTTTTTGTTTCGATAAACTTGATCTGAAGTTTATCAGTTTTATTTACCTTTTCAGAAAACCAGCTTTGGCTTCACTTAATTTCTCTATTGTTTTTAGTGTTTTGAGTTTATGTGCTTTACCCCGGTCCTTCTTATTTCCTTTCTTCTGCTTACTTTGAATTTCATTTGCTCTTCCTTTTCCAGTTTCTTAAAGTGGATGGCCAGATCATTGATTTAAGACCTTACTTTTCTACTTCAACTTCTTTGGTTCTGTAAATTTCATTCTAAGTACTGCATTAGCTCTATGCCACAAATTTTTATATCTCCTGAATTCATTTTCATTCAGTTTAAAATACTTTCTCTTTTCACTTTTGGTTTCTTCTTTGCTCTGTGGGTTATACAGAAGTGTGTGTCTTGTTGTGTGGAAACCAATTTGACAATAAATTTCATTAAAAAAAAAGAAGTGGGTGTTTAGTTTCAAGACATTTGAAAATATTTCAGACTTCTTTCTGCTACTGATTTCTGACGTAATTCATTTGTGGTCAGAGAGCACATCTTGTATGATTTGAGTTCTTTTACATTTGCTGAGAATTGTTTTATGGCCCAGACTATGATATGTCTTCGTAAATGTTCCTTGTGCACTGGAAAAACATGTATCCTGCTGTTGTTGAGTGGTGTGTTTTAGAAAGATCGTTTAGATCAAGTTGGTTCATTATGTTGTTCAAATTTTACATATCATTATTGACTCTGTAGCTAATTTTTTATCAATTTTTGAGAGAGGTATGTTAAAATTTATTAACACAAATTTTGAATTTGTTATTTCTCTTTGCTTTCTGTATTTTTAAAAAAGATTCCAGGGGTGCCTGAGTGGCTCAGTCAGTTGAGCGTCCAACTCTTGATTTGGACTCAGGTCATGATCCCAAGTTGTGGCATCTCTCTCTCTCTCCCTCTGCCCCTATCCCCCACTCATGCACTCTCTCTGTCTCTCTAAAATAAAATTTAAAGTAAATAAATAAACAAATAAATAAATATTAAAAATAGAAGATTCCAAAACGAAGCTTTATTAGCTACATAGCTTCTCCGTGAGTTACCATTCTCCTTTTTTATTTTGTTTTTTTTTCTTTAAAATGCTAAACTCAATGGTTTTATCTTAAGTTGTGCAAAATATTGGTATTACAGAATGCTGAAATATTTTTTATGTCACTCAAAGGTTAACTGAAACATCTGAAAGGAATTGTTTTTATAAAAACATTAAAATATTAATTATTTTGGGTTGCCTGGGTGGCTTAGTCAGTTGAGCGTCCGACTTCGGCTCAGGTCATGATCTCGCGGTCTGTGAGTTCGAGCCCCACGTCGGGCTCTGTGCTGACAGCTCAGAGCCTGGAGCCTGCTTCAGATTCTGTGTCTCCCTCTCTCTCTGCTCCTCCCCTGCTCATGCTCTGTCTCTCTCTCAAAAATAAATAAAGATTAAAAAGATTAAAAATATATATATTAATTATTTTTTACAGATCAAATAGAATTTAATTTTCATTTGTTAGCCTATTATATTCTCATTTTGAAAGTAAAATATATCCAAAAGAGTCTAAGTAATTGGTTTTGGGCATTTCTATACCACAAAAATTTTATTTATTTATTTTTTAATTTTAAAATTTATTTTATTTTACTATTATTATTTTTAAATGTTTATTTATTTATTTTTGAGAGAGAGAGAGAGAGAGAGAGAGAGCGAGCGCAGGCCAGGAAAGGACGGAGAGAGAAGTAGACACAGAATTTGAATCGGGCTCCAGACTCTGAGCTGTCAGCACAGACCTGACGCGGGGCTCGAGCCCACTGACTGTGAGATCATGACCTGAGTCGGATGCTCAACCGACTGAGCCACCCAGGCGCCCCCACAAAAAGTTTTTTGATAAGCACATCCCAATACTGTGCTAGAGGCAGAGTTATTTCGTTTCTAGATTAGCTGATCTCCTTGTTATACATTGTATATCATGGCAAACAATTAGAGCACCACCCACAGTTTTAGACTTCAGTCTGTATTACCATTCTTCCCAGAGGTTTGCTCCTGGTGGTATAAAGAAGAGAAGTAGCAGTATGAACAGTTTGAGGACTAAGCCTTGAGAAGATAGCAATGAGATAATAATGCCTTTCTAAATTGAATCAACATCAATAGAACTGCTATGGACATGAGCTTAAAGTGCCTTTTCGTCCCCTTCCCTAAAATGTGGACACTCCATTTATCCCTAACCTAATGCAGGTACCATGGACCATATTTCCAGTGCCCATTTTGATTTATAAATCCTAATCTTTTCATTAATTTGAAGGAGTCTTTTAACTTTGAAGGATACCCGAAAGAGCTTTATTGCACTTCAGAATTTGAAAGTCCCCTGAAATCTGTCCTTTAAAAAATTCTCTGTACTGTTTTTTTGTGCTATAAGAATCTTAGATGCATTAAAGAAAAGATTCTTATGTGTGTTAGCCTGTGATTTTTATCTCCAGCTAATATAAATTATACCTAAACTTTAATTTTAAACATTTTTTAAGTTTATTGATTTATTTTGAGAGAGACAGACAGAGAGCAAGTGTGAGCAGGGAAGGGGCAGAGACACAGGGAGAGAAAGAGCCTGACGTGGGGTTGGCCTGAGGAACCGGAAGATCATGACCTGAGCTGAAGTCAAGAGTCAGATGCTTAACTGAGCGCCCCGGGTGCCCCAGAAGTTGATTTTATTCTAAGGACATTGGGAAACGAAGGAAGGGTTTGAAGCAGAACCATGATATGATCTGGAAAAATAGTTAAAAATATCACTGTGCTTTTGTAGAATACACTTTGAGAGGCCAAGAGTGGAAACAGAGGAAGCTGCTTTGAAGACTGTTGCAGTAAGTAGACCAGGTGTGAGATAGGCTGATTCATATAGGGTGACCATATAGTGGTCCGGCTGGTAAGAAGCGAACAGATTCCAAATATATTTTGGGGGGTAGAGCCAACAGAATCAATGGGGTATTGGATGAGGGGAATGAAGTTTAAAAAGGAAACATCACAGACCTTTTTAAAGAGAATAATTTAAACCCCAAAACTGCTCTAAGAAAATGAAGTCTATTTAAACTAAAGATTTTTTTTCCTATTAATGGAAAAAAAGAAGATTAGTTTTCCCCCACGGCCTCAGGAATTAGTTCAGGGATAGGCACTGGACTCAAACGGGATTCTTCAGGGGCCCCCTAAAAGACGCAGCCTCTGTGCTAATGCATGTGGGCCTCAGAGCGTAGGGCCTGCTGGCAGATAACTCACTGCCTTGCAGATGCTGAAAATGAAATCAGAAGAGAAAATAACTGAGATGGAGAAACAGGACTTCACTGTACTAAGCTGCATTTGAAACACCGGGCTGAAGTTTTCTCCCCACTCATGATGGGGGTGGTGGTGGTCAGGTGATGCAAGACATCACTTCTCCAACAGGGAGGACCCTGGGTACTATAAACAAGTATCGTAACAGAGAGTTGCAGAAGATAACCAGATGGAGAGCCTCACAAATAAAGGGGATTTGTACTAGATCCCACAGGAGTTCCAAACAGAATTCTGCAGTTTAGATCCTGATCACTGACATGCATGGCAACCGCAGTATCATTGTCATTGTGATCATTACTGCATGTGTAATGTGCGTTATTAACAATTATTAGGGGGCACTTGCTACATGCCAAGCCACAGTTTAAGCAATTTACATACAATCTCATTTAATCCTCACTACAATTCTTTGAGAAAGGTATTATTATCCCCATTTTTATAGAAAGGTTAAATAATGTGACACGATAACACAGTTATGAAATGGTACAAGTGGGGCTTAATTGGCAGGTGCTAACTGTATTTCATGTGCATGCGAGTAATTACTTTTGTTCAGCTTGCTTTTAAAATGTTTCTTTTCAGTGACCCTAGATTTTCTCTTCCTTAAAAAAAAAATCGGGGCACCTGAGTGGCTCAGTGGGTTAAGGATCTGACTTCAGCTCAGGTCATGATTTCACGGTTCATGGGTTTGCCCTGCATCAGGCTCTGTGCTGACAGCTTGGAGCCTGGAGCCTACTTCCAAGTCTCCCTCTCTCTCTGCCCCTCCCCCACTCAGGCTCACTCTCTCTCTCTCTCTCTCTCTCTCTCTCTCTCTCTCAAAAATAAATAAACATTAAAATAAATAAAATTAAAAAAATCAAAACAGGGGCGGCTGGGTAGCCCACTTGGTTGTGTCTAACTCTTGATTTCTGCTCAGGTCATGATCCCATGGTTGTGAGATCGAGACCCGCATAGGGCTCAGCACAGGGTGTGGAGCCTGCTTGGGATTCTCTCTGTCTCCCTCTCTCTCTGCCCCTGCCCTGCTCATGCTCTCTCTCTCAACATAAATTAACTTTAAAAAAATCAAAGCAATAACAAAAATCCTTTGATAGAGCTTTAACAAAAATGGTCTGGTCTCAAAATTGGCATAACAAGTGTAAAATGCCACTTGTTTTAAAATAATAAGCTCCATTATTAAAATTTAACCTTGTGAGGATTTGCTTTCTAATTCATACGGCATAAGTCCTGAAAGCACAGAGAAATGAATGACTTATTTAAAACAAAAAGACGTTTACCTGGACGTGACTGAAAAATCTATCAAAAAACCATCAGATGGTTCCATATTCAGGTTAATAAAAATGGGTGAATTGTACATTTCAAAGGAGAATCTGGGACACTATTCAAATAACAAAGACTTAAAGCAAGCTGGGCTCACTGCCCAGAACAATAGGCACATGAAAAATTCACAGAATGGGGGATTTTGTCCACTGTGTGTGTGCTCAATGCACACTTACATTCGACCATACAACACTAGCTCAGAGAAAGGGGAACCAATAAAAAATGTTAACGTGAACAAGTGACCTTAGTGTACAAAGAGAATACCATATTTTAGCATCCTTCTCATCTCCATAATAATCAAATCTATAACATATTTTTGCCTCATTGCTGTGTAAATCTTGACTTTAGAATCTCCAACGAAATATTGCAACTAAAACGTGCAGCTTTATTATAATCTTAACAAGAAAGATTTTCATGGATTGTGCATACCTTCCAAAAGAAAAGAAATGTTCTTGGTAGTAATTAAAAGCACATTCTGGAGACAGAATGCTTAGGCAACATATTTTACAGGATGGTCTTACGAAAGTACTATTTATTGCCCCCCCCCCATAATGTTGATCATAAATCCAGGTCCTATTGTGCAGCATTAAATAAGTGCTCCAAATTCAGTGTCTTTATTTCCTGAAAAGAGAATAATAGCTTCTTTGTGAATGGGAGGCCTGGGTCTCTAACTCTACATCACCTTGGATTGGGGGGAAGTTTAGGAGTCTGTGTATCAGTTGCCTATTGCTGCATAGCCAATTACCCCAAAACTTAGTGGCTGTGATGGTAAATTGTGTGTGTCAACTTGACTGGATCACAGGATACCCAGATATTTGGCTAAACATTATTTCTGTGTGAGTCTATAAAGATGTTTCCAGATGAGATTAGCAGTTGGAATTGGCAGACGGAGTAAAGCAGATTGCCCTCCCCTGTGTAGTTGGGCACCATCCAATCCATTGAGCGCCTAAATAGAACACAAAGAGGAAGGGAGAATTTGCTCCCCCTGCCTGAGTGCATGAGCTGGGACATCTGTCTTCTAACCTCAGACTGAGATTTATCCCATAGGTCCTCTGGTCCTGAGAACTACAACATCAGCTTTCCTGGGTCTCCACCTCCTATACAGCAGATACTAGGACTTCTCAGCCTCCACAATTGCATGAGCCAATCCCTTTCCAATATCAAGACTTTCCAAGTAAGTCTCTTTCCAATACCAAGAGTGTGATTACCGGGGATCACTGAGGGCTATCTTAGACACCGCCTACCACAGTTTGCATCCATTACAGAAACTCCTGGAAATTAGAGGAGCACCAGGATTTATTCCTTTCCTTCCTTTTGGAATGAGGCTAATACACAAACCAAGCACAAAAAGCAAGGAGGAGTGGAACCAGAGCTGAGGCCAAAGACCATGCCAAGCTATTTCCATCTGTACCCATAGAACAATATGGACTCTACTTGCTCAGTCAGCAAGCATCCTGGAAGACATTGCTGGCAGTGACTGGCTCTAGCTATCTTCCTGGATGCCTTAAGGGTTGAGGGATCAATTTCTGGACAATGTAGCCTGTTTGCAGCACAAGAGGTACACTGGTTGGAAATCTCTGCCTTCGATAACCTACTGGGAGACCACCTTGTATATAGGGTTTCCAGTGACGGTTCCTAACCACTATTCATTTACTAAAGCTGGCCCGAGAAAAGATCCTAGTTGCTGTATCCATTGTCTTTCTGACAATGTAATGTCTTTCTGACAGTGTAACAGTTACACTTTCCGTGTAACAGTACTTGCCACCAAATGAGAGTATGTTTCTAATATAAATTAACAGAGCTGCCCTCATACTGGTCAGGGCTTGGTAGAGCCAGAAACTGGGGCATATATGCCATTAAAATAACTATTAATAACATTACTTACATTATTAATAAAATTACTTATGTTACTAATAAGAATAACTTGATTTTTAAACAAATAGCTTTCATAATTATTTTTCAGTATTGCATCATTTCACTCTTGAAGTAATAATTAAACTTTTATACTCTGAAGGATTAACAGAATTTCAACACGTAAAACATATAAGGAGATTTTTGCTCCAAACTATATCCAGAAAACTTGCCTGTATTTGAGAGTGAATGTTCAGATACTAACAAAAATCTAAGGGGCACACTCTATTTGTATCACTGGCTTGTCATGCTGATTAGACGTGATGGTGCCCACACAAGCACAAGGTCAGAGTTTAAGAAACAATATAGAGTCAGCATCCAGCTATTGGGTTTTCTAAAGCTGAAGCCAAATGATGGATTTGGCTCAATGGTGATGCTGAACTTTGATTCAAAATTTTATACCCTCTATTTACTCTTCTAGTTTGACACAGGGATGGCTTTTTCTCAGCCTTCAACTTTAGCCCTTCAATGGCTGCAACTTTTTTCTCTTTTCCTTGTTTCAGTGAAACCTTAAAAGCTTTTTGTGAATTTTAAGACTTTCATGTATCTTACCTCCCTTCTGTCTCAGCTGGCCCCCAGGACTTCTCTTCCCTTTACCCCATCTCCTCAGGATTTGGTCTGTCCTAGTCTCCCAGGCAGAAATTGGTCAAGGAAGACTGGAAAGAAGGCGCAATTCCTGAAAATAAAGGTGTCGGAAACTGAGCGAGACAACTGGGGCCCTTGCTTTCAATCGGACTGGGCCCTGCGTTCTACTTCAATAAAAGGAAACAGGAAGCGGAGTCTGGCCCGAGGTGAAGGGACTGTCAAGAGCCTGGCAAACGGTTCACCTCTTCAGGATGAGGTTCTGAGCTGTGATTCCCATTTCCTGTCCCGAGGGTAGGTTAAAAAAAAAAGTGGCACAAAAGACCCAAGATTAGAGAGGCAGGCTGTCCCTGTGAGGCAGATATAGGTAGGCCTAGGGTGTCCCTAGGAGCCAGGCAAGTCACCTAAAGGGATATGCAAATGCCTGGTACCTGCAGACAGACTGGTAAGTAACACACATGAGTGACGCAGGTCAGGTGTAAGACCCTATGGGGTAGTGTCAGTGACTGAGCACCTGGAGAATTGATGATCCATCGAAGGGCCAAGCTACAGTCTGTGAGCCTGGTTCTGTAACATAGGTCCTGCCAGCAGGGGGCACCTCTAGGTGGTTTGTTTGCACTGGCACAAGATCAGGTTAGGGTTCCATCTTGGGGATGGGCATCTCTTGCCAAAGGAGAGGCCCCAGTCTGGTGAAGTTTCCTAAGCAGCTTGAACTCAGTGGAACCTGCGTGGAGGATGTAGCATGGCTACTTTGATTTCCAGAACCATCTGTAGTCCATGTGAAGACTCAAGGTGAAGCAGACTTCATTTTTGAGTTGAGTGGGTAGGTACCTCAAACTGAGAATGGGGCTCAGGGTTTTCTTAAAAGGCAGATTCTTGACAATTTACATTCTAGTTAAATTGCATTAGCAGCAATTCATAAGATAAATTGTTCTTTGCACCCTCTTTAACTATCTCCCTTTCCTACACTGTTCCACCATCTCCCTAATGCCTTGTAAATCACAGGAACTTGCCCTTGAGACTTAACTGTTAGGGAAGGAGGCTGGATAGTCACTTTTGTCTTGTGGTGTTGTACTGGAGCTACCTGATGTCTGGCAGTTCATGATGCACAGAGCGCTGCTGCCAACAAGGTCAGCAGAACCTAGCACTTGAGATTACCAGTGAAGAGGCATCGAAAGGTTGGGCTCTTGCCACATCATCTGGGATGAAAAACCAGGGCCCTAACCAGAGGGCAAGTAAGGCATTCACTCTCAAGATCTTGCAAACACAGGGGCAGATCCTGCCTTTGTTTAAAATTTTGGTATTTTGGGGTGCCTGGGTGGCTCAGTCGGTTAAGCGTCCGACTTTGGCTCAGGTCATGATCTCACAGTTCGTGAGTTCGAGCCCCGCATTGGACTCTGTGCTGACAGCTCGGAGCCTGGAGCCTGCTTCAGATTGTGTCTCCCTCTCTCTCTGCCCCTCCCCCATTCACACTCTGTCTCTCTCAAAAATAAATAAACTTTAAGAAAATAATAAAAAAAATAAAATTTTGATATTTTGTTCACCATGGATTTTTCTGCACTAATTTTGTTTTTTGGAAATATTGCGCTAAGATATCATTTGATATCTTGATTACTGAATCTTTGGCCCCTCTCTCCTTACTTGAGGTCCAGCTCTGAACACCTTCACAGCTGAATCAAAAGCTTGAACTAGTCCATCGGCACCGGGATCATCTGGCTTTGATTTTTCCCTCCATCTCCTGAGAACTTACCAAGGCCAGCAAGTATAGGATGCAATAATTCTTTCTGTATATCACAAGTTCTGATTTAGAGTCAACTACTATTTCTGTACCTCTTGTTATATCACAGACCTAGCCTAAAATGGAGATACTTTTATCTAATTAAAAGATTATTTTAGGTGAAATTAATCATAGTGGTTAATGTTGAGTGTGTTTTTTATTTTCCTAAACTGTTGTGATCTAGAATGGGCTCGTAAACTCTTACAGCGTCTATACTCACTTGAACTTTACAAGGGTGAAAGACTGTTGCAGTATGCTAATTTTTTGTCTAGGATTGCCAGATGTTTGATATTGAACTCCACAGCTCAGCATTTTGGCTTCTTCTATGCTAAAATAGAAATTAAGACAAAAGTGAATATATGCATGAGGAATTTTTCTCATTAAAATTTTTTCTTGATTGTGTGAGGCTTTCTGAGGCTCTATGTCAAAATGTATGAATCCTTGCCAGATGGAAGACAGGACAAAACAGCTGTTCTAAACTGACAAGAAATTGGCTTCCAGTAATTCTAAGTGTAGAAGAGTGAATTTATCTTTGTTGTATATTTACCTTTGTCCTGGGGTGATTAATTTGATAAGCCTCATTAGTTGTGCAGATTTGAGCCAAAGATCTACCGCAGATACCTCCTGATATTAGTTGAGTAATTCAATGCAAATACTTCAGATTTTGTTTAATAGTGATAAAAGCAGGCCTGGGAGACATGATATATACTTTCACATAATGACAATAATTTCATAATTTCAATTACTCTTAGGAGATGGACACTGAAATATAGAAGTGAAGAGTCTGCATCTTACTTTCAAATGGTTCATCAATAATTGTGTGTGGGGTGGGGGAGGGGGTGTAGAGAGAGAGACAAAAACAAATGTGACAAAATGTTAACAGGGATTCGTAAATCAACTGAAGGATTTTATAGGACTTCAGTGTACTATTTTGCAGGTTTTTGGTGTGTTTAAAATTTTTACATTTTTTTCAAAATGCAATGTTTTAAAAACAAATTTACATTCTAAATAAATATGTACATCTATGTATATATAAAAATACATACATATATCTATGAAGCAGAACACTGGATTTTTAAAACTTTATGTATAATATCTATATATCCTTAGGTCCAATCTATGGGGCAAACAGTACACCAGGGATTGTCAGTATCTGCCAGAATTTTAAATCCAGAGAAATCCGTCTTGGTCGGTCTGAGGACAGACTAGTAGGTGGCATGATACAGGAAACAAAGGCAGAGACCATAGCTGCATGTCTGTCTTCTTTTTTCCTCTTAATGTTTATTTATACTTTTGAGAGAAAGAGAGAGAGACTGAGCACACGCGGGGGAGGCGCAGGGAGAGAGGGAGACACAGAATCTGAAGCAGGCTCCAGGTTCTCAGCTGTCAGCATAGAGCCTGACACCGGGCTCAAACTCACAAACTGTGAGATTAAACCAACTGAGCCACCCAGGCGCCCCATGGCTGCCTTCTTCTAAGTAATATGTTTTCTAATTCAGAATGTAACCCAAGCTCCAAACCAGACCAGGTGCTGTGCTTCATTGTTATCTCTATGGGGCTTGAAAGCGGTCTGGATTGCCTGATACGTGCTCCTTGGCCTTGGACTGGAAGCGCTTGTCCATTTCCTGGAAAATGACTCAAGCTTTAGTAATGGTGCAATTGTCATGAATGCCTTGGAAACTGTTTGTAAATTTATTCTAGTGTTGTTTCTGGTTCCAGAAATTTATTTATTAACACTCACATCAGTCCCTTTAAATTTTAAGACCCAATATCTATGTTCAAAGCAAGGAGAGTTATCCATGTGATTCACACAAGTCTCTCCACACTGTTCCAACCCTCTTCCTAGAAATTTGCATGCCACATTTCTTGCATGATTCCCCCTCCCCCAGCATCAGATACACATAAATAGTGGGTGTTGAGAGAATGAGGGGGATTGTATGAGTAAATTACCACCAGCTGTCTGAAGGCTTGGTCATAATTTCTTTCCTTGTGGTTTTCGTTACAGCTGACAGACAGGGCTAGTTAGTGAAGGAGATGGGTCTGAATAAACACACACACACACACACACACACACAGTCCTCAAGAAAGGGGGAGGAGGGTGGGAGACAAAAGGAGGAAAACAAGATGGAGGAAATACCCACTTTTCTCCCCCCTAAAACCTCAGCCAGAAAGTGAGGAAAACCAGTTTATTCAGCTTCTTTGCCAGTAATTTGGTCTCATATGATAAATCAGAGAGCTAGGAAATGGAAAATCTGGGTCACTAGCATAGCCCTAGAGTGCAGTTTGGAGCGGTACTGAAATTAAAATTCACAACTTCTATACAGGCTTGGAATCCTGCCTGGTATGCAAACATTAATAAAAAAATAGTTATGATTTATTGAATGCTTAAAATGTGCTGAGCAATGAATTAAACACTTTTCATATATTATCTCCTCTTGGTCTCACAACTACCCTATTAGGTAGTTATTATATTTAACCTTATTTTACGGATGAGGAAGCTAAAGCTTCCTAAAGTTTAACTTGTCAAAATCACAGGGCTGGAAATTGGTGGGGGAGGGGAGATTTTTAAATCTCTCTGATTCTAGAGCCAGTAATCAAAACTACTCTGTTGTAATGCCCGTCAGTGACACTGGCAATGCTATGAGGCTCTTCCAGATGAATGGGACTCTAAACAGTCATTCAGAGAAGATTGGGAACATTTTTCCTTCTACCAGGGAAAATTGAAATTTTTAAATAAAAGCACTGTATTTTGCAGTCCTAATACATGACAAAGTTCTGTATGACTATCATCCTTCAGGACTCTACTCAGATGCTACCTTCCTTATGAAACCTTCTCTAGTTGAATTTAATTAATCACCCCCTTCTTTATCTTTTTTTTTTAAGTTTATTTATTTATATTTGAGGGGCAGAGGGGGGGAGGGGAGAGAGAATCCCAAGCAGGCTCCATGCTGTCAGCACAGAGCCCAAGGCAGGGCTTGACATAGGGCTTGACAGGGGGCTTGATTCCACAAATGGTGAGATCGTGACCTGAGCCAAAATCAAGAGGCAGACGCTTAACAAGTGAGCCACCACATGCCCCATTCACCCCCTCCTTTAAATTTCTCTTCGTACCATTATTGCAGCACTTCACACAATCTGATCTGTATTATTGTTTGATGAATGCCTGACTAATTTCCCTCACTGGATTTTAAAAACATAGCACCATGCCTAGCATATGCTCAGTACATGTTTGTCGAACTAATGTTGAATTGAACGAACTAGAGTAATCAAATTGCCTGAATTTAATCAGCTCGTGGGAATAAATGAAGTCCCATGAACATTAGCTACCTCTGAACTCCCACCTGTTCCTTTAGGAAATGGAGTCTTTCACAAATTCCCCCGGACCCCACACAAGTATTTCTGCTAATCCCAAGGGTTGTTTCCCAGGCTCTCATAAACTGCTCCTAGTACTGATCTCTGTTGCTCTGAGGCACAGCTGCCACTTTGCCGACCATGTATGGTCCTAGACTCACACATCCCCTGGCCCCTGCCCCACTCCAGAAGGGCAGTTCTTGCAATTCATATACATACACCCTCTTCTCTCCGGGTTACTTGCATGGTCTGGGAAACCAGGCACATCCATCCAAGCTTCAGTTCTGCCCACTTAGGTTGCTCTGTTTCACTCCCAATACAGATAACAGATCTGAATTTACGAACTCAGTTGGACAGTTTTTCACCACATGAAAGCTCCAATTTTCTTATACCTGGGAACCTGCTTCTTACCCACCTGTCAGTCTCTCTGAGGCGCCATTTCCTCATTTATAAAAGAAGGTTGCCTTGCTGGGATGCTCTCTTAACACAGCTTGGTTTCTCCTCGTCACACCTATCAGCATCTGGCATATTGGAGATACTGCTTTCTTTATTGTCTGTCTATACCAGTAGACTGTAAACTCCATGAAAACAGGGTCTTGTTTGTTTTTTTTACTGCTATGCCCCTAGTATGCAGAATAGTACCTGACGCACAGTGGTTCTCAGTGATTTTTGAATGAATGAGTGAATAATGTATCAGGATTATTATGCACATTTTAAGGCATTGTTCCAGTCATCTATTTCTGCATAGCAGTGTATTTCAAAACTTTGTGGCTTGAAACAACAGCCGTTTTATTAGATCTTTTGATTTCGTGGGTGAGGAATTTGAACAAGTCTCAGCTATACCATGTGGCATCGACCAGGTCTCTCTGAAGGTCCCAGAACAACTTCACTGACATCAGGTATGGGATGTGAGTGATGCCTGATGCCTGATGCCCGATGCCTTCTTGGGGGCTGCTGGATGATGTTTCACATGTGGTCTCAGAGCCTCACTACATGGTGGCTCCACCAAGGTAGTCAGACTTGGTTTACGGCAGCTTAGAATAACAAGAGGTTCAGGCAGAGGCTGCAAGACCTCCTATTACCCAACCTCAGCACTTATGACCTAGCACCACATTCTATTGGTCAAACAATTCACTAAAACCATCCCAGATTCAAGGGGAGGAGAATTAGACCCCACCTCTTTTTAAAAAATCTTTACTTATTTTTGGGAGAGCGCAAGTAGGGGAGGGGCAGAGAGAGGGGGACAGAAGATACAAAGCAGGCTCTGTGCTGACAGGCTGACAGCAGAGAGCCCAATGTGGGGCTCGAACTCATGAACGGTGAGATCATGACCTGAGCCGAAGTCGGTGGCACAACTGACTGAGCCACCCAGGTGCCCCTAGACCCCATTTCTTAACGGGAAAAGTAGCAAAGGATTTTCAGCCATCTTTACTCCACCACATTCCTGCATCCTTTGGCCACAAGTGTTGCCACATGCATAAGTCCCTCCCTTCCAAATCCCCCCAAAATTGCATAACATTTACTGTATCAGCTCAAAAGTCCAAAATTTTACCATACAAATCAAGTTCAGGTGAAGATGAGGTTCCTGGGGTATATAGCTGCTTGAGTTCCATTCCTGTTGATCTGAAGACCTCTTGGTCTGCCCTCTGGGCTCTTGCTTCCAATTCTTTGAACCATTCTTTTTCTGTAAGAAATGGTCCTTTTTTGCAGTTGGGTAACTTTCTCAGCTTGCTCGCTCTCTTTGACAGCTTGAGGGTCCAAAGGCATCTTTTCATTATGTACTGTCCTAATCCCTTTCAGGCTGTGCTGGTACAATTCACTTAAAAACTTTGAGTGCATCTTTTGTGCTAATTATAACCAACTCCTCTAGATAAAAGCTATACCCACATTTCATTCCAAAGCAAGCTCTTCTTTTCCTTGGGCTACCTACGAAGCTGCCGAGGGAGAATGGGCCCTTAAAATTCTTACAAGCTTGAGGCACACCCTCAAGATTCTTTTTTTTTTTTTATGTTTATTCATTTTTGAAAGAGAGCATGAGGAGACAGGGACACAGAGCAAGGGGACGGAGGGTCTGAAGCAAGCTCTGTGCTGAGAGCAGCAAGCCTGATACAGGGCTCAAATTCACGAACCCCCAAGAGATCATGACCTGAGCTGAAGTCAGACACTCAGCCGACTGAGCCAGGGTCCCCCACCCTCAAGATTCTTATAGGCCTTTTTGTTAAATTGAAATGTTATATGAGGCACCACCTTAAATCTTTTGAGGTATGAACCACGAGTCTAACAGTCATATCTTGGATTTGATTTTTGCCCTGAAACTACTTTTTAATTTGAAAGCTTTTGCTGTCTAGAGAGATTGAAATGACAGGCAGTTTGACTTTTGAGCCTAGTAAGTCCTGGTTCTTTATATTTCCTCTAAATTCTGCTTACAAAGGGCATGGTTCTTTTTTTTTTTTTTTTAACCCACCTTTTTCTATCCATACCTTGTCATATGTGGTTAAAAGAAACCAGTTATCACTTGAAATTCTATCTAAAAATTTCCTTTGCCAGACCTACCCATTCATTAGGAATATTGTCTATTTTCCACATTCTCAACTGGTAATGGTTTTACTAAATTTCTGCCACGACAGGGGCACCTAGTTGGCTCAGTCAGTGAACTGTCTGAGTCTTGATTTTGGCTGAGGTCATGATCTCATGGTTCATAGGTTTGAGTCCCGAGTCGGGCTCAGCACTGACAGTGCGGATCCTGCTTGGGATTTCTCTCTCGTCTCTCTCTGCCCCTCCCTCTCTCTCTCTCTCAAAAATAAATAAATACACCTTAATATATAAATAAACTTATTTATTTATTTATTTCTGTCATGACATAACACAGGGCATTTTTTTTTTTAGCACCTAATAATATTTTCTTCACTGTCCAGTCTCTCCAGCAGTTCCTGTGGTGCCTAAATGAGGTGTCTCCCAATTGGATGGAACCCCCAAATGTAGGGCAATGAAATCAGGTGGAAGCCAGGAGGTGGAAGAGTTCACCTGAGGCAGAACAAAAGACATAGAAATGTACTGAATGCACCACAAGGGAGTGACTGGCAGGACAGCAGAGGAGAGGCTGCCTGCTGTGAGGCTTTGGGGGCCCGTGGGGCAGGGGGGGGGGGAGGGGTTGGGGAGTGGGGGAAGATAAGGCGTTATGGTGATATATAGAATTTTCCCTTTTTTGGTAGCTGTGCCCGGTTGTAAGTAGCCCACTGGTCAGTTAGGGCCTATGGATATTTGGAGGTGGGTCACCTGATGAGCCTGCCTGCATTCAGCCATACTTACACTCCACAGAACCACAGCTGGTGCTGCTCAGTTAGGCCCAGTAGATGATGGGACTGACCTCGAGGGTCCGAGACTGCCTCATTCACGTGCCTGGCACTGCCAGATGGTGGGCTCAGTGAGGCACCTCCCTGTCTCTGTGAGGACTCAGGTGAACATAAAATATAAAGTAAAGAAATATAAGGTAAAATGAGATGACGTTTAATTATTTATATATTATCTAAATAGATAGGCATAGGAGTGCCTGGGTGGCTCGGTCAGTTAAGCCTCCAACTCTTGGTCTCTGCTCAGGTCATGATCTCACAATTCATGGGTTTGAGCCCCAGATCTGGCTCTGCACTGAAAGTGTAGAGCCTGCTTGGAATTCTCTCTCTCCCTCTCTCTCTGCCCCTCCCCTGCTCACACACATTCTCTCTAAATAATTAGATAAATATTATAAAAAACATAAAAAATAGCCATAGATACATACCTAAAATATAACTGTTAAATAATGTCTTATCTATTTGTTTATTTTTAAAAAAATTTTATGATGTTTATTTTTAAGAGACAGAGTGAGACAGAGTATGAGCAGGGGAGGGGCAGAGAGAGAGGGAGACACAGACTCTGAAGCAGACTCCAGGCTCTGAGCTGGCAGCACAGATCCCCATGCGGGGCTCAAACAAACGGACTGCAGGATCATGACCTGAACTGAAGTTGGATGCTTAACCTACTGAGCCACCCAGGTGTCCCAATAATGTCTTATCTATTAAAGAGAACAATTAAAATGATAAATCCTAGTGTTGTTCAGGAACTGTAAGATGATAAAATTAGAAATTCCTTTTTCTTTTTTAAAGATTTTTTTTGTAAAGTAATCTCTACAACCCAACGTGGGGCACAAACTTACAATTCCAAGATCAAGAGTTAAAAGCTCTTCGGGTGCCTGGATGGCTCAGTTGGTTAAGCGTCCGACTTCTCCTCAGTTCATGGTTTCGAAGTTCGTGAGTTAGAGCCCTTTGTCGGGCTCTGTGCTGACAGCTCAGAGCCTGGAGCCTGCTTCAGATTCTGTCTCCCTCTTTCTCTGCCCCCTCCACCACTCGCATTCTGTCTCTCTCTCTCAAAAATACATAAACACTGAAAAAAAATTTAAAAAAAAAAAAAAAAAAAGCTCTGCTGACTGAGCCAGCCAGGCAACCCTAGAAAGTGCTTTTATCCTAACATTCTTATGCCTTAAGAAGTTATCCTAGGGAAATAATTCAAAAGAATGAAATAATGGAGGCATAAAAATTCCATTCAGGCATTGTTTACAAGAGTCTAATATTAGAAACAGCATAACTATGCTGTAACAGAAAATTATTAAGCAAACTATAGTTCTATTGACATTATATTATATAATCATTAGAATAATAAATATATAAACAGTCTCTAGCAACATGGACAATATCTAACAAGTGAGAAAAGTGGGACATAAACTTACATCTAGGCTGTGATTAAAGCTATAGAAATAGATACGTAATATGTGCAGATAATGACTAGAGGGAATGTAGAGAAATTTAAACAGTTGTGTTGGCAGAGTGGTTATGTGGGTGAATACTTTTTGCTTACAATCTAACACAAAAACTTTGTTCTTCTGGCAATAAATGTAATCCTAAAAAAAACCAATGAAACCTCTGTTTTCAAGAATATGCTCCTGGGTATGTAAGAGAGAGTCAGTAATTTGAATTAAAAGATAATTTTAAAAAGCCTGGGGTGGGGGGAAGCCTAGAAAGAAATTCCAACAAATGTTTAACATTGATTATCTCTGGGTATTATGGGTAGTTTATTTTCTACATACTTGTTTTGTATTTTTCAACTGTTTGACCATGCATGCGTTGTGAACTTTGTAAGCCCAGTCTTTAAAAATTAAACTAGCATATTTTCTCGCCTCACTTCTGAGACTCCACCATTCATCTAGTTAATGCTGTCACTTCCTGAATGCAGCATATGTCTTGCTGTAGATACAGTTCCTCTCCAAACTCAGTAGCCCATAATTTGACTTGAGACAAAACTAAATATAGCCCCAACTTTGCTATGGAGGATGGAAATCTGACTCTCCTCATCCTTTTGTGTTTGGTTTGTTTGCAGCAGGAGATTCTTTTCAGGACAGGTGGCCTGTAAGTCTTGTCGCTGGTCAAGCTAGGCCTTAAAATGTTTCCTGGAAGCATTCTAAGCTCAGGAGCAGGTGTGGCCTTAGGTCCAAGTTAAGTGTTGGGGTTAGGGGATTCTAGGTCAGGGGCCTTTTTAGATGGTTCCTCTAAACCCTCAGATGTCTTACTGTTATCCTGCCCTCCCAACCCCTATTCTGTGCTGATAATTAAGGGAACTAATCCAAAACATAGGAGGCAGGATGACAGTTTGCCCCAAGAATACAGGCTCTGCACAGTCTCACCAATTCCCAGACATGCCAGGGCCCTTCCTGAGTAAACTCCTAGAATCAATTCATTGTAGACAATCAATTCGTTGTAGAGACCTCTCTTTGGCCATATTTCCAAAAATTCAGAGAGTAAGTGTCTGGGGCCACTCCATGGAAAAGACCTGCCTTAGCAGAGACTTTGAGCTTTTTTGGGTCTCAACTGTATTATCTGTGAAATAAATATAACTAAATCAACATTACTACATAAAAGCTTTCTGCAAATAAAAAAAAAAGGTCATTGGTAGTGCTAAGAATAACGGCGATTATGTCACTTAATAAAAAGGTTTTATTTAGAGCTAAAAAGGAGCTTCGGGGCTGTAAGCCCTTTAATTATAGCATGTCTGACTTGTTTAAACCTCATTACATAAATAGATAGTACAAAGTCTCAGGCAGTGCCATCACCGAAGGGCCCTTTTCCATGATCTTAGAACGGTTAAGGAGGAGAATCAAGGTCCCATCGGCTACTGTCTTGAAGCTTGTCTCGTGTTCTGGGAAGTTCAGGAACCCTCTTCCCCTTTGGAGCTAGTGGTAGAGCCCAGTCGCCTCCGTGCTTGAGAAACTGAAAGCTGAAGAGGTAGAATATTATAAAATCCGGAGATGAATGCGTTGGAGGCAGCAAATAAGGCTGCAAGGTTTCGTCAGGATGGTTCCCTGTCTGAGGAAGTTCCTGTCCGCAGACTGATGGGGAGACTGACATGTCAGATCTCTAGGAAAATCACATCATGTCCTCTGAGCGTCTAGTGTGCGCACCTGCGTTCAGCCAGGACGGCACCTCAAACCTTCCCAGACTCCAGCTCTGGCTCCGGACTCACCCCGCGGGTGGGGTGGTGCGCACGTACGCAAGAGGACGTTCTCTCGGAATTCTCCGGAGCGTCGGTCGGTCTTTTTCACAGCGCCCCTCCGTGGGATGGGGGAGGGACAGAGGGGCTTGGTGCCGCGCCCCCTGAGCCCTCCGCCCCTCCGGCAGTCGCAGCGGGGCGGGGCGGGGCGGCGCACCACCTGGGCCGGCCCCGCCCCCGCACGCCGGCTGCGGGAGCCCCGCCCCCCCTCGCGGTTGACAGCTCAGCCGGTGCGGAGCCGCTCGTGCCAGCCAGTCGCGTCTCAGCCTGGGAGCGAGCGAGCGAGCGCGCGCCGCGCCGGGCCGCCGCCGGCCCCAGCTCTGCCGACGGCTCCGGGCGCCGCTCCGCTCCACGTCCCGCTTCCTACCGTAACGGTCCCTCCCCTGTTCCCGACGCACCGTTAGCTGGAGGTGCGGCCGCGGCAGGGGTTTCTGAAGGAGCAGGGAGCGAGCAGCGCCCTCCCTTCGCCGACGCGGAAAGGAGGAGCTGGGGAGGGAAAAGCTGCTGCTCTTTGCACTGGAGATTCGGGGGCTGGGGTTCGCGTTGTCCCAGGCTGCTTCCCCTCCCGGGTGAGGAGCGCCCTGAGAGTGAGGGAAGCGCCTGGAAAATGGACCAGACGTGGACGAGGTAGGTGAGCCGCTGCTTTCTCCCCGCATTCTGGATATGGTGCCCCCCTCCCCGAACGCCCCGCGCGCCCTTAAGGAGAAGTCCCCCTCCCGTAGGGGCCTTTGACATCTCTCTCTCTTTTTTAAAATGCCTAATTCCCACGTCTCTTGATCCTTCTGCACGTGTTCTCTCTCAGGTCTTTGCGTTGCTTAATGAATCTCCCCCTTCCACCTAGTCTTGACCTGCAAAATACCCAGCGGGGCTACCTGGAAGTTTTTGCAGAAATGGTTCTCTGTCTTTTCCCTGTTCCACAGAGAGGGATTTGCGTTAAGTTTTTCTTTAGAGATAGCTTTGATTTCAGATACCTTGAAAAAGATCAGATTCCTTCTCACCCTGCCACGTTTTCCTTCTCAACCTCATCCTCCACTAGGGACACAAAGGCAAAGCTCTGGGTGAGCAAAGCCCAGCAGTATTCATCTCCAGAGTCTCCAGTTGGTGTGACTTGGGGAGAAGAAAGAAGGAAGAGACCAGGGTGCCTTTCATTGCCCAGGCTTTGTGGAGACGAGGGTGACAGCCTGTCTTTTAGGTCACATTGTGGAGATGCCCAGTGCAATTGTGTTTTCCCCGTCCCCTAGTCCTTCCCCTAAATGTACTTTCCAACAGAGCTTGCTCAAGGATGAAAGATAATGAGTTGGGACAGAGACTTAATTTTTGTTTGTCAGTGAGAGGGTGGACGGGGAGGCTGTATTCCAGAGGTGTTGCCATAACAGACACTGCTCCACCTCCAGGATTTAGCTTTGGAGACTGGAATGAGGCCAAATTAGTGTTCTGACTCCTAGGAGAAAGCAGACTGAACAAACATGGAAGGTAAACTGGGGGCCTTATAGGACTTGGGAGAAAGATCTAGGGGATTTCGGCTGATTCTTCAATAGTTCGACAGTATGAGTTTTAGAGAAATGGAACCTTAGGGCGTGTTGGTGGGCATATGCTATCTAGATTTGCAAGTAGGGATTCCACTTTTTGCTCTTTGCTTCTCTTCTTAGGCTTTCCTGCAGGATGGTGCTCTCATGTGGGTATGACTAGATAAAAGGAGTGCAATTAGAAGATACCAGGAGACTGAAAACCATGCCTCGAGGTGGGATGGAAGGACCTAGGGCTCTTTTAGTCGGGGAGGTGAAGACGGTCAGGGAGGATGAGGTGGATATGGTAGCTTTCTTCAAATATTTGAAGAGCGTTTGCTGGTAGTGAGTGGGGTTAGATGGATTTGGAATCCCTTAGGAGGAGAGAACATGTTGCGAGGAGGCAAGTTGTGGTTTAGTGTAAGGAAAAAACCTTCTAACAAGTGACCTACCTGGGTCGTAAATAGACTCCCAACCCTAAAGTTGTTCAAGCAAAGGTTAGATGACCCCTTGATGGTAATGAGAGTGAGCACATCAGGGATTCTTGCTCTCTATCAGTGTCATCCACGCTTATAAAAATACATATTTATAATTTTTTCTGAACTTTATATTTAGATGTATATTTAGACTTCAGGTAAATTCAGAAATAATTTTAAAAAGGAGTAAATCATATGTTTATAGTTTGATTAATGTCACAAACTGAGTCTATCCATGTTAACAGGCACTCAGATGGAGAGAGAAGACATAGCCAGCCCCCCTAGAGGCCTCGTGACCCAAGAATAACTGTTACCCTCACTTTTAACACCAGAGACCCGTTCTGCCTGGCTTTGAACCTTGTGCCAGTGAAATTATCCACTGTGTACTCTTTCATATCTAGCTTTTTTCATTCCATCTTCTGTTTGTGGGATTCTTCACATTGTTGTGTATAGTTGTAGTTCATTCATTCTTGCTTCTGTATAGGAGTCTATGGTGTGTAAATAAATCAATTTTATTTATCCATTCTCTTGTTAATGAGCATTTGGGCAATTTCTGGTTTGGGGCTATTATGAATAGGGTTGCTGTGAATATTCCTGGGCATGTCTTTTGGTGAACATATGTACATACTGCTGTTGGGTAAATACATAGAAGTAGAATTGCTGGGTAATAGGAAATGCATGTTCAGTTTCAGTAGGTACTGCCAAAAAATTCTCTAAAGTGGTTATAAAGAGGATATACAGTGAGCTGAGATACAGCGAAAAGGTGCTCCGCATCACTAATCATCAGGGAAATGCAAATGAGAACCACAGTGCCTCACCACTATATACATATTGGAATAGCTACAATGAAAAAGGCAGAAAATACCAAATGTTGGCAAGGTGAAAGAGTCAGAATGTTTATGCTTTTTTTCTTTTTTTAACCCTCACTCATAATGAGAAATGTACTTACATTACAACCAGGTAGAATCCCAAACAAACCAGTTTCCTGTAACAATACTTAACCTAACTGTATGTTTTGTACTCTGGTCTTTTCTACGCTATTCCTCTTCTTCAAAAAAGAAAAAATGCTGGTGTGACTCAATTTATTTCACCACCTAGTGGGTCACAGATGGAAAAATCCTATAATCATATAACTGGCATCTCAGATATTTCCTAACTCATAGCTAAGATCAGTTCATAAACATTTATTTAAAATGTGAGAGCCCAGGGGTGCCTGGGTGGCTCAGTTGGTTAAGCGTCCAACTTCAGCTCAGGTCACGATCTCACAGTTTGTGAGTTCAAGCCTCTGGGTTGGGCTCTGTGCTGATGCTCAGAGACTGGTGCCTGCTTCAGATTCTGTGTCTCCTTCTCTCTCTACCTCTCTCTCTCTTAAAAATACACAAACATTAAAAAAAAAAAAAGCTTAAAAAAATGCGAGAGCCCAATACTCACAAAGCACTGTGCTAAATGCTAAGGGTAAAACAATGAATGAGACTGGCTTTCTGTCTTTGAGGGTTGTACTTTCTCATTGTCTATAATTCTTTTTTTTTTTAACTTTATTTATTTATTTTGAGAGAGACAGAGCATGCAAGTGAGGGAGGAGCAGAGAGTGGGGGAGACAGACGATCCGAAGCAGACTCTGTGCTGACAGCAGAGAGCCCGATGAGGGGCTCAAACTCATGAACCCTGAGATCATGACCTGAGCCGAAGTCAGATGCTTAACCGACTGAGCCACCCAGGCGCCCCTAATAGAGACTAAGGCAGACATGTATACATGAGAGCACAGTGGAGAAGCACAACTTGGGAAATTCAAAGAATAAAAATTAACTTTAGAGCAACCATTTATCAGGCTTGCATTTATTAACTTGTGTGCTAATCCCTTGGCGTATTTTATTTCACCTAATCCTCACAGCCTTATGAGGTATAAGGGAAATGTTATTATATTCATTTTTCAGACAAGGAAAATTGAACTTTACAGAAATTAAATAATGTTCCTAGGGAACACACACAGCTGAGAAGGAGATATAGCCCAGAGCAGAGTTTTGTTGGTCATTCAGTTTCTGAGTTGGTTCTGGAACTGGTTGCTTATCCTGACTACTCTTAAGCTTATGAATAAATTTGATTGTGATTTTTTTTTAGTTTATTTATTTATTTTGAGAGAAAGAGAGTGAGAACATGGAGGAGGGGCAGAGAGAGAAGGAGAGAGAGAGAATCCCAAGCAGGTTCACTTGGGAACCTACTACGCTCTACACTGTCAGCGTAGAGCCGGATGCGGGGCTCAAACTCATGAACTGCGAGATCATGACCTGAGCCAAAGTTGGACACAACCGACTGAGCCACCCAGGCCCCCCAACTGTGATTCTATTTCCGAGTTTCATTCTTGGCAACTCTGGAAAGCTTCCTCTCTGGAAGATTCTTCACATGAGACTCCATACTCTTCGTCTTGCTCAGACTATCCACAAAGGTCAGGGGGCTGAGTATGTGAGTTCTCAAAACCCCTGCAGGTGAATAACCCCTGCTGCCAGCTGCACGTCATTGCCCTACTAGAGGTCAATGGTAGTGTTTTTTACCCAGGGATGTTGCCTTCCTATTGCTAGACTCTGTGGTTAAATCATTTGGGGAGATCATGGTTTGTTCTGGAATGGCGAATTTCCTGTGAATACATCGGCCTTACAAAAAGCTGGTTTGGTCATTAAGCAAGCTAATATCCATGAATAGGGTAAGAGTTATCAAAGCAATATGTTTATGGAGATGAAGAGGACCCCGATGATGAGGGTAATTTTGCTCAGCTTGTAAGTGCAGCATCTATCAGGCAAACAGTTTCTACAGCTCTGAATTTTTAGCATTCACTTATCTGGACTAGCAACTCACTAAGGAAGAGGGCATAGTTCAGATTCCTTAGTTGCATTCGTTTCTTTTTCCTGCTGAAACAAATTACCACAAATTTAGTGGCTTAAGATGGATATATTTTCTTGCAGTTCTGGAGGTCAGAAGTCTGGAAATTGGTCTTCTAGACTAAAGTGACAGTGTCAGCAGGAGTGTGTTCCTCCTAGAAGCTCTAGAGAAGAATCTATTCCTTGCCTTTTCCAGCTTTAGAGGCTGTCCACATTCCTTGCTTCATGTCCCTCTAGTCTCTGCTCCCTTATACCCTCTTCTAACTCTGATTCTCCCATTATCTCTTACAAGGACCCTTGTGATTACTCTGGGCCCAACTGGATAATCTGGGATAATCCCCGTATTTCAAAATCCTTTTTGCCACATAAAGTAGCACCTTCACGGGTTCTGGAGATTAGGATTGTGGATTTCTTCCGAGAGCCATTATCCAGGCAACCAAACTAATAAATGCTGGAAAAGTCATCACTGATTCTCTTCCCCTTTTAGGTGGAAATGTTCTTGTTTCTAGCATATGGGAAAGCTGAGTAAAAGTCAGGCAAATCATATGTGAACCTTATTCAACTTCCCTAAACAAATAACTCAAGAAAAAGTGAACTTGACCTATTTAAAGGCTACTTATAAGGTTGAAGGTTAGGAAAGGAAAGCAATTTAATAGTCTGTTTTGTTTTATGTAACTGTAATTTCATTTAATAAAATGCAAGCATTGATTGTATTTGCCTGCCATGGCTATGAAAATTTAGAGAAGGAAAATAACAGCCAAGAAAAATAGTGGTTCCATCTGAAAATTCAAAAAATTTGATTTTGTTCCTTCTCACCCACATAAAATAGGGCCTTCAAGTAAGACAAGAAGCCCATTTACATGGTTATATTGCACTTAAATGATCCCCATTGATAGCTTATTTGCATTTATTCTGCTCCGTATTAACTCTTAGCTTAACTAAACTCTACATTAACTCCTTCCTAACTGTGGAGGAAGCAAGGACATTTATTTCTCTTTGAATTCATGGTGAGTTGGCAGAGAGTCCTATGTACTAATGCAGTTACGACCAGAGATGGCATTTCCCTCCATTTTTTAGATGTGGCCGTGGAGGCCAGAGAGGTTAATTTAGCATTGGATCATGAACGTCTGGTAGACTCTAGTACCTTTGCTTACTGTGGTACTGCTGCACTATGAAAAGGAAAATGCTCCTTTTCATAATCCTATTACTGAGACACCTTTGGTCTTTGAATTTCCCTTTTAACATTCAGCACTTCTAGCAATTACTTTTCTGCATTTGGGGGAGTAAAACCTTTGCCTTCAAAACTCTGATCTACTTTTAAATAGGCCTATGCTTGGATTTTGGCTCAAGGGGTTTATCTCAATCTGTGCTTTCACTCTCACTTGCTTATGTCCCATATACGAGATGGGGCTGGACATCCCTGCCCCTGTGCCTCTTTCAGCTTACATGCTAAGGGTGCATTTCAAATACCAGAAGACTGGGAAGGGGTGGTTTTGTCTCTTAAAGGATAAATTGGGTGACCCTCATCATAGTGCCCTCGCCATTCTAGATGGCTCAGGGGTAATTTATACAAAGCTGTGTGGAGCATCCATTCATTCAGTGGCTACCCTGGGACACTATTCCTAGTGCAATTGACTCTGTTTTATAAATAAAATTCCAAAATAGGCTCAGAACATTCCTCAAGTTGTCTCTGGCAAAAATTCAAATAGCACTTAAAGTTAGAAAGAAAGTCCGGAATACAAGAGTGATCATGATGACCTAAGATGTCTCTATCCAATTCTATTTTAAAACATTCAAGGGGCACCTGGGTGGCTCAGTCAGTTAAGCGTCAGGCTTCAGCTCAGGTCATGATCTCATGGTTTGTGAGTTCAAGCCCTACGTCGGGTTCTGTGCTGACAGCTCAGAACCTGGAGCCTGTGTCTCCCTCTTTTTCTGCCCCTCCTCTCTCTCTCTCTCAAAAATAAATAAAACATTACATACATACATACCTAAATAAAACATTCTAATACACTGAGGACTTATTTTCCTCAGTTTCAGAACATCTTCTGAGTTCTGTGGTCATCAAGACAAGCATGATCTGAATTTTTTCTCATGGCTAAAGCACCTCATTATTCATAGACTATAATAATAATAATAATAATAATAACTATTAAGTTGTATTTTCATAGCACTTTAATAGTTTCTAATACATTTTCCCTTAATGTGTCTCATTATCTCCAGTTCTTTTCTGCTTCTTCCACTCTCTAGAAACTTCTTCCCCCCGTGGCTTCTCCAATGCCAACTAGGAACAGTAGCAACTGGTGTCTTTTCATCATGGCCAAGACTACTGACCTGTAGAAAGCATTGACTGACAAAGAAAATGGAACAACTTCTAGTATTTCACACAGTGTGGGATATATTTATTTATTTTCCATGTCATAATATGGAATACTATTACTCATGATGTAGAATAGAATGTCATGTGGAAATATACTACTTTACTCAATCATTCCCCTATATGGATGTTTTAGATTTCTAGTTTTTAACTATTATAAATAACATTTGATAAACACCTAGGTACATAAAGCATCTTCGGCCTTAGGATTATTTTTGAATGATAGATGGATGTTCAGAAGTATGATAACTGGGGGCACCTAGGTGGCTCAGTCAGTAAACGTCCAGCTCTTGACTTCGGCTCAGGTCATGACCTCACGGTTTGAGTTTGAGCCCCACATCAGGCTCCGCACTGACAGTGTGGAGCCTGCTTGGGATTTCTCTCCTCTCTCTCTCTGCCTCCCTCCCTCCCTCCCTCTCTCTCTCAAAATTAATAAATAAACTTTATTTAAAAAGAAGTAGGTTAACTACATCAAACATTTCTAGTTGTTGTATATACATGGCAAACTGCTTAGCATTCAGACTCCTATAACTCACAGGAATGTAGAGGGTATTTCATTCAGTTTAACCATCATTTTCAAGACTTGAGTCCTGTACTGCAGAAAGGGAAATGGAGGCACACTGACATAAAGTGATGTGTCCTAGACGAATCAGTAGCAACATTCACAACTTCTCCTCCTCTTTAGGGTAAAATGCTTCCCTCTTTTTGTTAATCTGTTACCATCTTGAAGTGTTTCCTGAAACAGTACTAAGCAGAAAATTTTAAATAAGAAAGTCAAAATGGATATAAATAACATCAAAATTACACATACGTATTAGGATATCGCAAGGAGAGGAAAAAAAAATAGATGCTGTATTTGGTTATGGGATTATGCACAACATCCTTTACATGCTGCTTTAAAACTAAGTCAATATATGTTTTTACAGCAAGAAGAAATTGACATTTATGCTCATAAAGTGACAACATATAAAGTTTGCAACTTAGTTGGTTTGACAATGCTTCTTCTGTGTGTTACTCAGAGATTTCCAGGTTATTGGCGCCACGGGGCAGTATTATGCCAGACCACCTAAGGAACTGGTTGTAGGGTGTCATTTCACTCTTTCTGAGCTAAAATTATTAGGT
The DNA here is from genome assembly GCF_018350195.1 of Panthera tigris. Classification (NCBI taxonomy): domain Eukaryota; kingdom Metazoa; phylum Chordata; class Mammalia; order Carnivora; family Felidae; genus Panthera; species Panthera tigris. Next base: position 101,942,950 of record NC_056667.1, read on the forward strand.
GGGCCTTAATACGCCAGCTGTTCCACACACACCTACCCTCGCCTTTGCTAGGATAACTTTATTTACCCTTCAAAGATTAGTTTCATTATTACCTCCTTTAGGAATTATTTTTGGAACCTAGTTCGGGGTGTTTTCTGTAGCCAGAGTATGCTCTGTCTACTCTGTCATAGCTTGAAGCTAGTTAGTTGGTTGATGGGGTATTTTCCATTTTCTCAGCTCATTGGAAGAGAGGACTTCTGTTTTTTGTCTCTAAATCTTCAGCATCTAATATTGTTTCTAGCACTTAGAAGATCCTAGATTTAGAACTTTCTAGAGAACATTCCCCACAAGGCTGATACGAACATCTGGTTGGTAGGTGTCTCCTTCTTGTGGAATGGATACAGCTGGTTATAAGAGCTTTTTGTCCCTGCTTTTTTTCCCTATCCCTACTGAGCCTGGGAGTCAGCTATGTCAATCCTTCTAAGCACTTCAGAGTCTTTTACTGCCTTAACAATCCCCAAGACTCAGTAACCCTCAGTCAATTTTATTATCCTCTAGGATTCTATCATCTTTGTTTTCTATTTTTAAAATTTGTTTTCCTTCGTGGAAGTGCAATTTACATACAATGTCATATTAGTTTCAGGTATGCATTATAGTGATTCAATATTTTTATACATTATGAAATGCTCCCACAGTAAGTCTAGTTACCATCTGTCACCACACAGAAGTTTTAGTGTATTATTGACTATATTTCTTATGGTGTGCATTACATCCCCATAACTTACTTATTTTATAACTGGAATTTTGTACCACTTAATCCTCTCCATCTATTTCACCCATGCCTTCAACCTTTCCCCACCTCTGGTAACCAGTAGTTTATTTTCTGTATATATGAGTCTGTTCCTGTTTTATTTTACGTGCTTGTTTTGTTTTGTTTTGGATTTCACATCAAAGTGAAATCATACGATATGTGTCTTTCTCTATTTGACTTATTTCCCTTAGCACAATACCATCTAGGCCCACCCATGTTGTCATGAATGGCAAGATTTCATTCTTCTTTATGGCTGAGTGATATCCATTGTATATGGGTGTATATATACATATACACTCATCTTCTTTATTTATTCATCTATTGATGGACACCTAATTTGCTTCCATATCTTGGCTATTGTAAAAAATGCAGTGAATGTAGAAGTGTATGTATCTCTTTGAATTGGTGTTTTCATTATCTTCGGATAACTGCTCAGAAGTGGAATTTCTGAATCATATGGTAGCTCTATTTTTAATTTTGTAAGGAACCGCCATACTCTCTTCCACAGTGGCTGCACCCAATTTATATTCACACCAACAGTGCACGAGGGTTCCCTTTATAAGCTTTTTTTAGTACATTGTAGAACCATACTGAAAAAGAAGACTCTAGATTCACTTTTTTTAAAATTTCAGGCAGATCTGTAAAGAAATTCTCCTCCTCCTCTTATCTGCCTCCTCTGCTCTCCTCCCCTGACTCTTCCCCTACAAGTGCATTCCTCAAAACCTTTGATTTCAATGACATAAATAAAATCAAGATACAAAGTTGTACATGCAGTATCATTTCTATTTTGTAGAATTCACTCAGGCATATGAACTGAAGAACAACTGAGAGTAAATATGTGAAAACTCTTTGTCAATGTTGCCTTTAGGTGGTAGCATTTTTTATGATTTTTCTGTATACATTTTTCTTCTTTCCAAAATTTTCTGGAAGAAGTATGTAATTCTTTTTAAATCATTAAAAATGGACATAATGAATGGTGCCTGGGTGGCTCAGTAGGTTGAGCGTCCGACTTTGGCTCAGGTCATGATCTCACGGTCCGTGAGTTTGAGCCCCGCGTCGGGCTCTGTGCTGACAGCTCAGAGCCTGGAGTCTGTTTCACATTCTGTGTCTCCCTCTCTCTCTGACCCTCCCCCATTCATGCTCTGTCTCTCTCTGTCTCAAAAATAAATAAATGTTAAAAAAAATGGACATAATGAAGAAAGGAAACAGTAAAAGATTATGTGAGTAAAAAGGTAGGTAGAGACAGGAAATGCTTGGTCTTTGTGCTTGGTCTAGCGCTCTGAGACAGATTGTGCCAACTGCCTGGGCATGCCGCAGGGCCTTGTGAATAGTGGTGGTTCATGAAAACTGAGGATTGCGGAATGCATTCACTGCCAGGACCAAAAGTAAAAAGCATATGAGCAAAGTTTTAGAAGTGGGTGGAGAGACCGTACACAATCCCTGGGTGATGCTACTGAATCCAAAGCAGATTATTTTTACATCTCTTTTGAAAGAGTGATGTCAGTGTCTTTGCTGATTCAGGGCATGGGGAAGAGGGTTTATTAGATATTTGGATGTCTGATAACCTCATGGGGCAAAGTGAGAAAAATAATTACTTGAACTTCCTTTACCTTTTTATGGTATTAAGTGGTTTGTGTCTCTGAACCTTGATTGACAGGAGCAAGAAAAATAATGTTCATTCCTTTTGGGCCTTAGCCCAAGAGCAGAAAAAGGTCATAAAATTTGGACGAGTCGGGGCGCCTGGGTGGCTCAGTTGGTTGGGCGGCCGACTTTGGCTCAGGTCATGATCTCGCTGTCCGTGGGTTTGAGCCCCGCGTCGGGCTCTGTGCTGACCGCGCAGAGCCTGGAGCCTGTTTCGGATTCTGTGTCTCCCTCTATCTCTGACCCTCCCCCGTTCATGCTCTGTCTCTCTCTGTCTCAAAAATAAAAATAAACGTTAAAAAAAAAAATTTAAATTTGGATGAGTCGATGCAGGTGCACAATGGTGCTTGTAGCTCCCTGTAGCTATTGAGGACTGATTAGCACTTCAGAAAACTGTCTCCCAGAGTTCCATTTGGCCGTGGTCACTCTCAGTGAATAGACTCTGTTGAGTGAAGGGTGTAATTGCAGCCTGTACTGGAGAAAAGTGGACTCTGCTGTATCCGTGCCAAGTCAGCCCACACTTAGTGTGCAGAGAGAGATTCACAGGCGATGCTCTCTCTGTTCTGAGGGGGCTTTGCCAATTCAGCATCCTAGCTTGCAGAGGTTATAATGATAGGTCTCGAGATGAGAAAAAATTCTAATCTCTCTGTATTTGTGCTCTGCATCTGTGACTTCTACCCTATTTGCATTCGAATATGTTTATGCAGTTTTAGTGCTGAATGGGGGGGGGTGGTATTTGGCAACATTTGGAACATGGAAGATACACTCCATGTCTCTCTTGGCAGGAGAAAAAAAGATCTGAGGACAAGTCTGAAAGCTGGTTCACTAGTGGCCTTTCCTGTTTTGATTGTGTCTGTCCATTACCCCTTCTGCCTTTCAGTTTATTCCCTTTGTCCATTACTGACAGTGTTAAGTGTTAGCACAGAAGAGGTTCAGGGAAGTTGTGAACATTTAGAGAGATTTGGGTAGAGATAGGGAAGTATATAATGATGGATGACTCACTTTCCAAGATAGGACCTGTATAAAAAGTCATACTCGTCACTTCCCTTTTAGGATTGTAATTCTTTTGTCACATGGCATCTGTTATACTGGTATTGAAATACTCAAGTGTGAGCTGTGTCCAGTGGGGATGAGTCGGCATCTCAAAACACAAATTTGTGTCTGGATTTGACTCTAAATCCAATCTTCACACAGCACCACTGTCCACCCTCAGATTCTCAGGGGTCACTTCCCTGCAGTCAAGGCAGGTACAGAGGAAGCTCTGGATAGAGGTGACGGTAGAAGGAAGACATATTGGAATGAGTCAAGGTTTGGAGTCAGGTGCCATTTTCTTCTTTTTCTTTCTGTTTTTTTTTTTTAATGTTTATTTATTTTGAGAGACAGAGAGGGAGAGAGTGGGGAAGGGGCAGAGAGAGAGAGAGGGAAAGAGAGAATTTCAGGCAGGCTCTGTGCGCTGTCAGTGCAGATTTCCACACAGGGCTTAATCTCACAAATGATGAGATCATGACCTGAGCTGATATCAAGAGTTGGACACTTAACCAACTGAGCCACCAGGAGCCCCAGCTGCCATTTTTTTCCCTTTTTTTTTTTTTTTTTTTTGTTTCTTTATTTTTGAGAGAGACAGAGAGATAGAGCATGAGCAAGGGAGGGGCAGAGAGAGGGAGACACAGAATCTGAAGCGGGCTCCAGGCTCTGAGCTGTCAGCACAGAGCCCGACGCAGGGCTCAAGCTCATGAACTGTGAGATCGTGACCTGAGCTGAAGTCGGATGCTCAACTGACTGAGCCACCCAGGCGCCCCACCTCCCCCAAGTGCTATTTTCAAGTTCAGGCTTGACACCAACTAGCCGTGTGATCTTGGGCAAATCACTTCATCTTCCTAGGTCTCTTGTTGCCTCATCTGTGAAATAGGGATACAGTAGCTACCTGACAGGATTTTGTGAGGACTGAATGAGATGATGCCTGGAAAGCATCAGACACTCGATGCATTGTGGTAACAGTGTTGGTGGTGGGTGACAGGGGTTATCCACAATAATGATGGTCATTTCATGCAAGATTAGTGCTGAGGAAAAGTCTGCTGAAAGAAAACATATTGAACCATGAAGTTAGGCTCAAGCAGTCCAGGGACAGTCACCTGTAGATGTCTTTGTTCCTAAATTGGCACTATTTGTGAAACCCTACCATTCAAAAGCCCTCAGGGCCTGTGCTCCAAACATTAAAGAAAGTAGGCCACAGTTCTTGTCCTTCCAACCCTTTTGTATTTGCAAGCGTTGAATGTGGATACAAATTAAAAGTACAAAAAAAAATGATATCTGAACATCAGAAAGATTTCTTTCATTTGAACCAGAATTTAGTAACTCATGTCAAATGAGTTTCACGAGTATAGGAGCTTGGGGCACCTGGGTGGCTCAGTCGGTTAAGCATCCGACTTGGGCTCAGGTCATGATCTCACAGTTTGTTGGTTCAAGCCCTATGTCGGGCTCAGGCTGACAGCTCGGAGCCTGGAGCCTGCTTCAGATTCTGTGTCTCTTTCTGTCTCTGCCCCTCCCCCACTTGCACTCTGTCTCTCTCTCAGAAATAAATAAACATTAAAAAAAAATGTTTTTAAAAATATAGGAACCACAATAGAATATATGTTTAGTTCAGTGTCTAGTGCTGAGGAGGGCCCCAATTAACCGCAAACTTCAACAATCTTCCTGTGTCATACCACATAATCCCCACTGTTTGAGAAGATCAGACTGAACCTAGTCTCTTACTTGAACTCACGAACTGTGAGATCATGACCTGAGCCCAAACCAAGGGTCAGACGCCTAGCCTAACTGACTGAGTCACCCACCTGGGCACCCCATCTTGTTTAACATTTTAGATTGTCCTTGGGGATTCTAAGTAGTTAGATAAGGAGGAGGAAAGTGCTAAGTGCAGACCTGGTTTCCTCCTATGACTTCCCTTAATACAGCTTCCTACCTGAGGGTTAGAGCTTGGAGGAGGACGGCTTGAGGACAGGGAAAGTTAAAGATGTTGGAAGGGGTCCTGGGGGCAGTTTATGTTTACTCAGGCAGGAGGGAACAAAATGAAAACCACAAATACACCCTTCATCCTCCTATTTTGGGGTCTTTGTCATGTTTCCTTGTGTTATTTGTACCCATCCTTCAAGGCTAGATTCAGTGTTCTCTGTTTTCTGCATATTTCCTCCCACCAGGACAAAATTAATTGCTCTCTTGTTTATATTTTTCAATCTGTTTTAAATCTCATTATTCTTGTAATTATCTCATTGAATCCTATGTGCCTTCCCCAGTAGACTCTGAGTACTTTGATGACAGGGTTTAATTTCTTTTTCACCTTTATATTTCCAGGGCTGGCCATATAAGCCACTTCTCAATAAATGTTTATAAGATGGAATGAAAAACCCTATAAACAGTGTCAAGGCCTAGGTTTTTGCTCTAAGTACTGTTATAGCAGATTGTTTCCCCCTTCTGAATTTTTGTTTATAATAAAAAAAAATCTATATACAAAGAAGTCTGAAAGATAGAAAATGCCTCCAAGAGATGGCCTTTGTCTGCAGGTTTAGAGATCTTAAGCAAGAGTGGTGGTGAGTAATGAAGGAGGGGGCCCAGACTGCGTGTTGGAAGTGATTGCCCTGGGGGGAGGACCTAAAAATAACTGCCGCTTTGGGAGTTTGGATACCCCTATGGGAAGAAATACCCGTAGGTTAAGCATTTTACTAGGTGAGACGAAGGAGAAGGTAATGGGGACTGGACAGGCATCAGCTCCTTAGAAATAGTTTGGGGGGTGACTATGGTCCTGGGATACCACTATCTCATACTGTCAAAGATGTGTTGCACATCCTACTTTGTAATGGTAAAGGCCTATGGTTGCCATTTGCCATTGCTTGTGAATGATATGGTCCGTTAACAAGATGCATTGCTCTTCTGGGTCCACAAATTAAACAGACCAAAATATGAGACAATAACCCCAAATATGCAGTTTGCAAGGGAAAGTCATGACTTCCCTACAGAAAATATCTCTCTGCAGTCTCCATTGTCGTGTTACCCCTTGGTAAGGAAGAAGGACCCACGTTTCTACCCCTCCCCACACTGTTAGGAGAGAAAGCAGGACCAGCTGCTTACATTTTAGAAAGGAGCTATGTCAGTGAGGCCATTTTCAAGCAAAGGAAAGCAAAATTGAGTGCTTGGATATTCCTGACATAATTGAAACTACTATATTTAGGAAATTACTGGAAAAAAATCCTCAGAGCACAGTTTGATAGCAGCAGAGTATCAGAGTGTAGCAGATGGCTTTGAGAGAATCAATTATTTTCTGATTATTGTCAACCTGACCATCCTGGAAAACTAGGAAAAGCTAGTAATGTGGGATATTGAATGTCGATGTGTTGTTTGAGTCCAATATCTTCTTAGCTGCTTAACAGCAAATCAAGAAAGCGTGGGCAATATACCATGCGGAAATTAAGTGGGTGAACAGCTTGTGGGTGGGTTGTACTTGGAAAATGCTTGGTTCTTCAAATTAAGCAAGAGAGTGGCTTGGCAAAATTAATAATTGTAACGTTAGTGGCATTGGTATCAGTATTGACAGATTGATGAGGTAGAGGGAGAGAAAGGATAAGGCTCATTGAGGGAAAGCATGGCTCATTTATACAGGAAAAGCACCATGTAAGGTAAAAGTATCTTGGGAGAAAGATTATATACGTACATCTATGCTGGAGAGCTATGAGTGCTCTAATGAACCATATGCTAGCTGAGCATGAGTCATCCATGAGCTGATGTTAAAAAATAAACCTACAAACACTTCAATTCGAGCAACTAGGACAAGGACATACAAGTTTTTTCCAGATTTGGGTAATATGGAAGAATTTACCAACATATACTACTGCTTCACAAAGCAGTGTACATGTGCATGTGTGTGTGTGTATGACCCAGCTTGGAGTCTGTCTCTAGCATACCTCAGTTCTCTTTGTACTTTGGTTTATCTGCTGTTGTCACAGATTGCAGTCCCCTAGACATATACCCTGTGTTTCTTCACTGTGAGCACTCCCCTTCCCTGGGGGAGCATCAAATTCCTTCCCAACCTTTTGGAGCAGATGATGAGCCCCACTCTTGGGCAATAAGAGAGGGAACTTGAGCTGTTAATAGAGTTAAAGTGATTTTTAAAAAATCTCCTGAGATTGTAAGTATGCCCATTAACTCAGTGCCCATCCAAAGTGACCTCTCTGCCCTGACACTTACTGATTCCTAGTGGGCAGGCAGCTAGCTCAGAGTACGTGTGGGTTGGGGCTGCAGAAGGTGGGGTATCTCATGGGGCCTGTACACCTTGCCTTGTTGTCATCTGCTCCTGATCTGGAGTGTGGAATCTTCAGAGCAAAGAGGATTAAACAAGATCATGTCCGGACAGTCCCCCAGATCCTTGGAAAGTATTAAAATGGGCTTTATGGTTAAGCATCTATTAGAATAGAATTGCATAATGACTGCAAGGGACCTTAGAAAAATCCATACAGTTCCTTTACAAATATTTGAGGAAACTGAAGCCCAAGAGGTAAAAGTGATTTATAAGCCAGTGTTAGTGGTTCATCAGCATAGATTAGTGAATTGCACGCTGAAGAAACTAGGTTACTCAAGATAAGTCTTTTTAAAATGTTATTTGAGTGTGGTTGATATACAATGTTATATTAGTTTCAGATGTACAACATAGTGATTCAACAAGTTTGTCACAAGTGTAGCAGCTGTCTCCACACATTGCCATTATAATAGCATTGACTATCTTCCCTATATGGTACCATTTATCCCCATGACTTATTCATTCCTTAACTAGAAGCCTGTATCTGCCACTCACTTCCACCCATTTTGCCCCCTCCCCTCTGGCGACCATCGCTTTTTTCTCTGTATTTATAGGTCTGATTCTGCTTTTTGCTTGTTTTTTTCATTTGTGTGTGTTTTTTTTTAGATTCCTCATATGAGTGAGATCATATTGTCTTTGTCTTTCCCATTTATTTCACTTAGTATAAGACCTTCTAGCTCCATCCATGTTGTCTCACATGGAAAGATCTCATCCTTCTTATGGCTGCATAATATTCCATTGTGTGTGTGTGTGTGTGTGTGTGTGTGTGTGTGTGTATATGCCACATATATGCCACATATGCCTTATCCATTCTCAAGACTATGTGTTAAAGCAGAAATGAAATTCTGTCTGCATTTGATCTGTACCAGGGTAACAGCCTCAGAGACCTACACAGAAGCCAGGAGGGTATCAAAAGTGAGTATGTGAGCTGGGACTACAAAGATAGGAAGGACAGGGACTGTGACAGACTGGAGAACACATGTTTCGTTGAAAGGTGATAGGTTGTCCCCTATGTGGGAAGGCAGGCCCAGTGTTGCTAGACCCATTCATTTTCTTTTTTAATGTTTATTTACTTTTGAGAGAGAGAGAGAGAGAGAGAGAGAGAGAGAGAGAGAGAGAGAGAGAGAAAACAAGCCCAAGTGGGGGAGGGGAGAAAAAGAAGGAGACAGAAACCGAAACAGGCTCCAGGCTCCGAGCTGTTGGCACAGAGCCTGATGCGGGACTCCAACCGACAAATCACGAGATCATGACCTGAGCCAAAGTCGGACACTCAACCGACTGAGCCACCCAGATGCCCCTAGACCCATTCATTTTCTAAGAGAAGTTAAGAGTGGGTCAACCTTGTACTGACCAAATAAAACATTTTGGCTGGGTTGAATTTGGCCTGAGGAATGACCATGTTCCTGATGGCACAAACACTGTCATCTACCTAAGTCTGTAGGCTGAGCATATAAAGGAATCCATCCAATGGCTGCATAGCAGCAGTTAAGTGTAAGTTTTTCAAATTTTTCAAGACAGTGTTCTGGTTGATGGCTTCAGTATCCTTCCCCTACTTTATTACAACAGAGAGGAATTTGTAACTAGTACATTCATCTCTTTAATTGTTCACTCTTGTGGAAAGTTTTTAATGGATAGAGAAGGGAAAGAGGCAGACGACCTGGAAGAACCACAAGCTGGTGATCTGCTTTTGAATAATAAAAAAATCGCCAGGTGGTGTGTGTAGTCCAGCATGCCTTGTCTGGTACTTTGATGTCCATCTGGAACTTAACAAAATGAAGATTCATGCCAACATCCAGCCTTGAGGCAGAGAAGGAAGGACGAGAATTTCTAAACAAATGCCAGTCTCTCTTCCGCCTTCCTGAGAAGCCCTCTACACCTGTGTCTACACGATTCTTTTTGGAACAACTTACTGGGTGCACCCAAGGGTTTAAGGCATCACCCCGTAGGATTATTGCAATTGTCTTCCTGTTTCTGCCTTCCGCATCTAGTCCGTTGTCAAAACAGTAGCTAGCCCTTTTAAAACATTCATCACTCAGTTCAACCCCCTTTTTGACTCACAGGATTCCAGTGGCCAAATGCTTCAGTACAGCCTGAAAGGCTTTTACAATCTGCCCCCTGCACAGCCTTGCTGTTACTTCCTTGACCTTCCCTCCTCCTCCTTCCTCACCATGTGCTCACTCTGCCCCGCCTCACTGGCCTCCTTTCTGCTCCCAAACACTCTGGCATGCTCCCTCCTGTGAACCTTTGTGTTTGATGTTCTCTGCTTAGAAGACTCTTTCCCCAAATACCCTATTGCTTCTCAGAGAAACTTTGCCTACTGAGAATTGCAATCCCTTCCTCCTGCCCATATCTCCAGGACTCCCTATCCCCATCCCCCACTTCAATTTTTCTTAGCACTTGTCTCCAGTTGCCCTATACAGTTTACTTTTTGCTTCCCCTTACTCTAACTTCCATGAGTGCAGGCATTTTTGTCCTTTTTGTTCACTGCTATATTCATGCTGCCTAAAACAGTGCCTAAAAACATAGTAGGTGCCTGACAAGTATTTGTTGAATACATCTTGAAAAAAAATTTCCCTTCTCTGCTAGGTCTGGTGACCTTAATTCACTGTGCTGGACAAATACACATCTTTCTACTGAACTGTGGTTTTAACATTACCATTAATAGACTTTAAAAAATGTTCATTTATTTTGAGAGTGTGTTTGTGTGTGCATGTGTGTGAGTCGGGGGAGGGGCAGAGAGAGAGAGGGAGAGAGAGAGAATCCCAAGCAGGATCCCCACTGTCAGTGCAGAGCCTCATGTGGGGCTTGATCTCAAGAACTGTGAGCCAAAATCGAGAGACGCTTAACCGACTGAGCCACCCAAGCGCCCCCCATTAATAGACTTTTATCTGTTTTTCCAAGTTTTCTGAGTCCATTCTACTTCCTAAACATACGTTGGATTTTTTTGCTTATCTTCATGTCTGCGTCTTTTAGTTAAAACCATCACAACTTCTTGCGTTTCCCATCCACTTTTATCCCCTCCACACAGTCTCACTCGGCAGCCAGAATGATCTATTTAAAATCAAAATCTGGTCACTTACCACTCATTCCCTCACCTAAAATCCTTCAGTGGTTTCCCAATGCCCTTCACACAAAACTCTGTGTCCTTACTGTATCCCACAAGGTCCTGCACAGTCTGGTGGCAACACTGGTTTTCTCTGTTCTTCCAACAAGTTAACTTCCTTCCTGACTCAGGGTCTTCGCTGTTTTCTCATAATGGAATTATGTGTTCAATGGCTATCTTTACATGTTCTTACCCAGGATAGGAACCTTCCTGTGGGGTTTGTCTTTGTATCTCCAACACCTAACACTGTCCTTAATCCATGGTAGGAGCTTAATAAATACTTGTGGAGAAATAAATGAAAACAGAATGTAGGTGTCTTGCCACCTCAGGGACTGGGGACTCTGAGGGTATCTCATTAATTAACAATATGTTTCTCTCCACAGAGATTATTTTGCAGAGGATGAAGGGGAGATGGTATCCAGAACATGTCATGTAGCAGGTAAGGAGGCTGTGGGTCTTACCTTGACAAATTCTTGGTCATGGTAAGGAGGCTATGGGTCTGACCTTGATAAATTCTTGGTCGTGGTAAGGAGGCTGTGGGTCTTGATAAATTCTGGTTTCCTGCTGATCGTAATTCCCTCAAATTATGGACCCTTAAATTCATCATGGCAGGGGCACCTGGGTGGCTCAGTCACTTAAACATCTGACTCTTGATTTTGGCTCTGGTAATGGTCTCACGTTAGTGAGTTCGAGGCCTGTGTCGGGTTCTGTGCTGACAGTGTAGAGCCTGCTTGGGATTCTCTTCTCTCCCCCCCCCCCCCCCCCCCCCCCACCTCTCAAATAAACAAACTTAAAATAAATAAACACATAAATAAAATAAATTCAGCATAGCAGTATTCTCAGACTTTTTGTGAATTTCCAGATTTGCACCTACCACTATAACATGTGATTCCCCACCTTCCCAGCACAGCACAGGAAATCATAATTGAAATTACGATTCTGTAATTCCAAGGTTAAAGTCACTTATGAAATGATTAAAATAGATTCTGCCACTAAAATTAAATCTCTACTTGCATACCATTTAAATGGGTATAATAATAGTGTCAACGTCATAAGTGAGATTAAATGAGAAAAACTGTTATTGTAGACTTATAAAGGAATAAACACCCAGTAAATATTGTTGTTATTAATGTATTCATAATAATATCACATCATTACTGAACTAACATTAGCCAGGGATTTACCTGAATTATGAAACCAAAGTGAAGATAGTTCTCTTTGGGGGAGCATTTTTCACAAGGACCTTGAATCACTTAAGGGTTCTGCCTCCTTCGCTAAGTCATTTGCCTTTTTCATTCCAGCCTTGAAGCCCAGATGGTTCACATGCACAGCATGGAAAAAGTTTTTAATTTGAATGTGTTAAGGATTTCAGACACTTACAATTAGCATTTGTAATTGTATATGCTAAGTCTACAAATTCCAAGGGTCTACTAGACTCATTTTGAACATCAAGATCCTCCATTTTGCAGTGAAAACTCAAAGGAGTAGGGCAAAAATGGAAGGGTAGAGAAGATGCTTATTGTTTCTTTTAACTCTTATAAGAGCTCTGTGAGGTATTATTTATTCCCACTTTCACAGTGACAGTGAAGCTGAGCAAAATTAAGAGATTTGCCTGAATTCCCACAATTGGCAAGTGGTGAGAATTCATATCCAAGCTTCAAAGGCTCTTTTCCCTCCATCACATCCCACTGATCTAACTGTAATGTATTGTTCTGTTTCATCAAATTTTCTTCCATTCGATAGCCTATTTAATTTCAACTGATTCTGGGAGAAATAATTCTTTTCCAATTTCTCTTAAGTAAAGCATTTATTTGCATTTACTTAGAAATATCACAATATCAACAAAACAGGTGCAACCTTGCTATTACTATAATTATTATTAATTTGCAAGCACAGACTGTTGTATAATTAAAAGAACAACAATTATTTTGTACAAGCTGAATCAAAGACAACTGAATATGGAAACAGAATACTACCTCTATCCATAACTAATTTGTGCTGTGTACCAATAAAACCTGCTTTAAATTTCTGTTCCATTTTAAAACCCTCTACTCTACCAGGCAAGATGAGTGGCTGTTGAGAATACCAGTAAGGATAGGGATATGTAGGGGCACCTGGCTGACTCAGTCTGTGGAGCATCCTACTCTTGATCTCAGGGTTGTGAGTTTGAGCCCTGTGTTGGGTATAGAGATTACTTTAAAAAAATTAGGGCGCCTGGGTGGTTCAATCAGTTAAGCATCTGACTGTCGATCTCGGCTCAGGTCGTGATCTCGTGGTTCATGAAATCAAGCCCCACATCAGCTCTGCACGGATGGCTCAGAGTTGGCTTGAGATTCTCTCTCTCCCTCTTCCCTGCCCCTCCCCCCATCACAATGCTCGCTCTCTCAAAATGAACATATAAATATTAAAAAGATAATAAAATAAATTTTAAACAAAAAGACAGTGATCTGAAGACACACCTGATACTATGTTAACTTTACAAAAATGAAGACACTGTACAGTGTCCATTTTAAAAACAAATCATGTGGCCTTACATTTCAACCTTTTTTTCTTTAAAACCAGTGGTGTAAAAGGGAGTTAAATACTTTTCGGCAAAAAAAAAAAAAAAAAAAAAAAAAAAAAAGCTGCACTGGAATCACCCTGTCTCTCATCATTATTTTCTTCTTCATCTTTTATTGTCTTCATTTTTCTCCTTGCCATCATTTTCCTGATCCTTTCTGTCTTCCTACTCTTTCTGTCTTTTCTTAGCAGAGAACAAATTCCGAGTTGATTGAAATATCTAGAGGCTTTTTCTTGTGCTCTTTCTGGCAAGTTTGCAGAAGGAAAAAGAAAGAGGGAGGGAGGGATATTTTCTCCCATCCCATGGCTTGTCTTTTCATTCTTAATGGTTTCCTTTGTGAGCAGAAGCTTTTTAGTTTGATGTAGCCTCACTTGTTTATTTTTGCTTTTGTTGCCTTTGATTTTGGTGGCCGTGCATATATGGCCAGTTAGTTTTTGACAAAAGAGATAAGGATGTACAAGGAAGGAAGGAAAGAGAAAAGAAAAAAAGGGAAAGGACAGAAAAAGCATATGATGACATTTTGCCTCTTGGCTCGTTTGTCCATATGTGTGTGTATGTCTAGTTAATTTTTCTTCAGAGCCCATTTTGCTCTTACTTGCACTGATGCCGTCTATGGAGCTCAGTGGATAGCAATGGCTGTCATTCTCTCTGACTTCAAAAAAAAAGATTGTTTGTAATAAAGGATCATTGTTTCCTTCTGCCAACCATGAAAAGGTGTATTTTTCCATGTCTTCGACCTGAGTCTACATCCCTAAGTCCACCTCAGTCTGAGGTCTTCTGTGTACTCTGCTTCTAGGAAGCCCTGATTTCTTGCTTCCACAATGGTACTTCACAAAGGCAGGCATGGGGTTAGCAGCAGCTTTTCCTAGGGAGATTCTTCCTTTAATTAATGGAATTATTGCATTTCTACCCCCTGCCCTGTTTTCCCTCAACTCTTAGACCTGTGATGATTCCCTTTGCTCCTAAATTAACAGTATTAGCCGACCGCTCGGAAGGTTGAGTGAAGAGAACATAGGACTGGTTCTGCCACTTTTTAGCATTGTGGTCTTGGTCATGCAAACTTTCTGAACCTTTATTTACTCATAGTAAAATGGATTTAGTAATCGCATCAGTTTATTTCACTTGGGGTAGTAACTTTATAAACGAGATTATTCATGTGAAACTACTTTGTAACCTGTAATGCCTGTTAAAGATGTTGGTTGTAATAATTGTTACTACTCTTAAATAATGACCTGAAATATTTTTGTAGAAACACCTCTTAGCTAGTAGCTTGATTTTTTTTTAAAAAAAGAGAAGCTATTTCAGTCTTCTTTCATCATGCCAAATCACCCTAAAACTTAGTGGCTTAAAACAGGTGCCAACAGGGGCACCTGGGTGGCTCAGTCAGTTAAGCGTCCGACTTTGGCTCAGGTCATGATCTCGCGGTCCGTGAGTTCGAGCCCTGCGTCGGGCTCTGTGCTGACCGCTCAGAGCCTGGAGCCTGTTTCAGATTCTGTGTCTCCCTCTCTCTCTGACCCTCCCCTGTTCATGCTCTGTCTCTCTTTGTCTCAAAAATAAATAAATGTTAAAAAGAAAAATTAAAAAAACAAAAAAACAGGTGTCAAACTGCAGCCCATGGGCCAATTGCCAGTTTTTATAAATAAAGTTTTATAGCAACACAGTCATGCTTGTTCAGTTACATATTGTCTGTGCCTATTTTGAGCTGCAAGAGCAGAGGTGACTAGCTCTGACAGAGATGGTATGATCCACGAGCCTACAATATTTACTATCTGGCCCTTTAAAAAAAAGTTTGCCTACCTGGGGCTTAAAACAACAATGACTTATTATTTCTCACAGCCTTGTGTGTTGACAAACTGGGCATTTCCTCTGCTGGTCTCACTTGGGATTACTCAAATAGCTGCAATCTTTTGAGAGCTTGACTGGGGTTGAGAGTCCATAGACGGCTTTACTCACATGTCTGGCATTCGGTGACTGGCTGTCAGCTGGGGCATCTCCCTTCCCTCTGTCCTTGGCCTTTCCTCCTCCAGGAGGGTAAACTGGGTTGCTTCACAGGAGGGTGGTCTTGGGGCTCTAAGAAGACAAGAACAGAAATGCATGGTCTCTCAAGACTTAGTCTCTAGAATTCATACAGTGGCATTTTCATCATATTCTCTCAGTCAGAGCAAGTCACTCAGCCAACCCAGATCCAAAGGCTGGAGAAATAGGCTCCACTTCTCCATAGAGTAGCAAAAGCCTCTAATTACAAAGGGGCACAAACATGGACTAGTGCGTTTCACTGGGGACCAGTATTAATATGGTCAGCCACACACTACTTTATATGAACTGTTTCCGTGTGGCCCAGAATTGGTTTGTACTTTGTGGAAACCAAATTCTGCTGGATGGTGCTGGTTAGAAGGATCATAATGCCACTGTTCTATACAATTTTTTGTTGTTCTGTTTTACCGGCAGCTTTTCTTAGTGACACTAAAGATCGAGGCCCTCCAGTGCAGTCACAGAGTTGGAGAAGTGGTGAGAAGATCCCCTTTGGACAGATGCCTTCCTTGAGAGCATTTGAAAAACCCCCTCAGGTGCAGACCCAGGCTCTTCGAGACTTTGAGAAGGTAAGTCACGTGGGTGAATAATTGTTATCCCAATTAGAAGGAGCACCAAGGGATAGTGATGTCTCATAAACGTATGACCCATGGCTTAGTCTGGATTGTGGCCATTCTTATACCAACCAGTATGATGTCTCTTTTAAGAGCATTTGTCCCAAGGGGGCGTGGGTGGCTCAGTCGGTTAAGTGTCTGACTTCAGCTTAGGTCGTGATCTCACGGTTCGTGGATACATCGGGCCGTGTGCTGTCAGTTCAGAGCCCACTTCGGATCCTCTGTCTCCCTCTCCCTCTCTGCCCCTCCCCTGCTTGTACCCTTTCTCTTTATCTCTCAAAAATAAATAAACATTAAAAATAAATAAATAAAAACAACTCTTAAAAAAAAAAAAAAAAGAGCAGATGTCCCAATAAACGTATGTGTTGTTAGCTATGCCCTGAGCACTCTGGTTCATGGACAATTGCCTGTAGCAATGATTCTGTCTTAGCATTTTTACCCCTGATTTACTTCTCAAATAAATTCAGGAAGTTTAAATGGCACCCTGAGAATCTATAACTGGACCATAGTGCGCTTAGGGGACATAGTTTAATTGGCTGGCATTATATTCTCAGTGGCTGGCTTGAACCACTCTAGATCTCTGGATACTGTCTACAGTATAAGGTGGCCTCAGCCACAACCATTTGCTTCTCAAAAAAGAATCTGGCATTGTTGCTTACAACTTCTGATTCAACTCTTGAAGTGCTCTGTGTCTTGATAGGTTTATCCTTAGATTTGGACAAGAGCCAAATTACTGATAATGTAATACAAGTCCCCACCTCCCTGTGCCCTGGATTGACCCCAGGAAGTCTGTATAATAGAACCTGTCTTCTGGGATTTATATGGCCTGGAAAGAACACACAGGATTTCTTACACCAATGTGCTAAAAAAAGAAATAGCTCTTTGGTGCCCCCTGGGGGTTGCCCATGGATCAGGCCACATATGAGCACTGTATACATATGCCCTTAGATTTGTGGGTGGGTTTCTTTCATTTTTTGGATTGATAGCTTTTGACATAAAGTAATAAACTTCTATTTTCAAAAAAAGGTGAATAAAACAGGATTGACATGGGTTTACCCTGTCTTGCCTCAATTTGTGAACAGAAATGCTTCCCGAGGATCTAATGTACATCTTACCAGACATTCCTGTGGACAAAGAAATATTCTCAATACTGGGGCGCCTGGGTGGCTCAGTCGGTTGAGCGTCTGACTTGGGCTCAGGTCATGATCTCGTGGTTCGTGAGTTCGAGCCCCACATTGGGCTCTGTGTTGACAGCTTGGAGCCTGGAGCGTGTTTTGGATTCTGTGTCCCCCTCTCTCTCTGCCCCACCCCTGCTTGTGCTCTGTCTCTGTCTTTCAAAAATTAATAAACATTAAAAAAAATTTTTTAAAAAGAATATGCTCAATATAAAACCTGCCTGAGAACGAAACAGCCTACTGTTAGTGTTGAGGGTTTTTTTTTGGGGGGGGGGGGTTGTCGTTGTTGTTTTGGGGGTTTTCTTGTTTTGTTTTGTTTTTTTCCTCAGTTGTCATGGATAGTGTTGTGGGTTTTTTTTGTTTTGTTTTTTGTTTTTTTGTTTTTAAAGACACAGAGCTTGCAGGAATATTAAGTGGTTTTGAACACTAAACCTCTGAACAGCTGTGTGGTGCTGGTGGTGAGAGAGGGGGTGCTAACAACCCCTCCTCTTTTTTCACCTTTTGCATCTGCTGCAATGCAGAATGGATGAGCAGAGTGGCAGTCCTTCCCAAAGCTGTGTGGGATGCTCTCTGAAAGAGTCTGTGGGCCTGTTCCTTTTGGTTGAGAGGTGATTTGGAATACAGAGGTTAAGGTATCACTGCTGAGGGAACGAGTGGCCAGATGCGGTGGGTACAGGGAAACGATCAGGCTGACCTGGGCACCGAGCAGAGGTCAGCTGACTCCTCAGATTTGGCCTCCCAAGTCCTTCCTCTTCCCAGCCTGCTCTGAGATAGCAGATCAGTCCTCACTTCTCAGTGCCAGGAACCACTGACAGAAACCAAGAGGATGCAGAGAAAAGGCGAATAAGGGATATTTCAAATCTCACCTGCTGTGTGTCAAGTAATAAATGATGAGGCTATGACACACATTTTTGTCAGAAAGGTCGTTGCCAGGGCTCATAGAAATTTTGACTTTTTTTTTTAGTGCCATAGAGTCTGTGTGCCATGATCATAGATCCTGACAGGTGATTGGATCAGAGTGATATTTTACATACAGACTCCTTCCTGTGTGCTTTCCTACGGGTTACCACCTCCACCCCACCCCCAGCGTGTCTGGGTTGAGCGAGACCAGAGCAACACGGGATGGTACTAGCTAGCATATGCCGATCGCTTTCTATGTGTCGCGTGCTGTTCTAAGTGTGTGCAGTATTCTCTCATTTAATGCTCACCACAGCCCTGTGAAGAAGCAGAATTACCACCCCAATTTACAAGTGAGGAAATAAAGGCACCAAGAGTAGTAACAAAGGAACTTACCCAATGTCTCCTAATGTGGGCCGAAAAAATTCATCATTTTTGTGACCCAAAATAGTGAGTACTTTCTAGGTTGGGAGCTCACCTGGTTAAAGTATGGTGGTCGTGGGGCTGGAACCATTAGCTCCTCCAACTTAGATGAGCAGAGTGTGGTATCATCTTCTCTAAGTAAACTGTAAATCTCCTTTATTTCCCAATATTCCCCATCACGTGCTTTTTGCTCCATTAATTCTGAGCTATTTGCAATTCAAAGCTATTTCGTACTTTTTAAAAACAATATTTATTTATTTTTGAGAGAGAGAGAGAGCATGAGTGCACAAAAGCAGGGGAGGGGCTGAGAGAGAGCGGGAGATACAGAATCTGAAGCAGGCTCTGAGCCATCAGCAGAGCCCCATGCAGGCTCAGACTCATGAACCAAGAGATCATAACCTGAGCCAAAGTTGACACTCAACAGACTGAGCCACTCACATGCCCCTAAGCTGTTTCATACTTCTGAGTTTTTGTTCTGGTGGTTCCCTCTGCCTAGAATACCCTTTCTCTCCTATTCTTCACCTAGTTCAAGCCTACTCATCCTTCAAGTTTCGGCTCAAGTACCATTTTCTCTTGTTTTAGGATGCCTTCCCTGATTCTTCAGTCTCAAAACATTACCCTGACTCTAAGCTCCTCAAGAAAACACCCCTTATGTGTACCCTTCTAGTTTTGAGAACATAGCGTAATGCCAGTGTATAGTAAGTGCTCAGTAAATGCTCATCAACTCAATTAAACTTCTTGGATTTGGATTTTCCTTCCCTATTTTCCTCCAGCCAATTCTGTTGAATTTGTATTTCCCCCAGCCTCCCCTTAGTAATCGCTTGATGTATTCATAGTAAGTTGATGTATTAATTGATTGGTTAGGATAGGAAACTGAGAAGTCAAGAAAAGTATGTTTGTTTGTAATAATGAGTTTAAAGGAAGACAGTTTTTCACCTAAACTGGGGTGATAAAATTATAAATGTAGAGTAAGAGACCTTTTAAAATATTCGACAAGACTTATTAAGATCGTAATAATAGCTAATAATAATAAATAACATTTATTCAGTGTTTATTGTATACCAGGCACTTTTTTAGACACTTAACATATCTTATTCCAGCTGTTTTTCAGTTCATTTTTCCTAACTTATGAGGTAGATGTTATAGCCATTAGAGTTGTGAGGAGACTAAGCCTCAAATAACTTGTATAAAGCTGTACAGGTAGAAAGTGGCGGAGCCAGAATAGCTCCAGGATTCTTGGGTTCTTGGGAAATGAAAGGACCATTCACAGAAGGACAAGTTATGTTGGTGGTTTTATAGAATCAAAATGCCCTACCCAACACGAAACCCACGGAGGGGTGGGGGTCCGTGGCTGCGAGTCCTAAGGGGGCCTCCACTGCCTTCCCCTGTTTACCCATTTTCTAAGAAGGTGGGGTTTAACAAGAAAATGCCAGCAAAACCAGCTGCAGTGTTTGCCTGATTATAGTCTGAAGCCAGCTTTCTCTGGCAGTCCCAGTGCAACCACAGTGATTCAGCCTTTTGAGGCCCCACCCATCCTGGCAAATTTTTCCACTCAGATGTTGATGTCTGTGGGGGATGGAGGAAAAGGAAATCCCTAAAAGGGGGTTTTCTACCTTTATGGAGATCCAAGTTATCGCAGTCCGGGTTTCCTGTTCTAGTTTAGGTGAATCTGGGCCACCACTGCCTTTAGACCCAGCTATTCCCAGCTCCTTTTCAGAGTCTCTTTGTCATTACAGCCTTGGAAAATGAATGTTGCCGGTGAAGTGTATTCTCATTTAAACACACACACACACACACACACACACACACACACACACACACACACGACATCTATGCTCCCCAAACCACAGTGCCCCAAGCATCCTGGTTTTGTTTTCACTGGCATCTTGAGACCTTCAGAAAGCTATTAGATGAACAAGGAAGGGCAGGGGGCAATTCTAAACTTTGAGCAATCATAAGCACAGAAGTTTTTCTCTTTCTTTTATTTTTAAAAGATTTTATGTTTAAGTAATCTCCACACCCAATATGGGGCTCAAACTCATAACCCCAAAATCAAGAGTCACATGCTCCACTGAGCCAGCCAAGTGCCCTGAATTTTTTTCTATTTAAACCTCACTTTTCAGAGGGATTCCGTAGTTGTTCTGCAGAGCTTTAGAAATGTTTTCATTCCTAAGCAACATCGCCAAAGATTATGTATCAGATCAATCTTTTTCTTCCCTTAAGAATTCTGAGTAAAAGGAATGATTCTGAGTGCTGCGGAGAACACAGACATGCAAAGGAGTTACCATTCTCAAAGAGCCGTGCAATCTGAGTAGGGGGATAAGGTATTAAGATTTAGTTGAAATAGCATCTAAAGGAACACAGGGAGAAATATCACAAGATTAGAGGAATTGCCAAACCAATGTATGTCTTTAAAATCTAAATATTTGGACAAAACATTTATTATGATTTGTATGTACATATGTGTGTGAACTTCACAAACATAAATCTTACCTCACACTGGGTGATATAATTAATAAAATAACCTTAAAAAGAGGCTCCCGGGTGGCTCAGTTGGTTAAGCATCTGACTTTGTTAAGCGTCCAACTTGCGCTCAGGTTATGATCTCGCAGTTTATGAGTTCAAGCCCCACATCAGGCTCTGTGCTGACAGCTCAGAGCCTGGAGCCTGCTTCAGATTCTGTGTCTCCCTCTCTCCCTCCCCCACTCATGCTCTGTCTCTCTCTGTCTCTCTGTCTCTCTCTCTCAAAAATAAATGACCTTTAAAAAATTAAAAAATAAAAAGAATGAAGTTAAAAAAATTGGAAAACCCTGAAAACTCTGACAGCTATAGTTACCAACATGGAAAAGGGCAGTCACTCCGGTGGAGAAAGTGGCATTTCAATGAGAAACATTCTTCTTATTTTTTTAATCATCTCCTTTCTGTTTCCTCATTAGAACTTGTTTTCTTCTCTTCACTGTATGAAGAAACGCTCTACATTTCTTCCTGTGGACCCCGAGGAATTTCCATTAAACAGTAATAACAATCACGATACATGTAGTTTTATTGAGTGCTTACAGTGTTCAGGGCTCTATGGATGCACTTACTTCACTTGCATTGTCCTGCTCGGTTCTTGTAGCAGCAGCCTTTTGAAGTTAGTACAGCCATTATGTTCACTTGTTTTGAGAGGGACATTGAAGCTGAGAAGGCCTGGGGATTGCCGGGAAGCACTTGAGCTGTGATTTGAACAGAAGTGTACTGGTTTCAGCGCCTGAGCTCTTAGCCACAATTTTATCACGCCTCTCTATGGACAGCTGACCTCCTTATTCATTTCATTTATTTGTTCATTCATTCGTCCCCTCAGCGCCTGAGTGCAGCCTGTGCGCCAGGCCCTGTTCTAGCTGTCAGATCCACAACGATCAGGTATAAATATGTGTGACACTTCGTGACACATGAGCCAGGTACATGGCAGGGGTGGAAGAGTACAAAGCCCACCAGTGCAGCGATGATGATATACCCAGGCTCCCCTCCCCCACCTGCCTATGGGACTCGCAGCGATGTACATAACTATTGAATGCAGCTGCAGAAGCCACTGAGGCCATGGGCAGCCGCCCCACCCCCCACTAAGGACTTATACATAGAAGGAAGTTGAGATGCTTCCTGCATGAAAAGATATGTGTTTAAGGATGAATATTTACTTCAGTATTCTTCTTTTTTTTTAATTTTTTTAAAAAAAATTTAAAATCTTTTATTTTTGAGAGAGAGAGAGAGAGAGAGCATGAGCAGGGGAGGGGCAGAGAGAGGGAGACACAGAATCCGAAGTAGGCTCCAGGCCCTGAGCTGTCAGCACAGAGCCCGATGTGGGGCTCGAACCCACAAACTGTGAGATCATGACCTGAGCCAAAGTCAGACACTTAACTGACTGAGCCATCCAGGCACCCCATACTTCAGTATTCTTTATATAAATAAAATATTAAAATAATCTGGGGCACCTGGGTGGCTCAGTCAGTTAAGTATTGGATTCTTGATTTCGGCTCAGGTCCCAATCTCATGGTGGTGAGATGGGAGCCCTAGATGGGCTCTGTGCTGGGTGTGGAGCCTGCTTCCGATTCTTTCTCCCTCTCCTTCTGCCTCACTGTAAAGAAATAAAAGAAAGAAAAGAGAAGGAAGGAAGGAAGGAAGGAAGGAAGGAAGGAAGGAAGGAAGGAAGGAAGGAAAGGAAAAAAAGAAGGAAGGAAGGAGGGAATGAAGGGGGAAGGAAGGAAGGAAAGCTGGAAGGAAGGAAGGAGGGAAGGGGGGAAGGAAGAAAGGAGGGAAGGAAGAAAGGGGAGAAGGAAGGAAAGAGGGAAGGAAAGAGGGAAGGAAAGAGGGGGAAGGAAAGAGGGAAGGAAGGAAGGAGGGAAGGAAGGAAGGATGGATGGATTAAGGAAAGAGGGAAGGAAGGAAGGAGGGAAGGAAGGAAAGAAGGATGGATGGATTAAGGTGAAGGTTGATTATTTTGAATATGGTATATGCGTTCAACAGAACATCATAGAGCAATGTACTGAGTTGGAAAGGGGTCCATAATAACAAATTTAGGATTAAACAACAAAACAACAACAACAATTTGACTGAATATTACATAAGATAAAATCTCTTTTTGAGGGAGGAAAAAAATAGAAATGCTTGTAAGGATCTACACCAAAATATTGATAATTATTATGTCTGGGTGATGGGTTTAGCCATGAGTTTTGCCTTCTTTATAACTTTGTGTATTACCTGAATTTTTAATTATGTTTTCATTCTCTCTAAGCATTCAGCAAATATTTCTAGAGTTCTTATTATGTACAACATAATGTCATAGCACTGCAGATACAATAACAAATATGCAAACCTGGTTCCTGCCCTGATTGTCTTTCCAGATTAGCTAATTACAACAATATAATCACTATAATATAATTAAGGAAGCTACACTATATGGCTGGGGATCCTAACTCACTTGGAAGGGGTGGGAGGACTCAGAGCAAGTTTCCTAAAGGAAACTGCATCTAACCAGGGAACTGAAGGGGAGGAATAAGAATTAGCCACCAATAGGGGCTGGGGATGGGAGAAAGAAGAATGTTCCAGATTCAGCTGAGAAAGACGAATATACCTTAGGGCATGGGTGCAAGGAATGTGGAGAAGTGTCAAAACTGGAGGGAGAGGGAGAGAGAGAGAGAAAGAGAAAGAGAGAAACCAGCCTGCAGGTCTTTGCAAAAGCTTTATGTAAAAGCCTTTACATTTTAACAGAGCTCAATGGGGAACCGCTGCAAGTTTGCAGAGAAGGTGGTGACATGATCAGATTTTCCTTATAGAAAATTCCCTTTGGCTTCTGCATGGACTCTGGGTTGGAAGGATGAAGTCTAAGGCAGAGAGGGCAGTTAGGAGGCTGGTGCAGTATTCCAGGCAACCACTGGTGGTGCTGACGGTGTAGGAGTCGGGGAGATGGACAGGTGAAAGAGAACGAGATTTCAGAAGCAGAAGTGACAGGGCTAAGCTGTTGATTGGACGCAGAGCCAGTGCAGGAGGACTAGCCTAAAGGTGAGCTCCCACCAACTCATCTCTCCATTCCCACCTCTGCTAGGTTGTCACTCTCATGCACTTCCAAGTACCTTGTACTTTTACCTTTAATAATATGACTTCTTTGTTCAAGCAAGGTCTGTCTTTAGAATCTGAGCTCCATGATAGCAAGGACAGGGTCTGTCTCCTTCACTATTAGATATGCTGATGAGTGTGGTGCCTGGTTCAGAGTAGACACGGCTCTTTCTTTTTTTGTTGTGTTTTGGTTGAATGAATGATGCTAAGCTTTTTTGCTTGGGCAACTTCTGAGTGATGCCATCCACAGGCAGTACTATTATGATTATTAAAGCAACAGCAACAAAAATCAGTAAAATGATTTTCATTTTTGGAAGAAAAATGAGGAGATCTTTCCTATTCTTGAAAAATTCTAACTCTAACTTGCAAGACAAACAGGTAATTCCAATAATAAGAGTAGGTACCCAATATGTTGTGGAAGCAGCCAGGAGGGGCCCTCCCCTGGGCTTTAGGGTCAGATAGGCTTCTGTTTACTAGGTAATATCAAGTCCTAAGGAAAGTTGGAGATAGTGAAGTCAGCACTGAGTGAGAAGTGAAGAGTGATGACATTCCAGGCTAATGCTGGCACCCATGAAGAGTCCTGGAGGCACCAGAGAGCATAGTGAGTTCAGAAACAGGACGCTTTTTGTCATGGCTGAAGCATTAGAGTGCTGACTGAGGTTCAAGTTGGCTGTATCTCCCCCCACCCACTCCTCCTCATGGTCAAAGCCTTATCGTTGCAGCCACGATCATTCATGGTACCACTGCGAGCTCTTAGCTCTTATGCCTAGAGAAAGTCTTAATTTCTTTCCTAGAGGAGGATGGAGAAAATATGATTTAAAATCTAGAAAAATAATTGAGGCCATAAATTGATATGTCACCCTCCGGATAGTAGAAGCTCAGCAAATAATCTGTTTGGGTTGAACCAGTTATGAACAAACAACACCAAGTTCTGCTGGTGTTGGTCGAGCCAGATGGATGGAGAAGCTAGTCTGGAGCCTCAGGGTCCTTGAGATCTCTGAGTATCAGTACAGTTCAGCCGTCCTTTCTGCCTTGGAGTTCATTTAACTTTCTCTGACAGCGCTATTTCTGGCTGGCCTGTTTATTTTTGGTGTCCAGGGAAGTTGTTATTTGTTTTGTTTTGGTTTTATATAGTTCACAGTGCTCTAATGTGATGGTGACGGTGACATCTTGTTATGCCAGGATCGGGCGTGGTGTGGGTGTGTGTCTATGGTGGGGGAAGGCTGCAGGAACATCATCTGAATCCCTATCCTTTATTTGCATAACGACGGCTGCCAAAGATAGGGTTTAGTCAACCTGATGTAGTAACTCTGTTGTTCACTCTCGTCATGAAGACAGTTATAACAAGAAAAGGCTGTGTGGAGAATGGGTGTCGGTATGCTTCTGAGTTTTGGGGGAGAAAATGGAATGATATTAATATTTTATCATTTAAAAGACTCTCGGGGCACCTGGGTGGCGCAGTCGGTTAAGCCTCCGACTTCAGCCAGGTCACGATCTCGCGGTCCGTGAGTTCGAGCCCCGCGTCAGGCTCTGGGCCGATGGCTCGGAGCCTGGAGCCTGTTTCCGATTCTGTGTCTCCCTCTCTCTCTGCCCCTCCCCCGTTCATGCTCTGTCTCTCTCTGTCCCAAAAATAAATAAAAAACGTTGAAAAAAAAAATTTAAAAGACTCTCAAATTTCAGGAATTCTGTTGAAATTTTAGAAACAGTTTCAGAAGGAAGATTTGGTTATTGTGGAACCCAAAAGGAAAAAAAAAAAAAAAAGCAAAGTGTAGCATTTGCAGTCTCCTTTCTGAGGCAGGCATCAACAGTGAGCTTCTGGAAGCCTGGTTGGAACCCCTGTGTGGAAGTGAAAGTGAAAGCCGATGAGTGGGGGGGCGGGGGGGAGTTGACTGACTTTGATTGACATTTTCCTTGCTAAAATGGTATGTAAAAGTTATGTGTGTTCTTCAGGATGGCCTAATGTGTATGTTTTTCCAGTGTCAAAATACAGAGTGGACTCTGTGTTTCCTTTCTGTTTTATGTCAGGATTGTTAACAAAACTGTAACTTGATAAAACATAGTAACCTGTGAGTTTTTGATAGGGCTACTTGGAGGATACTTCCTCTAGCCTTCATGTTAACGCCCCATAATCTAAGCAGGATTAACATATAGAACATTTAGAAATAGGGGCGCCTGGGTGGCTCAGTCGGTTGAGCGTCCGACTTCGGCTCGGGTCACGATCTCACGGTCCATGAGTTCGAGCCCCACGTAGGACTCTGGGCTGATGGCTCGGAGCCTGGAGCCTGCTTCCAATTCTGTGTCTCCCTCTCTCTCTGCCTCTCCCCCGTTCGTGCTCTGTCTCTCTCTGTCTCAAAAATAAACGTTAAATAAAATTTTTTTTTAAAAAAGAAATGATCAGGGCTTTTTAAAAAAATATTTACTTATTTTTGAGAGAGAGCGTGAGTGGGGGAGGGGCAGAGAGAGGGAGACAGAATATGAAGCAGGCTCCAGGCTTTGAGCTGTCAGTAGAGAGCAGGGCTCAAACTCATGAACCGCAAGATCATGACCTGAGCCAAAGTCAGACACTCAACTGACTGAGCCACCCAGGTGCCCCTAGAAATGATCAGTTCTAAACTATTTGCTTTTTACTGAATTGAATTGAATTGAATTGGACTTTGAATCTTTATCAATGAAAATCCTTTGTGAAAGGCAAAGGACCGAGCAAGTTACCTCTCCCAGCCTAGGTTTCTTTTTTTTCTTCTTTTTTAAGTAACAGCTTTACTCAGATTTAATGTACACACAATGAAATTCACCCTTTTAAACTGTACAATTCCATAGTTTTAGTATAGTTTCAGTATATTTGCCAAGTTGTGCAACAATTACCATTACCTAGTTACACCACATTTTCATCTCCCCCCAAAACCTCATACCTATTTACAGTCACTCCCCATTCCCTCTCTCTGCAGCCCCTGGAAACCATTCATCCACTTTCTCTATTTGCCTTTCCTGAACATGTCATATAAAGAGTCATACAATCTGTGACTTTCTGTTTGGCATCTTTCACATTAGTACAATGTTTCGAAAGGTCATCCATGTTGTATGAGGTATCAGTATTTCATTCCTTCTTATGGATGAAAAATATTCTGTTGTATGAGGTGCCTGGGTGGCTCAGTTGGTTGGGCAACTGACTTCAGCTCGGGTCATGATCTCACAGTTCATGGGTTCGAGCCCCGCATGGGGCTCTTGTGCTGACAGCTCAGAGCCTGGAGCCTGTTTCAGATTTTGTGTCTCCCTCTCTCTCTGCCCCTGCTCTGCTCACGTTCTGTGTCTGTCTCTCAATAATAAATAAATGTTAAAAATATATATATTTTGTTGTATGGATATCCTAAACTTTGTATCCATTCATCAGTTGATGGAGGTTTGAGATGTTTCTATTTGTTAGCTATTATTAATAATGCTTCTATGAACATTCATATACAAGACTTTGTGTCCACACATTTCTTGAGATTATAACTAGGAGTGGAATTGCTGGGTCATATGGTAATTCTGTGTTTACTACCCTTTGAGTCCTAATGATTTGGTGTATTCATCTTGAAAATGGGGAAAACTATGTTTTATATAAGTTCAGGTGGTCAGATCCTCCAGGGTCACATGGAAGATTATTTACGGTGAAGGATAGCTTTTTCTTTCTTTCTTTTTTTTATTCTCATTAGTTAACATAAAATGTAGTTTGGCTTCAGGAGTAGAACCCAGTGATTCATTACTTACATGTAACACCCAGTGCTCATCCCAATAAGTGCTCTCTTTAATACCTATCACGCACTTCCCCCACCCCCATCAACCCTCAGTTTGTCCTCTGTATTTAAGAGTCTGTTATGGTTTGCCTCCCTCTCTGTTTTTATCTTATTTTTCCCTCCCTTCCTGTATGTTCATCATGTTAAGTTTCTCAAATTCCACAAATGAATGGTATCATATGATATCTGTCTTTCTCTGATGGACTTATTTCTCTCAGTATAATACTCTCTAGTTCTATCCACATTGTTGCAAACTGAACAATTTCATCCCTTTTCGTCTCCAAGTAGTAGTCCAGTGTATGCGCATGCGTGTTTGTGCGCACACACACACACACACACACACACACACACACATGCGTGTGTGTGTGTGTGTGTATCACATCTTCTTAATCCATTCATCAGTTGATGGACATTTGGGCTCTTTCCATAACTTTGCTATTGTTGATAGTGCTGCTATAAACATGGGGGTGCATGTGCCCCTTCGAATCAGCATTTTTGTATCCCTTGGATAAATACCTAGTAGTGCAATTGCTGGGTTGTAGGGCAGTTCTATTTTTAATTTTTCGAGGAATCTCCACAGTTTTCCATTGTGGCTGCACCAGTTTGCATTTCCACCAGCAGCGCAAAAGGTTCCCCTTTCTCCACATCCTTGCCAACATCTGTTGTTTCCTGAGTTAATTTTAGCCATTCTGACCGGTGTACAGTGAGGGATACTTTTTTAAAAGATGCAGGGACATGAGGTAGAAGGGGAAGTACTTTATCAGTCACGAGGGAATCCCAAGTTCACAGGGGTCATCTAGTGTCACAGTTAAGGCCCTGTTGAGTATACAGTGTGGGTCAGACTGTTGGGAGCAGTAGTCTGTGCTTCTCCACTTTCTAGATGAGCAAGTCAGCTAACTTCTCAATGTCTCACTGTCCTGATAGTACAGTGAGATGTCCTGATATCTCCTGAAAGGAGATAATAGTATCTAATCTTCTTACTTCACAAGACAAAATGAAATACTATACATGGAAGTCCTTTGTACATTGTCAAATTCTATGCAGGTGATCGTCATGAAGGCAGCATAATTGTATCCAATTAGTTTTGTAATACACATCGAGGAAATTCAACCTTTGTATTTCTTCAGCTTAGATTTTGTCAGAAAAGCATAGGAACTTCCAGGTACATAGATGTATTATACACAAAAATATTTATATGTGAAAAAATCCATCTTCTTTCTTCTCCCTGCCCATCTCTTCGTGTCTACCCCTATCCTCCAAGTTGGGCTCCTGGGTTGGATTCCACTGGATGTTAAAAAGCAGCAAATACTCTCCAACCATTTGTATGCCCTTCCCATAGGGCTGTTTTGAAAATATGACAGTTAGAAAAGTTATAGGTTAAATAATCTACTGGGGATCATCGTTGGGTTCCAATCATCATTGCTGGTTTTGTCTTGGAAATATGGCGTCCTTCGTTCTCATTAATCTCCTCCTCACCTTCCTGTGAAGGCAGCTGGAGCTCTGTCAGAACAGGTCAACTCCCACCACCTTCTAGGGCTCTACTATCAGAGAGCTGGTGGTGTGCTCTGAGATTTCTTCAAAAAGTTTTAGCTTTCTCACTAATGCTACCTTTGGTAGTATTGTTTCTATGAGAAAGTGTGCTTTGCACATGGAATCTCAGGATAGGTGAGGATCCTCCAGAGCTCACTAGAGGTGATGTGTGAAGACTTAACAAAATCCCCGACAAGTGGTCTTTTAGCCTCAGCCAAGTCCCTTTTGTGACAGGAAATATACTGTCCCTCATAATGTAAGTTCTCAGTAAATATTTGATGTATAAATAAATGGATGGAGTGTGGTAAGAGTTCATTACATCCAACTCTACTAGAGAATTTATCCTCCTATCTAATTCATAGCTGCCTCCCTGTAATTCCTAGTTTCATTCCCTTTGAAATAGTTTTTAAAAATTATGACCTATTTTACACAATAGGAACATACAAAGAACAATAAAATACTTGTCCTTGTACCTAATATCTAAACTTTAACCGATATTATTTTCATTCTCTTTGCCTCAGATTAAAAAACAAAAGTTAGGGGTGCCTGAGTGGCCCAGTTGGCTAAGCGTCCAAATCTTGATTTTGGATCAGGTCATGATCTCATGGGTTTGTGAGTTCAAGCCCTGCATGGGACTCCATGCTGATGGCACAGAGTCTGCTTGGGATCCTCTCTTTCTCTCTCTTTCTGTCACTGCCCCGAACTCACGTGCATGTGTGAGCGCTGTCTCTCTCAAAACATAATAAACTTAAAAAAAACTTAGCATACAGATACAGTGGTAACCCTCTTAGCAACCTACCCAGGTCCCAGAGTCTCCTTTCCTACACTGAATTACTAGTAAGTATCTTTCCCAAAATCACACAATTAGAAAATAGCAGAGCTGGGATTTGAACCTAGTTCTCTTTGGTTCCAAAGCTATTGCTCTTTCCATAATGGCATGCTATCCTGCCTGGATAAATATGCACAATAGTGATAATATTTATTGCCTATTTATTCATGGGTAAGATGTCAAGAGTTACTTAAAACGCTACTCTCCTATTCCTCTGTTTACCTAAGTTGCTTGAGAATAATTTTATTTTCATGACATGTAGACATGAATTATCATAGATATCAAATTAATAGAGCTTAAGTTGCAGAAGTTATATTTGAAAAGAATGTCAATTAAGATGATTAGTCATTTTCAGTGGAGTGGAACTTTATTTTTAGGGGAGAGATTAATATGTTTTCAAGCATTTCCATTATGAGAGCAATCTGGGGGGTCTGAAGATGATTAAGCAAACGTGAAGCTGAGTTTTTTTCCAAGGCCGACTTGACAGTTGCTTATGTTAATGGGGCATGACATACAACAGCTGGGTTGTAATCCTGCTATTGTCGGCATTGACTGAGTCCTTATTAAAGTCTTATTTCCAGTCTGAACTAATACGTTAAGCAGCGGGAAGAAGAAATTAAAGAAAGAACAGGGGAGAGCCATTAATGTGTGAGGGGAAAAAATATTTTGAGAGAATAGTAAAGATTTTCTATGTTCTGTGTAAAAGAAGGAAGAACAAAGATAGACGTCTGTCGCTTGCTCAGGAACCCTCAGCATCATTTTC
Source organism: Panthera tigris (assembly GCF_018350195.1). Lineage (NCBI taxonomy): Eukaryota > Metazoa > Chordata > Mammalia > Carnivora > Felidae > Panthera > Panthera tigris. The sequence goes on from NC_056667.1 coordinate 101,974,018, forward strand.
TTTATTTCCCCAGCAATGCAGAGTTTATAAAAACCTATAGATCTACGACCTGCCCACAGAAGGCCTGATTTCAGAGGTTTAGTGTGCGGCCCAGGGTTGTGCATTCTGTTTGTTTGTCAAAGCTACAAAACCTGAACAAGTAAAACAAAACACAGCAACAAAACCATCTCCCTAGTACGCAGCTGCAGGCCTTCTTTCCTTGCTCTTTTCTTCGCTCCTTGTGCAGATGGGGAGCCAGGATCTGCCTGCCTGGAGGAACACAGCCAAGACCCTCACTCTGACTTTTAAGATCTTCCTGCAGTGTCTCTGTCCTTGCCATCCTGTCTCTCCCATCACAGATGGTGTGTTCAGACCAGGAGGGCCCTCTGCACCTGTACCTGTCTTCTACCTGCCGGGATTGCCTCATGCTCTCCCCCGAGCCTCGCCAAACCCAGTTCACCCCTTCAGGAGAGCTGAAATGCCAGTTCTCTGTGGAACCTTCTCTGACAGCTTCTCTTTCCTATTTTCTACAGTTTCTATTATTTGTACAGTTCATATTGTCCTTTGATAGTAATTTGTCACATATTATTCCCTGTTGGTTTATTTTTAAAAAAAATTTTTTTTAGTGTTTATTTATTTTTGAGAGAGAGAGAGAGAATGAGCAGGGGAGGGGCAGAGAGAGAGGGAGGGAGGGAGGGAGGGAGGGAGGGAGGGAGAGAGGGAGACACAGAATCCGAAGGACAGAGCCTGATTTGGGGCTCAAACTCACAAACTGTGAGATCTTGACCTGAGCCACAGTCGGACACTTAACCGACTGAGCCACCCAGGCACCCCATTATTCCCTGTTTGTTTAGAATTCTTACTCAAAGTTCGGAATCTGCCTTATACATTGAAGTTAGTTTGTTAGACAAGTTTGTTTTAGTTATAAAATAACATTTTATAAAGAATACCTTTAGAGCAGAAGACAGGAAATAATACAGAAATTAATGCTATTGAAACCAAAACAAAGTAGAACAGATCAATGAAACCAGAAGCTGGTTCAATTAGCAAAATTGATAAACCACTAGCGAGTTTGATCAAAAAGAAAAAGGAAAGGACCCAAATAAATAATATCGGGAATGAAAGACGAGAGATCACAGCCAACACAGCAGAAATAAAAACAATAATAAGAGAATATTATGAGCAATTATATGCCAATAAAATGAGCAATCTGGAAGAAGAATGTCTTTAGATAAGCTCTTCATCCTGAAACAACTGTGTAATCTTATATACAGATTGAGTTCTATTAGAATGAAATCCAGAGAAGTCAAAGTGAGCAGGTTAATTATTCATCAGTTCTTTTATTCAACAAATATTTGTTGCACACCTGTTGTATACTAGGTTCTGTTCTTGGAACTGGTGATATAGCAGTGAAAAAAAACAGGAAAAAATCCTGCTTATCTTATGGGGTCTACATACTAATGGGCAGAGACAAGAAACAAAATAAACAAATATAATATTTTAAACAATGAAAGTGTATGGATTAATAAACAGTGAAAGGAGTGCAGGGGTGAGGCCTAGGGAGAGTTATACTTCTTTTTTTTTTTTTACGTTTATTCATTTTGAGAGAGTGTGTGTGTGTGCAAGCAGGGGAGGGGCAGAGAGAGAAGGAGAGGATCCTAAGCAGGCTCTGAGCTGTTAGCATGGAGCCTGATGTAGGGATCCACGTGAGGCTCAAACTCACAAACTGTGAGATCATGACCTGAGCTGAAACCAAGAGTCAGACGCTTAACCGACTGAGTCACCCTGGCACCCCGGAAGAGTTACAGAGGGGGTGGTCAGGGGCACCTGGGTGGCTTAGTGGGTCAAGCATGTGACTTTGGCTCAGGTCATGATCTCATGGTTTGTGGGTGTGAGCCCCGCATCCGGTTCTGCCCTGGCAGTGTGGAGCCTGCTTGAGATTCTCTCTCTGTGTCCCTCCCCCATTCACGCGCGCGCTCTCTCTCAAAGTGAATAAAAATAAAATAAAATAATAAAGAGCTCCAGGGTGGCTCAGTTATTAAGCATCTGATTTCGGCTCAGGTCATGATCTCATGGTTCATGAGTTGAGTCTCACATCAGGTGAACTTGAGCCCCACTTCGGGTGAGTCCCTCTTCTCCATCTCTCTCTCTCTCTCTGCCCCCCCCCTCCATCAGTTGTGCTCTCTCTCAAAAAAAAATTAACATTAAAAATAAAAATAAATAAACAAACATAAATAGGGTGGTCAATTCCTTGAAGTGATATTTGATCAAAGACACAAAGATGAGGAAGACAATCAGGTATCTAGAGACAGAGAAGGAGTGTACCATATAGAAGCATCAACAAGCCCTAAGGCCCTGAGGAAGGAAGGTGCTTGCTGTTTTTGAGAAACAGCAAAGAGAGAATGGCTGGAGCAAAGTGTGTAGGGGGAGAGTCATTGGAAAAAGGAAGACAGGGCAAGGATCCAGGCTCCAGATTCCGTAGTGCCTTGGGCCTATGGCCTAATGACAGCATTTCACTCTGAATTTGTGGGAAAACCAGTGGGATTTCCAGCAGAGGAGTAATCTGTTGTACTTTCAAGGATCACTGTGGCTGCTCTGTTAAGAATAGAATAGGGGAGCAAGAGTAGGAGCAGAGAGACCAGTTAAGGGGGTTCTTTAAATAATTTAGGGGAGACATCAATCACAGTATCTTGGGCCAGAGTGGTAGAGGTCCAGTGCAGTGGTACTTTATAAACAGATATAAAGTAGAGATAATAAGATTTACAGACAGATGAGATGATGTGTATGAGAGAGAAGAGACCAGAAGAACTCAAAAGGTTTTGGCCCAAATAACTGTTACAAATCGAAATGGGATCCACTGGGGAAGAAACGTGTCTGCTAGGAAAGATCGGGAGTTCAGGTTCAGATGCCGCAAGTATGACAGGTCTCTCTCTATTCGAGTGGCCATTTCTACTAGGAAGTTAGACACAGATTGGAGTTCAGGAAAAAGGTCTAGATGGGCATATAAATTTTTTCTACAGTAACCATTCTAGCAAATGTAGTTTCTTTGGAGCTATTAAAACACACCTTTCTATATTATTGGAAAATTGTGAGAATAATAACAGCAGGATAGCCCCTAACTAACAAGTCAAATCAGCAAGAAATAAAATACATATGAAATACTTATCTATTCATTAATTCAACAAATATTTAGGGGCTGCTTCCTAAATATTGTGCAGTGACAGAGCACAGATACCAAATATGCCTTTTCAGCCCTCGAAACACTCTAGTGTGGTCAAGGTGATTGTAAGCGGGCTGTGACTGCACAGTGGGCTGAATGTTCCTGGGGAGCTCTGCTTGGCTGTTGTGGGAGCCGAAGGATTAGAGAACGACGAGTGAGTCCTTGGCCTTCCCTTGGGCAGCTCACAGACTAGTCGGAGAGACACAAACACGGGAAAAGTTAAAGAGCCCTAAAAGATGTAAATAACCCTTGAAGACCACAGACAAGCAATGTCATGAGGCACCATATGAACACTTGCAAATGTTGATGTTTGCCTTAAGAGTTCAAAGAGGGAGACCTCTTTCCAGGCTGGGGTAGCAGGGAAGGCTTTTGTTTGGGTGGGATCAGAACTAGGACTTGAAAAAAGAGTCAGGGTTTCTTGAGGGGTTGTGATAGCATTTTCCTTTATTCTAAGAGTGATGGGATGCCTGTGAAGGGCTTTAAGTAAGGGAGATGTCAGGATAAGATTTGAGCTTTGAAAACATTACTTTGACTATAATATGGAGAACAGATGGCTGTAGTGAAGTCTGGCAGACATGACACACTGTTGCAAAAGTCTTTGCTCTGAGGTCTGCTGTGAGAATGGAGCATTCAAGTTGAGCAAAGAGCTGGATGTGTAGGGCTAGATCTTGGGGGAGAGAACTTAGGGAAGGTTTGGGGGTTGTTTGGGAGACAACAGCAATAGCCCTAAAAGTGGATAATATCTCTGAGGGAGAAAGTATGAAGAGAACACAATCAGAAGGGGGAGAACTAACCATTGTTTAGGCACTTTAAGGACCTGGGGGGGGGGGGGGGAAGAAACAGAATAAGGGCCAGAGAGATAGAAAAGCAAAGTATCACTGGGTATAAGAGAAAACGCACATTAATGTGCAGAAAGATGGCACAAAAACAGACACATAGACCAATGGAATAGAATAGAGACTCCAGAATTGGACCCACAAATGTATGGCCAACTAATCTTTGACAAAGCAGGAAAGAATATCCAATGGAAAAAAGACAGTCACTTTAACAAATGGTGCTGGGAGAACTGGACAGCAACATGCAGAAGAATGAAACTAGAACACTTTCTTACACCATTCACAAAAATAAACTCCAAATGGATGAAGGACCTGAATGTGAGACAGGAAACCATCAAAACCCTAGAGGAGAAATCAGGAAAAAAACTCTCTGACTTCAGCCGCAGCAATTTCTTACTTGACACATCTCCAAAGGCAAGGGAATTAAAAGCAAAAATGAACTATTGGGACCTCATCAAGATAAAAAACGTTTGCACTGCAAAGGATATAATCAACGAAACTAAAAGGCAACCAACAGAATGGGAAAAAGATTTGCAAATGACATATTGGATAAAGGGCTAGTATTTTTTTTTTCAATATATGAAATTTATTGTCAACTTGGTTTCCATACAACACCCAGTGCTCATCCCAAAAGGTGAAAGGGCTAGTATTTAACATCTGTATAGAACTCACTAAACTCCACACCTGAAAAACAAATTGTCCAATGAAGAAATGGGCAGAGGACATGAATAGACACTTTTCTAAAGAAGACATCCAGATGGCCAACAGGCATATGAAAAGATGCTCAATGTCACTCCTCATCAAGGAAATACAAATCAAAACCACACTGAGAGACCATCTCATGACAGAGTGACTAAAATGAACAAATCAGGAGACTATAGATGCTGCGAGGATGTGGAGAAACGGGAACCCTCTTGCACTGTTGGTGGGAATGCAAACTGGTGCAGCCGCTCTGGAAAACAGTGTGGAGATTCCTCAAAAAATTAAAAATAGATCTACCCTATGACCCAGCAATAGCGCTGCTAGGAATTTACCCAAGGGATACAGGAGTGCTGATGCATAGGGGCACTTGCACCCCAATGTTTATAGCAGCACTTTCAATAATAGCCAAATTATGGAAAGAGCCTAAATGTCCATCAACTGACGAATGGACAAAGAAGATGTGGTTTATATATACAATGGAATACTACTTGGCAATGAGAAAGAATGAAATCCTGCCATTTGCAGCAACGTGGATGGAACTGGAGAGTATTACGCTAAGTGAAATAAGTTAGTCAGAGAAAGACAGATATCATATGTTTTCACTCTTATGTGGATCCTGAGAAACTTAACAGAAGACCAGGGGGAAGGGGAGGGGGAAAAATAAGTTACAGAGAGGGAAGGAGGCAAACCATAAGAGACTCTTGAATACTGAGAACAAACTGAGGGTGGGGGAGAGGGGAAAGTGGGTGATGGACATTGAGGAGGGCACCTGTTGGGATGAGCACTGGGTGTTGTATGGAAACCAATTTGACAATAAATTATATATAAAAAATGTGCAGAAAGAAATATCCAAGTTGGGTAAGAATACCCTGCATTCATATGGAACCTTACTTTCCATAAAACTTTTTTTTTTTTTTAAGTAGGCTCCATTCCCAGCATGGAGCCCAGTGTAGGGCTTGAACTCAAGACCTTGAGATCAAGACCTGAGCTGAGATCAAGAGTTGGATCCTTAACCAACCGAGCCACCCAGGTGCCCCTTCATAAAACTTTTGTTTATTTATTTTTTAAATATTAAAAAAAAATTATTCTTTATTTTTGAGGGAGAGACAGAGAGACAGTGCGAGTTGGGGAGGATCAGAGAGAGAAGGAGACACAGAATCCGAAGTAGGATTTAGGCTCTGAGCTGTCAGCACAGACCCCAACACGGGGCTTGAACCCACAAACTGTGAGATCATGACCTGAGTTGAAGTCGGACGCTTAACCAACTGAGCCACCCATGCACCCCTATTTTTAAAATATTTTTAATGTTTATTTATTTTTGAGAGAGCCAGAGCACAAGTGGGGGAGGGGCAGAGAGAGGGAGACACAGAATCCGAAGCAGGCTCCAGGCTCTGAGCTGTCAGCACAGAGCCCCATGCAAGGGCTCTAACTCACAAGCAATGAGATCATGACCTGAGCCAAAGTCAGATGCTTAACCGACTGAGCCACCCAGGTGCCCCTTAAAACTTTTATTAAATTATCTTATGTGATAAAAGAATCTAAGGAGACATCAAAATCACGATTAAACACTAATCTAGAATCTGACAGCCTGTTCCCCCTGTGCAAAATGGTAGTAGGTAGATAATAAGTAGATTGTAAGTAGGTTATTCCTCTAGGAGCTTAGACCAGAAAAGGGTCTTAAAAACCACCTACTTTCCAACCACTTCATTTTATAAATGAGGACACTTAGGCCTCTGGAGAAGTGAATTTCCAAGGTCATACAGCTATTTAGTAACAGGTCAGACCAGAAAAGGATCTTCTGAGTTTTTATTTAGATTTCCCTCTTCTTCACGGTCTCTAAGCCTGAATGACACTCATTTATTCTCAAAGCATGGATTTAATGAAAATAGCTAAATGAATTTCAAATGTGTACATTTTTTAGAAACAAATATTTTGTCTTAAGATACAGTCAATGGTAAGAAATGTTTTGCCTACTTATAACCCACATTTATTAGAGAGAATGTTCAGTTCTTATGCCCTCCTGAGGCCACTTTATTCACTCAAACTTTTTCTATCTTTCAAAGGACAGGGCAACTGCAACTCTTCGTGTAGCTTTTTCTCATCATTCCAGTGCGAATTAATCACTCTTTCTTCTGGGTTCCCATAGATGCAATGTTTTTCAAATTTCAGTATGAAACATACCCATGGGTCATGAAGTCAATTCAGTGGGTCACTCCCCAGAAGAAAAATAGAATAGAAAATATCAGAGCACATCACACATAGTGACGGTAACATTACTTGGTGAAACTTTTACTTCAGTTACGTATGTGTGCATATGTGTGTGTGTACTGGATTGCAGTATAAAACGAAAAAAGTTTGAAAAACACACAGGATTGGAGGATTCTAGTGTAAAACACACCCCATATGTATATGGCCACCCAGCTCTTTGAGAGTTGGAACTGTCTTCATCTTTGTTTCATTCATACTATCTGGTGGGTCCTCAGGAAATGTTGATTAGAATTATTATGAGGAATTAAGAATTAGAAGAATGAAGAGCAGGTAGGTGAGGGAAGAAATGAGCATTTGATTTAAGTATAAAGGTTTTAGTTGCCTTTACTTTAGATGTTAATTTTTTTTCAACCTAGTATTACTGGCACAAGAACCTGGGTTTCATGTCTGTGCTGTGGGATGGTCTCCCGGTCACCTTCAACGTCCCGTGTGATGTGATATAAATAATACTTCCTGCTAATGTTGCAGCTGTCACTCAAGGATCTTAAATTGCTTTACGAGCAGGATCTGGTGATGAGTGCCTGGCTCCACTTGGCAGGTGCCTGAGTTAAGAACCAGTGACTGGCTGAAATCTCTGGGCTCCAGACTGACGCCTGCCTCCCTCCCTCCCTCCCCCAACCCTTTCTTTCCATCATCCCTTGGAGGAAGGAGCCTTTGACCCCACCTCTTTGTGAGGCAGTCTAACTGGTAAACAGTTTGCAATGATTCCACAGGGAACTAGGAGGGGGGTGGGGGTGGCTGTAGTGTGGGGGAGAGGGGTGGGAGGCCCATGGTTTTAGTAAAGGCTGTTTATTTAATTAACTGCCTCAGGGCTTGAGAAGTCCAGGGAGGAAAACTGGGAAGGAACTGATTAGAGGTGAGCCCTGGATCATCAAAGGAAATTGGAGAACCACCAGTAAATAGCTCTTTAAGATTTGCACCTGACAGAAAGGGGGTGTTTGACATGTGGTCCCCATTTTACGTACACATGCTCTTTCCTATAGAGCATGCTTGCTTGCTCTGGCCACACTGCTTTGGTTTGTTTTTTGTTTACTTTCGTAAACTCTACTCCCAACCAACGTGGAGCTTGAACTCACACCCTGAGATCAAGGGTCGCATGCTGTACCAACCGAGCCAGCCAGGCACCCTCCTTTGGGTTTTACTGTGCAAATCAACCACCAAAAACTTAAGTGCCCACTCACACACACAGACCTTCATGTCCTTCTGTTTTGTGCAAGCCCACCAGCACCTTGAAGTATTCCCACTCCCCATTTCCTGGAAACTTATGGGGGTCCATTTTCTCTTTTCTGAGAAGCCGTTAACTGCCTATAGTTGGGCCCGGGAGGCTCGGGGAGGGTGACAGCCCAGTCCCGGCTCGGAGTCGGGTTACACCACTTGTGTCTGAGTTCACGCAGCATGTTCCTCTGTCAGGGATTCCGCAAATATCTCCCAGAGGTAAAAAAGGAAAGTGCGCTGCACTCCGGCACCCAGAGCAGTGAGCCCCAGTCCCAGGTCCCCGAGAGAGCGCCAGCCACCGGGGTCATGTCGCCATAGCCTCAGCAGCGTCCGGGCGGCTCGCTTCAGGCCGCGGTGCAGCTGCACTATGTTCCTAGGGTGAGGGGGCGATCGGGCATGCTGCTCCCCATGGGCTGCCCACCATGTCTAATGGATATCGCACTCTGTCCCAGCATCTCAATGACCTGAAGAAGGAGAACTTCAGCCTCAAGCTGCGCATCTACTTCCTGGAGGAACGCATGCAGCAGAAGTATGAGGCCAGCCGGGAGGACATCTACAAGCGGGTGAGTGCAGGAGGTGGCCCACCCACCGCTACCTTACCCAGGCTCTTTCTAGGGCTCATTCTATCTCCCGCATTGCTAATTAGGGAGGGAGGTGGGTTCCACGCCCCAGGGCCGGTTGCCTGAACTTGACCAGCCCAGTGACCTCGGACAAGCCCATTTCACCTCGTTTGTGCTCATTTTGCACTTTCCTTCTGTGTAAAGAGAGGGAGCTGGACTAAATCAGAGGCTCTCAAACACCTGTGGAGGTATTCAGAATAATCACCTTTGGGAGCTGGTTTAAAATGTAGATTCCCTGCCTCACCCCCAGGGATTCTGATTTACTAATGCAAGGCAAGGGGAGCTTGGAAATGTGCATATTTTTAAAAGTTTGTTTTCATAATCTCTACACCCAACATGGGGCTCAAACTTGGGACCCCAAGGGTCACATGGTCTTAGGATTGATCCAGCCAGGCACCCCCTAGAAATTTGCATTTTTTCAAGGCCCCAGCAGGTAGTTTCAAGGTCGTACCTTCAGCTAGAGAAGGGCCCCTTCTCGTTCTGGCCCAGTGGGGGCAGAGAGAGAGTTGATGGAGCAAAGGGCAGGTGCTGAGCATGGTTCTGTTCCCTGAGAAATTCTTGTCTGCTTTGGAAGATGATTATCCAGATAAGCTTTAAAGACCAAATTTTAGGTATCTTCAGGCTTAGGACTAGTTCACCTAAGAATGAAGAAGAGGGTGCTAACAGCCTAACAGCTTGCCTGAGGCGGGGGAGAGGGTGGTGCTTCCCGGTCTTGGTTGATGGGTGAGTGATTTTGGTGGGGAAGGTGGGGGGGGGGTGGCTAAGTGGGGGTGAGATGAGGCAGCACCTTGGTAAGAGGACACTAGGCTTTGGGATGAAGCTTCCTAACTGGTTACCACAGTATTGGTTTCCTCAGCCCCCTTAGTGTCTGGGCAGGCTCTGAAGTGGCCTGAGTGACCTGGCTAGAGCTGGTTGCCTCTGACTTTTTCAGAGCTTCTAGATCTCCAGCTGTTTACACCAGAAGACTGTATACAAATATTATCGTTGTCTGTGTGTGCCTGCCCGATCCTCTTGAGAAGAAGGTTGGGAAGCTTTTGCAGGCTGCCAGATGATATGTTGGATCAGAAGAATAACTGGTGTCTTTGAAACCCAAGTATTTGGTAAATTCAATTAATGTGCACAGCTAAATTCTAAGGGATTTAGCTCTGTTTTTGCTCTGTCCTGGATTTCCATGTTTTAACCTGAATTTTCCTGAAATTGGTCCAGACTCACCTTTCATCTGTTATGTGGCTGTTGAGTGAGCAATTCTCCATGGAGTTGCCAGGGTCAAGGTCAAAGAAGATATTGCCAAGTAAGGGCTGGTAATGCAGAGAGATGGAGAGGCAGGGAGAATGAATGGCAGTCTTTGCCTCAGGATAGGAATAGTGAATGAATTTGTTCATTGGGCAGAGGGAGGAGCACTTTTCCATTAACTGTCTCCCAAGCAAGGCTGAAGGAAGGGGCAGTTTCTTAGATCATTTGAGGGAAAGGGTTTTTTGTTTTGTTTTGTTTTTAGCTTGAATCAACTGACTGCTTGAATCATTTGGTCTCACCCTCTCCTCTACGCTGGCTAATGGAGATAGTCTTCAGGGAACATTTTGGGTGAGGCATGGGATGGCACCATTCCTCTCCTGGAGAAGTGTGATTAAGAAGATTCTAGAGGGGCAGGGTGAGGGAGTAGTCACAGGACATTGTCGCATGCAGAGGTGAGAACCCTGTTTGCCACTAGGCCCTGTCTTTTCCCAGTCTTAAGTACAGAGTCGTCAGGTACTTAACTAACATGATTTAAGACCTCTCAGGCTACCGTGTCGCCTTCCTTCCCTTCTTACCAAATCTTTTTGTGCTCCATCTGTCGTATTACTCATCTCATTTGGCTATGATTATTTGGGAAGCACTAAAAGTTTAAATTAAAATGGCCTTCTTCTTTGGAAAGCAAAACACATAAAGCCATTATCAATCATTAATATCATAGTTGAAATTAGTTTATCCCACTATGTAGTGATTGATAGAAGCCACTTTGGGCGGTTCCATTTAAAAAAAATTTTTTTTAATGTTTATTTATTTTTGAGAGAGAGAGAGAAACAAAGCACAAGTGGGAGAGGGGCAGAGAGAGAGGGAGACACAGAATCCAAAACAGGCTCCAGGCTTTGAGCTGTCAGCACAGAGCCCATTGCGGGGCTCGAACCCACGAGCCTTCAGATCATGACCTGAGCCGAAGTCAGACACTTAACTGACAGAGCCACCCAGGTGCCATGGGCAGCTCCATTTTGATGGAAGGACAAGCGATCAGAAAAACACCCCAGCTGGAGCCCTGGACAATCAGGCAACCTGGCCAAGTTCCTTAACCTTTCTGAGCCTGTCCCAGCCCCTGTAGAATTGGCATTAAGAATACTGCACAGCACCATAGGCACTGAAAATTATTTGTAGAGAGTATGAATAAACAGCAGCCATGAAGATTAAGTAAGAAGACTTATATCACAGCACGTTGTAAATTCATAGCTTTAGATGTATGTGGGGGAGGAGGGGTAGTAGTTCACCAGTAGTAATACCAGTAGTAATAGTTATTATGAGATTTTAAAGTGAGAAAGAGGTTTGGCTCTCTTAATCTCACCCTCAGCCATACCCATGAATATGTCTTATGTTCATCCTTACAAGTCACACTGTGAGTCCATAAGGTTAGGACAATGACAGTGACAATCAGTAGCTGTGTGGGTGAAGAGATATCTGGGGTGACATGGCAGGGCGTCACATGGTAAGTCAGGTGGTTCAGGTATGAATTTAGAGCCCTGTTCTGTGACCAAACTTAGCTTGATTTTTCTTTAGCATTAGAAGGACACTTCTTTAAATATAGTAAAAACATGAAATCACACCCAGCTGAGTCAGGATCTGCGATAACTTGGGTGTTGTATGCATGACTCTTTTAAATAAAACCAGTGTTTGTGAAACATGTAGTGTAAGTCTCTTGCGGAATAGTAATTGTTTTACCATTTTATGTATTTTTGCCACAGCAGATTTTTGTTGAGATATTCACTAAAGAGTGAAAAATTACTATCTTAGTGTAGACAAACATTTCACCATGATGGCTGCAGGCAAGGGAAATAGTAGGAAACTTTAATAGAAAAGGGCTGGAGAGAGGGTTCAATCTTTTTTTTTTTTAAGTTTATTTATTTTTAAGAGGGAGAGAATGAGCAGGGGAGGGGCAGAGAGCGGGGGTGGGGGGGAGGGGGGCAGGGAGGGGCGGGGACAGGATTCGAAGCAGGCTCTGTGCTGTCAGCGCAGAGCCCAATGTGGGACTCAAACTCACAAACTGTGAGATCATCACCTGAGCTAAAGTTGGATGCCCAACCGACTGAGCCACTCAGGTGCCCCAAGGGTTCGATCTTTCTCTTTCCAAGTAGCAAGTCCTCAGGTAGTTGATTGAGGGAGAGACTAAAATCGATATAATCCTTAATCGTAAAGGCAGCAACACGGATATTTAATCACATGAGGAGTTGTAATAGTTAGAGAATTATGTAAAAACCTAGAAGAATCCACTTCAAAGCAAGTAAATTAAAAATGAGTTAAGGGTTTCTCTCTTTCGAGCTATTCAGAGAATTCAGAAATAATCTTAAAACTCATACTAGCTATGGATTAACAAAATAGTATTGCATTATACATAAAAATTGGTTCTGTGAGGCTGCAGGCTTTTCTATTGAATGTCCATTTTTGTAAGCAATAAAAAAAAAGAAAAACCACAGGAAGAGATTGCTTACCCTCAGCACAAAGAAGCTGGGGCATACGCCTCCATGATGAGGTACCACTGCCCCCTCTCTGTAGCAAATATTAATTGTAGGTTCAGTGTTTGTGGGAAGACAGTTTTGAATGCATAAAGCACAGAAGGGAGAAACCACTGCGGTACATACAGCTCCTGATTCTGGAGCAAAGTTAAGTGAGAAAATGCTGTAAGTGAACCACAGCTGAGTATGGCCCACCCCTAGGGAGACTGGCTTGTTAGCATTTCTGGACTGCAGCTGCTCTGGTGAATAATTTCTGGGTGGCAACTTGGCTGACTTCCTCATTGTTGATCATCCAATCCTGCATCTTCTCGTGATAGCTGAGTGTGGCATAGAAATATGCCCAACCCTGGAATTTATGAAATCCACTGCTGTGTGGTAAACACCCAGTCCCCACACAGCACACAAAACCACCATCTCCTGAGTCTTTACCCCATGATGACTACTTACTTGTTAAACTTGTGTGAATGTATTATTACCCGAGGTTGCTTTAAAAAAGATTTAAGATTCCATTTTAAGAATGGAATTTAAAATCTGACAAGGCCAGATCCAATAACAAAACCTTCAGGAAAAACTGAATGTCATCATCCTGGACCAGGCAGAGTCCGTGTTTAAATATGACATAATTGATACCAGAAGGTTAAAGTGGTCTGGGCCTTTAGGAGTTGGAAGAGTTGTGTTTCATTGTATGTTGGCCCTCCAGCTGCCTGACTTCTTTGAGCTGCGGTCTCTCGTCTTGCGGACGGTATTTTTCCTGAGCAAACTTTGAAGTTTATACATAGCATGCTTCTGTAGTAGATTTTAAATCATGATAAACAGCCTACTGACTTTATTTGTCTCCTAAATTTTCATCATTTCTACCATTCGGTGATCATGGGCATAGTAGTTAAGAGCAATGAACCCAACAGACCTGAGATAGAATCTTGATTAACTACTTGCTACCTGCATTAATTTGGGAAAATACTATAATTTCTCTGAGCTGAAGTGGGTGTGGTAATAGCACCTATCTTATAGGACCTGAGGGAGGATTAAATGAGCCAATTAGTTGAAAACAGCACAATGCCTATCAGACACTAAGCCCTCAAGAAGTATTTGCCATTATGGTGACAAATTGAGAGATGGTAGAATTATCCAGATAAATTCAATTACTGGATAAGTGCAGTCATTTGTTTATTTATTTTTTTAAATTCTTTTTTAATGCTTATTTATATTTGAGAGACAGAGACAGAGCATGAGCAGGGGAGGGGCAGAGAGAGGGAGACACAGAATCCGAAGCAGGCTCCAGGCTCTGAGCTGTCAGCACAGAGTGCCATGTGGGGCTCGAACTCACAAACTGTGGGATCATGACCTGAGCTGAAGTTGGACGCTTAACTGACTGAGACACCCAGGTGCTGCCATTTTTTAATTTCAAGTCAGTTTTTTTCCCCTCAGTAGTGGATTTGGGACCATTTGTTCTATTTGTCTCAATTCTCCATTGTAGTTTGCCTGTAAATAAATAATATAATCCAAGTGTCCCCATCACAGCAGATCTACTGTCACCCTCAAATACAAATGTTCCTCCAGAAAGAATAAATAAGAAAGGCTGGGTTCATTAAGTTTCTGGTTTTTAAAACCAATTATTTTCTTTAGTAATAGTAAAAAGTCCTTGGCTTTTGCAAAAATTATTATGACTGTGATTGGTTATAATTCAACACTTTTCAGCATCTTGATTTAATACTTTGTCATTAGGTTGGTCAGGTTTTTAATTCAGTTCATCTTGGTTTTTTATTTTTTAAGAACTATCTTTTTTGTAATTGAGATATGGTGGACATGTTGTATTTATTTTAGGTGTACAACATAATGATTTGATATATGTACATATTGCAAAACGATCACCACAATAAGTTAATATCCATCACCACAAATAGTTACTAAAATATTGTTTTCTTGTGGTGAGGAATTTTAAGATCTGTTTTCTTTGTTAAATTTCTTTTTGGTTCACTGACTGATTTTCTTTAGTTCTAGCCTGATTTCTTTAGGTTTTGGTAGTATGATGGGTAACAGTATACATGCAGCCTTGCTGTTCTAAGCACCCAAAAGTTCAGTGAAGTCCCACAGAACTCCATCGGGCTATATAATTTAGGAACTTTGACTTGAACCAGTGGAAAGTTATTACAGAAGGACTAATATCTTTGGGGGATATCAAAATGTAGGGACACAACTTTTGGACCCAATCAGAAAACCTGAATTTTGAATCTATATATTCCTAGCTACATGTCCTTGGCCTTGTCCATAACTTCTTTGAGCCTTTGTTTCCTAAAAGGGAGACATAAATTCCTGCCCTGCCCTCATCCCAAAATGCAAACGTGTTTTAATGTGTTAGATGTTAAATAAGTGTGAAGGATTATTACTATCCTGCGTACTTGGAGACACATACTAGAGCGTGGGTGCCCTCTCAGGTTATTTACTTAAAAATAGTTCTCTGGGGCGCCTGGGTGGCTCAGTCGGTTGAGTGTCTGACTTCAGCTCAGGTCATGATCCCACAGTTTGTGAGTTCGAGCCCTGCATCAGGCTCTGGGCTGATGGCTCAGAGCCTGGAGCCTGCTTCCGATTCTGTCTCCCTCTCTCTCTGCCCCTCCCCCGTTCATGCTCTGTCTCTAATAAACGTTAAAAAAATAAATAAATAAAAATAAAAATAAAAATAGTTCTCTGGAGGGCACCGGGGTGGTTCAGTCAGTTGAGTGTCCGACTTCGGCTCAGGTCGTGATCTCACAGTTCGTGAGTTCGAGCCCCGCATGGGGCTCTGTGCTGACAGCTCAGAGCCTGGAGCCTGCTGCAGATTCTGTGTCTCCCTCTCTCTCTGCTGCTCCCCTGCTCACACACTCTCTCTCTCTCTCTCTCTCTCAAAAATAAATAAAGATTAAAAAAAAATTTTTTTTAATTGTAAATAGTTCTCTGGCAGCCTGGTGTGAGCACAGCCCCTGTAAGCCCGGGTCTGTGCACACTGTGTGTGTGACTCCTCGTTCTCAGCTTTCTGAGGTCTGTGATGGTGTGCCTGTCCATTTCCTCCTCTTTTTGGGAGAAGAAGTAAGAAGAATGTAGGGAGGCTCCATTCATTAAATAGTTGTAACAAGTATTTGTGTTCTTGGTTTAAAAAATGTATCATCTTCACAGCTATTAGGCCAACTACTATATAAACAAAACAGTCACACACACACAAAAAAAAAACAAAAAAAACCCTACCCCCCAAAAACTGGAAAGTAACATATATTGACCAGGGTGTGGAAAAACTGGACACCCTGTGTATTCCCAGGAAGCTGCTGTGGAAATTGGCATGATGATTCCTGAAAAAGTTAAACCTAGAATTATGCTATGATCCAGCGGTTCCACTTCTAAGTATGTACCTCAAAGAAGTGAAAGCAGGGACTCAAACAGATATTTGCACACACACATTCGTAGCAAAATCATTCATGGTAGCAAAAGGGTAGAGGCAGCCTGAATGTCCGTTGACAGATGAATGGATAGACAAAATGTGGGACCCATGTGCAATGGGATATTGTTCGGCCCTAAAAAGGAAGGAAAGTCTGACACATGTGTCAGCATGGGTGAAATTTGAGGACATTATGCTAAGTGAAATAAACCAGTCACAAAAGAACAACTATTATATGGTTTCACTTATATAAGGTACCTAGAGTAGTCAAAAGCATAGAGACAAACAGTAGAATGGTGGTTGCCAGAGGCTGGGGAAGGGTGCAGAAGGGGAGATACTGTTTAATGGGTATAGTCATTTGGGAAAAAGTTCTGGATATGGATAGCTGTACAATATGCATGTATTTAAGGTCGCTGAACTGTATACTTAAAAATGGTTAAAATGGTAAATTTTATATTATATATATTTTACCACAATAAAAAAAACTTTTTCAGCAACTTTCCCGTAACTGTTATAGTTAGTTTAAAATATTGTGGAAGCCTTGACCCAAAAAAATTTGTTGTGTGTTTTTGCTTAATGCAACTTTCTCATTTTTAAGAGCTTTTCATTAGAAGTCATAATACTTGCCTTTTGAGAAGAAGAAAAATTTTTCTTTGAATATTTAACTCCTTTTCTTCCAGTCACTAGGAAGTAAATCTGAAACTAAATTCTGGAGCCTAATTTAATTCTATTCCATTTATAATAATGTCCTTAACCATGTCTACAAAATATGTATTTCTGTATAGATTTATAATAAAGCTATTTCCTCTTTCTATTAGTTATGTACGTCTAAGTTCACACACTGATAGAAATAGCATGATATAGTTGAAAGAATAGGCATTCTAAATTCCTGTCTCAAATGTTTCCCTTGTTTGCATTATCACCTTGGCCATCGTTCACTTACTCATGTTTGCACACATGCATTCACTCATTCCAGCATCTATTGACTGCCTACTGTATGCCAGCTACTGTGCCAGATGCTGGTGGAGAAAGATAGCAAGTAAATAATACTGGTATAATAAAGGCTACCATAGAGCTATGTAAGATTGCTCTGAAGTCCTAAGGAGAATGACAGAATCCACCAGGAAAGGCTTTGCAAGTGTGTTAAGTTCGAACTGAATCTTAAAAGGACACCACAAGAATAGGGAAAGCATTTTAGAAGAAACAGCATATACAAGGGCACAAAGTCATGAAAAAGCATTGTGTGCTTGGCATACTTCAAGTGATTCCATAGGGCCAGAACATGGTATCAAGGGCTTATAGCTGCAGTAGGATGAGATTGGAAAGGTGAGCAGGGGATAGATGAGAGAGAGCTTTGGATTTATCCATTCATTAATCAACATAATCAACAGAATACCTGTTACATTCTGAGTACTGTGCTGACAGTTGGGGTTTCAAAGATGAGTAAAGATAGAGTGTGATAAATAGCAGTAAAAGATTTGTATACACAGCATAAGCAAACTCAAATGAGGCATCTCTAACCCAACTGAATAGAATAGATGGATCAACAGATCCATCTGTTACATTCTGAGTACTGTGCTGGCAGTTGGGGTTTCAATCTGACTGAATAGAATAGATGGAAGGCAAAATCTACAAAGGATTCTTGGAGGAGATGACCCCTGAGCTTTGTCTTCAAATGAGAGTAATGATTAGTCAGTCCTGGATGGTCAGGTGGAAAGAAAGGGCTTTTGCCAGAAGCAAATGCCAAAGGCAAGAAATCACATGGTGTGTGGGGAATTGGAAGTGGTTTTGTGTTGCTAAATTTGAGTGCTAGACACAGAATGAGGCTGAAGAGCACTGGGGCATAGTTCTTTGTGCCATTTTAAAAAGTGTAGACTTTATCCTGAGGAAGATAAGGAGCCATTGGTGGGCTTTAAGTAGTAGGGAGCAGCCTAGATCCTTCTGGTGGGTGGGGAGGATGGAGTCAGGGAAGAAAGACAGGAAGTCAGGAGGACAGGCCAAACAGGAGGATGATGAGGGCCTGAGGGCCGTGGCAATAGTAATAGAGGGGAGGGAACCGATCTGTGAAATATGCAGGAGGTAAAATATCTGTAGGACTTGGGAATTGATGGGATGGGAAGATTAAGAGAAGGAAATCAAGAAGACTGCCAGGTTCCTGGCTAAGACAAGTCACTTTCTGGGCCTCTGGCTCCTTGTGTCTAAAATGTGTGGGCTGGACCAGGATGGTCACTAACATCTCTCCCAGCTCTGAAGTTCTGTGGTTCTGAGCAGCCTCTTTGGATACTCTGACCTAGTGAAGGTAGTTGCTTCCTCTCTCCTAGTCTGTCAGCAGCTCTGATGCCTTCTCAGGAAAGGAAGTGCCAGCAGAGCTGAGATGGCTTTAAAACTGCCAGCCAATGTCAGGAAAATCTAGTGCTGTTACCAGGTAGCTGGAGTTATAATTAGCCTAGTTGCTAGGGAAAAACTGAGATTCTGTAAGCATGGACTGCCAGAAACAGCTTTTCCCTACTTGATGAATTAGCTTGTTTGCAGGAACCAAGTGGATATGGATGGAGTGTTTTTAATGTGTTCTTGGAGAATTTAGTTTTTGCCTCAAGTATAGGATATGTTAAAAGCAATAAAAAAAAATCAACATCTTGTCTGTGGTAGGAGGA
This sequence comes from Panthera tigris, assembly GCF_018350195.1. Classification (NCBI taxonomy): domain Eukaryota; kingdom Metazoa; phylum Chordata; class Mammalia; order Carnivora; family Felidae; genus Panthera; species Panthera tigris. The sequence goes on from NC_056667.1 coordinate 101,992,673, forward strand.
GTGGGCACAATTCTGCTTTGAAATATATTTAGCTAGCTGGGAAGAGACTTATTTTCACATGAATGGAGATAAACAAGAACACAGAATCACAGTGTAGAGCTAGAGAAGATCTTGGAGATAATTCCTATAACTCCTTTACTTTTTTTTTATATTATTGTTATTTTATTTGTTAGAGAACAAAAAAAATCCATTTATACTTTATAAAAATCAAATGATTTTTCAATAAAAACAAAATTAACAAATAGCTAATATACAGTATAATAGAGAATGCTTTTTAGCATGTAGCATGCAAGAGAGCAGTTTTTCTTTTTTTTTTTTTTCTTTTTTTTATTCCCTCCCCTGCCCCCTCAGGGCAGTTTTTCAACTGCTACCAAGGATGAGACACTGTAGGTAGGAAATTATAGAAAAATTGGAGGATTATAAGCATAAACAATGACAAAACATTTTGTCAATTAGGATAGTTCTTATGGGGCACCTGGATGGCTCAGTTAGTTGGGCATCCGACTCTTGATTTCGGCTCAGGTCATGATCTCGAGGTTCATGAGTTGGAGCCCCACATTGGGCTCTGTGCTGGCAGCATGGAGCCTGCTTGGGATTCTCTGTCTCCCTCTTTCTCTTCACCTTTCCACTCGTTCTCTCTCTCAAAAATAAGTAAACATTTTTTTAAAAGAATTTTTAATAGTAAAAATTGATTATACTCTGAAACTAAAAGTAGTATGATTAATCAAAAAGTTTTGGATACTAGGATACATTTCCCCAGATAGATTTTATCTGTAAATTCAATGTAATTCCAACAATATTTTTTTATTCAAGTATAATTAACATACAGTGTTATATTACTTTCAGGTGTACAATATAATGATTCAACAATTCTATACATTTCTCAGTGCTCATCACAATAAGTGTAGTCTTAACCCCTTTATCTAGTTCACCCATTCCCCCACTGGCAAACACATTTGTCCTCTGTATTTGTCTGTTTTTTAATCTCTTTATTTCTGTTTGTTTTATTTCTCAAATTCCACATGTAAGTGAAGTCATATTGTATTTGTCTTTCTCTGACTTATTTCATGTAGCATTATATTCTTTAGATCCATCCATGTTGTTGCAAATGGCAAGATTTCATTCTTTTTTATGGCTGAGTAATATTCCAGTGTGTGTGTGTGTGTGTGTGTGTGTGTGTGTTGCATCTTTTTATCTATTCATCTATCAATGGATACTTAGGTTGCTTCTATATCTTAGCTATTGTAAACAGTGCTGCAGTAAATAAACATAGGGGTACATATATCTTTTCGAATTGGTGTTTTCATTTTCTTTGGGTAAATATCTAGTAGTGGAATTGCTGGATCACATGGTAACCCCTTTACTTTTTAGGAAAGCTTTTTATGTTAAAACAATTGTACATTCATAGAGAAGTTGCAAAAATAATATGGAGAGTTTCTATATACCATTCACTTAACTTTCCCTAATTTATTGTAAAGATGAGGAAACTGAGAGGGGAGCCTGGGTGGCTCAGTTGGTTAAGTGTCCAACTCTTCATCTCAGCTCAGGTCTTGATCTCAGGATTGTGAGTTCAAGCCCCATGGTGGGCTCTATGGTGGGCTCTGTGCTAGGCATGAAGCCTACTTAAAAAAAAAATATATATATATATATACATATACATATATATGTGTATATATATGTATATGTATATATGTATATATATATGTGTATGTATATATGTATATGTGTATATGTATATATATATATGTAGAAACCGAGGCCCAGAATAGTAAAGTCACTTGCCTAGGGTCACAGAGCAACCTAATGATCAAGTTGAGACTGGAATCCAGGAGGCCTTGCTACCTGTCCAGGCATTTGCAATGACTTCCTTGGTCTTAAAAGTTCAAGGGTTATATGCTTGTCAGCATATAGACTTTCTTCTCCTTTGCACTACTGCAAATCACAGATAAATGATTCTGTACTCTGTGTGTACAAAAGGAAGTATTTATTTCCTCAGCCTATATACCCCTTCTCCAGGCGTTTCATTTATGTTTCCATAAGCCATTATGAGCTCTTTTTTTTTTTCTTCTCTGCTTCCTGCTCTTGGCCTCTAAGCAAGTTCAACTTTATAGAGAAATGGGGCTCTGTTACACATGGAGAAGGCCCACAGCGGGGGCTGGTACAAACTGGAAAGGGGCCTGCCCTATCATGTTAAATAGCACCTAATCCACCCACACACCAGAAGACAGTGCTCCAACTTGGTACATGCCGTTCTGTGGGGAGCTAGTAATAGTCAGGTGGCTTTTTGCCAAGCAGCTTTAGAACGGACTTTGGGCTACGCTGGGCAGTTACCATCCCTGTTATTTGGAAACTTGGCTTGAAGAGGTTGGGAGTAAATGAAAGACACTGGCTGCCTTGTAATGCCAGCTTTTCATCTCCCAACCTCATGCAAGGCCCTGGTGCCATGAAGGGCAGGAAGCCACATTTCTATGCACACAGCACCTTACAAAGTCCAAATGGAAGCTTGAGGGGGAAGCCCTCCTCTGAGCCTGTAAGGGTAAGTGGAAGGAGGCTGCCAGCATGAAAGCCAGTGCCTGGAGCTGCAAAAGGAAAGTCTGGGTACTGGCCGAGGGTCAGAGTACGCAATTCCTTTGAGGGTACTTTTCTTTCTTTTTTATTTTTTATTTAAAGAAAAAAAATGTTTTAATGTTTATTTATTTTTGAGAGAGAGAGCGAGAGCAAGAGTGGGGGAGGGGCAGAGAAGGAAACACCCAATCAGCACAGAGCCTGATGCAGCATCTGAACCCTCGAGCCATGAGATCATGACTTAAGCCGAAGTCTGACACTTAACCGAGACACCCAGGCACCCCGAGGGTACTTTTCTTGCTATATTTCAGAGCTCCTCTGTGAGGCCGCCCCTCTCTGATACTCCAGCAGGCCTCTCTATCCAGGTTCTCTTTAGTCAAGCTGAGTATATGCTCAATACAAACATAAACCTCGTCCCTCCCACCTGCCACAGCTCAGTTGATGACAAGGTTTGCGTTGCCATCACTCCACTCCAAAGTCAGGAACTTGTGTCCAGAGCTGGATCCTAGGGTCTTCCCATACAGAAATCAAACAAGATGGTGGGCCTCAGGAGCTCAGAGGAGCAGATCTCTTAGAAGTGAGGAGTAGTCTCCATCCCAAGTCTTGTTGTTTCTCTCCAATCCCTTCCAGGCTGTGGATGGTGGAGAAGCCCAGCTTGCTGCCAAACCTTTTGGAGCCTCGGAGGACCCAGACAGAGTCAGGATAGTAGTAACTGGGCCCTGCCAGCCTGGATAAGCTAGGGGTGAGATCAGAAGAGTTCCTTCAGCTGTAGAAAACTTGGTTATGCGGGGGCCGCATAAGGTGGCTTGCCTGGATCGCTACAGTCAGGGGGTGTACTATCACTTAGAACTGGACCTCCACCTCAGGCTTTCTCTGCCCTCATTTGGCCCTCAACTGCTAGCTTCGTACTTTCTCCCTCCCCTCTTTTCTCTGCCTCCCCTAATTCTTCACGCGTAGGTCAGGGTAGGTCACCAGTGCCTAAGTGTCTTGATGGAAGATGGAAGAAAATGAGTGGTCATGAGGAAAACAGCCTGAGGACTGCTCCTCTATTTCCAGGTCACTTATCTCCAGGAGGCGTTTCTAGACCCAGTCTTGCCCCATTTCTGGTATCAGTATTTTCCCCACTCTTAGGCCAGTTCTGTCCTTCTTTGTCCCATATCCTCTCTCCCTGAACTCACACATACATATGGAAAATAAATGCTAAATTCTTCCCATTTAAGTCCCAGGGAAGAGGATGTCTGTCCATTTAGTGTTTACTACATGCCAGGCACCATTCTCTGCATTTTAAACATATCTTGATCTGAACCATATTATAGCTCTAGGAAGGTGGTATCTTGTCCCATTTTTCACAGGACCAGATTTGCCATTAATAGCCTCAGGGAGTATACCTGGTATCCCAGCAGCTACACAGGCCTGATTCTTCAGTTAATAAGCAAGGCCTTGGCACATTCTCCAGAATTTAAAGTTAGTCACCCTTTCAAATGCAAATGATGCCTTTTAGTGAATAACTCTACACTGTATTCAGGACTGACCAAAGAGAAGAGAGGGAGCTGTAGTAAAATATCTATTTTCATAGGGGCTTTCACCAAGATTGAGGCAGGAAGAGGTGGCATTGTCTCACTGATGTATTTACGCTACAAGGTGCCATTGACCTCATTTTCACTTGTGAACAGGTGCAAATTGCCATGTGGAATGTAATAGAAGCCAGGCTGTCTTTATCCCTGAGTGCCCCGCCAGATTTGTGCAGTCTGGTATGGGGCTCCAGGAGTTCAGAGGAAGTGGGGAAGAATTCAAACTTAAAAGTTGGAAAAATGAGGCTTATGAGAAAAGGGCAATGAACTTGGAATTTTTAATTTGGGGAAGAACAGACTCAGAGGTGACATAACAGTAGATTTTAGATGTCTCAGGTTGTGATAGATAGTGGTTAGTTGTCCACTGTCTCTGCTGACAATTAGAATAGGTTTCATCATAGTTGAAACCTAAGCATTAAGCCTCATTCATTTAAAACTATTTATTGGACACATACTATGTTCCAGATGCTATTGGAGGTGGTTGGAATGTGTGTGTGTGTTCATATCAATGAACAGAATAGACTAGCATTCCTAACCCTCATGGAATTTGTATTTTACCATGAGGAGACAATGAACAGTAAATGTTATAAATAAATAAAATATGCACAATATTGGAAAACAATAAGTCCCCACGGGAAAAGAAAGAAAAAGGTAGAGCAGGGTAAGGGGCTCAAAACGTTTAAGAGAAGAGGGCAGGTCGCAGTCTCAAAAAGTGGTCAGGGGAGACCAGTTTTAGAAAATGATTTGTTTTTATTTGATTTTTTTAATGTTTATTTTTGAGAGAGGGTGAGCAGGGGAGGGGTGGGGGAAGGGGGACAGAGGATATGAAGCGGGCTCTGTGCTGACAGCAGAGAATCCGATGTGTGGTTCAAACTCACAAGCCTTAAGATCATGACCTGAGCCAAAGTCAGACTCTAAAGTGACTGAGCCACCCAGGTGCCCCTTGGGAAATTTAGAAACACACATACATATTTATTATTTCACCATTTAGGTGGGTCAGCAGTCCAGGCAGGACTCAGCTGAATTCTGTGCTCAGGGTTTCACTAGGCTATAACCAAGATATTGGCCAGGCCGAATTCTCACCTGACGGCTTCACAAGGGAACATTTGGCTTCTGAACTCACATGGGTTGTTGGCAGAATTCATTTCCCTGTCGTGGGAGGACCAAGGGTCCTGGCTTCTTGCTGGGTGTTGGCTGGATGCTGCCCACAGGTCCTTGAAGCCACCTCTGTCCTTGCCACCTGGACTTTCCCTACATGGCCACATATTTCTTCAAGTCAGCAGAGGCTCTAGAGCAAGTCTGCTGACAAACAGAGCCTTAAAACTTAACATAGTCACAGGAGTGATATGTGGTGACCTTTGCCATGTTCTCCTTGTTAGAAGCAAGTTACGCATCCTGCCCATACTAGAGGGGAAGGGATTCCACAAAGGCATGAACCCTGGGAGGCAGGGATCATGGGGAACCATGTTTGAGTCTAATCTTCCCACTTGTTTTGCAGGGAAGAGGTGGAAAAGGAAGTAGATAGACATGTTAGTGGCCAACAGAGGAAGATTTGTTACTGGGTTTTACTCTCACAACATTTACAGTCCTCAGCGCTGAGCTGAGGCCATGGATGGTGGTCTCTGTGCCAAGCTCCTTGCTTACTCTTTGCACTTGACTGTTTACATTGCCACTTCCTTTATCATTGCTGTTTTATCTTTTTGTTTAAATCAGCTGTATTAAGTGTATAGTTTGGTGAATTTGAACAAATGTATATATATACCCATGCAACAACCACAACACAATTGAGATGTAAAATGTTTCCATCACCCTAGGAAGTTGCTATATGTCCCATGGGTGCTGATCCTCTCACATCTCTGGCTGCAGGAAGCCACTGCTCTATTTTCTGTCTATAGTTCAGTCTTGCTATTGTAGAATTTCGTATAACCAGAGTAATACAGTGTGGATTCTGGTATAGGGCTTCCTTCATGTACCATGATTTTGAGGTTTATCCATGTTGTTGTTCATCCCTTCTTATTGCTGAGTAGTCTTCCACTGCATGAATATTATACAGTTTTTTAATCCATCCACCTGTTGATGAACATACAGGTTGTTATTATTAATTAAGCTGCTAGAAATATTCGTGTCCCAGTCTTTGTTTTATTTCTCCGGGGTAAATACCTAGTAGTGGCATTGTTAGGTCACATAATAAGTGTGTATTTCAACTTATATTGCCAAACTATTTTCCAAAGTAGCTATGCCATATAAAGTGGTTTCTTTCTTTTTTTTTTTTAATGTTTATTTATTTTTGAGAGACAGAACGTGAGCAGGGGAGGGCAGAGAGCAGAGAGAGAGAGAGGGAGACACAGGACCCAAACCAGGCTCCAGGCTCTGAGCTGTCAGCACAGAGCCGGATGTGGGGCTTGAACTCATCGACTGTGAGGTCATGACCTGAGCCAAAGTCGGATGCTTAACCAGCTTAGCCAGTCAGGTACCTCTAAAATGATTTTTTTAATGTTTATTTTTTCTTTTTGAAAGAGCGGGAGAAGCACGGGGAGCAGGGGGAGTGGGCAGAGAAAGAGAGAGACAGGATCTGAAGCAGGCAAGATCATGACCCAAGCCAAAGTTGGACACTTAACCGACTGAGCCACCCAGGTGCCCCGCCACAGAAAATGATTTTTAAGCAATAACTTGAAGGAAATGAGGAAGTTAGCCAAACAGATAACTTGGCGGAAAATATTCCAGGCAGAGAACAGAAAGAAAACACTGTGGCTAAAGCAACATGAGAAAGGGCGAGAATGTTGGGAGATGAGGCCCCAGAGGTAATGGGGCTGGTATAGATCACAGTGGCCCTTGTAGATCATTTTAGAGACTTCAGCTTTTACTCTGAGTGACAAGGGAAGCTATTAAGGGATTTTTAGCACAGGAATGATCTGACCAATGACAGTCCTGTCTGACTTTTGAAAAGATCATTATGGCTGTGGTATTGAGAATAGGCGGGAGAAGGACAAGGGTACCAGCCAGGATGGTGATAAGAAGCCACTGCAGTAATTGACAGAAGAGATGGTGGTGATCGGACTAAAGTAATAGCAATCGATGTGGGGATAAGCTTTGAAGGAGACACCAATGAGATTGCAGGTGGATGGCTGTGGAACGTGGAAGAAGGAAAGGAATCAAGGAAGACCCTTGGGCTTTTGGCCTAAGCAAATGGAAGGATGGAGTTTCCCTAATTGAGATAGGGAAGGCTATGTATAGAGTAGGTTTGAGGGTGGAGAGGAGGAGTAAATTGGGGACTTTTGTGTTTGAGATATTTGTTGAACATTTCCAATGGCAATGTCAAGTAAGCAGTTGAATATATAAGTCTGGAGTTCTTGGGGCACCTGGGTGGCTCAGTTGGTTAAGCATCCGACTTCAGCTCAGGTCATGATTTTGCGGTTCGTGAGTTTGAGCCCCACATCGGGCTCTATGCTGACAGCTCAAAGCCTGGAGCCTGCTTTGGATTCTGTGTCTCCCTCTCTTTCTGCTCTTCCCCCGCTTGTGCCATGTCTCTCTCTCAAAAATAAACAAACATTAAAAAAAATTAAAAAAAATAAGTCTGGAGTTGTGGATATTCTGGATAAAGGCTTGGGCTGGAGATATACATTTTGGGGGTGTCAGCATATAGTTGGTATTTAAAGCCATGAAACTTCTGTGAGATCACCAAGGGAGTGAGACCTATCAAGGAGGAAGAGAAAACGACCAAAGAATAAGCCCTGGGTCAATCTGACAGGAAGTTGGGGGGAAGGAGAAGGAGAAGATGCAACCAGCGAGGTGGGACTCTCCACCAAGATAGTCTGGAGTTGTGGAAGCCAAATAAAGGAAGTGAGAAAGGGAAGAGGGCCAGATCAACCTTTTGAAACATTGATGAGAGTCAAGTAATAACTAAGAATTGACCTTTGGATTTAACAACACAAATGCCCTTTGTGATCTTGATTAGAGTCCTTTTGATGGACTTTTGGAGGCAAAGGCCTAATTGTATTAGTTTAACAAAGGAGGAGAGAATTGGAGTCTGTGAGTATTACTGAATATGTTGAGGAGTTTTGTTGCAAAGGAGAACAAAGAAACAGGATAGTACCTAGTAACAGTGTGGGGTCCATAGAAGATTTTTGAAAAGATAGATGGAAAATAACATATTTGTATACCAACAGAATTTTCCAGTAGAAGGTGAAATATTGATGGAGGAGAGAGAGGAGACTTTCTGGATGTTATTTTTGAGCAGCAGAGAGAATGAGACCTAATGCCAGGTGGGAGGTTTGTCTCTAGACAGGAGCGTGGACAGTTGATCTGTGGTCACAAGTGGAAAGACAGGGTATGTGAGCTCAGATGCTGGTGAATGGATGGATGTGGTGATAGGAGACTGTCGGAGTTTTGTTCTAGTTGTTTCAGTTTTCCTAATGAAGTAGGAAGCAAGCTGTATTCTCACTCTGTGTATTTTCAAACAGGTTTCTGGAGTCAGTTACTTCCCCTCATGTGTGCTAACTCCAGCCGACACATCCTTGTTCACACCTGGATTACCTGTATCCTTTTTCTCTGCTTGTGCAAACCCTGTACTCAGGCTTCAGCATCCAACTCAGATTCCATCTGCTCAGGTGCTCGTTCCTCATCGCAGCTGCCTGAAATCATCTTTCACTCTCTGTGCTCTCTCAACAATTACAGTTCAGATGCATTATTTGGCATCTGTTACTTAATGCCTGGCCGGAAATTATCTTTCCATGTGTATATTTCTTATCTCCTTCTAAATTATAAGCACTTTGTGGGTTGGATGGATCTCAAACCTCCTCTGTGGCCTCAACATAATCCTCAACAGCGCTGAGCCCATAATACAAACTTAGAAGGTTTGTGGATTGACTGCAAATACCTAGAAGTTTCAGGTGAAGTCCATCTGTACAGAAAAGGTGGAAAGGGGACTGCCTTTCCATCGTTTGCTGTTTCCTCCACCTGAGATGTCCAGAAGCTAGCATTCCTGGGGAAACTCCCAGAACTGAGCGGTCTCTTCAAGGGAAGGGTTGACAGAAGTAGAAAGCAAACAAATTGAGAAAAGAAAGTGTAAGAAGAGGAAGTTCTTGACTGTGAGAATTGTTTGAGTGGGTTATGTTTTTATTCTGAACATCTCTTCATTTGATAAATAATCATCTGTGTATGGGCACTGTGCTAGCAATGAGGACACAATGGTGAGAAGATACAGGGGGTCTGTGCCTTCCTGACACTTGCAGTTTACTGTCTGAACATACTTTAGGTAGAATAGTGATCTGACTTTGGTTTAGTCACCTGGTGTCGGTTGTAATTACCCCCTAGATAGTTTTGCTTCACCTATAATTAGCTGGAGTCACTTGTGTATTTCGTTGGTTGATGAATGCCATAACCCCATAAAAACTCTGAGCGGTGCTCTTACACCACAGAATTAACTGTGACGCAGGTCAGAGCATGTCTTCGTGCAATGTACTTCAAACTAGTACATCTTTTACCTAACAACTTAGAGAGCAGCAACTGTCCAACAGAATTGTAATGCAAACCACAGGTGTCTCCCTATCTCTCCTCCTCCATGCCTCCTTTCTCCAGCCCCTGTTCCCTCTCAAGTTCTCTTCCCCATAATAACACTGGGAGGTGGACTCTACTACCACCCACATTTTAGAATCAAGGACACAGAGGCTCAGATTTGGGTGATCTGCCACTTCTAGGTGTTTGCAGTCAATCCACAAACTTTCTAAGTTTCCATTACGGACTCAGTGCTGTTGAAGATTATGTTGAGGCTGCAGAGGAAGTTTGAGATCCATCCAACCCACAAAGTGCTTATAATTTAGAAGGAGCTAAGAAATGTACACATGGAAAGATAAGATGTACTTTAAAGTTTTCTAGGGGCACATGGATGGCTCAGTCAGTCAAGTGTCTGACGTCGGCTCAGGTCATGATCTCGCAGTTTGTGAGTTCGAGCCCCACATCAGGCTCTGTGCTGACAGCTCAGAGCCTAAAACCTGCTTCTGATTCTGTCTCCCCCTCTCTCTGCCCCTCCCCTGCTCACACCTCTGTCTCTCTCTTTCTCTCAAAAGTAAATAAACCTTAAAACATTTTTTTAAATGTTTTCTAGTGGCCACACTACAAAAAAAGTAAAAAGAAACACACAAAATTAATGTTAATAACATATTTGAAATATTATCATTTCAACATAAAATCAATATTTAAAAATTATTGAGATTTTATATATTCTGCAGTTGTGGTTAGTTTTGTGTTACAAACGGTGTGTGTTACATCTTTGAAATCCTTACAGCACATCTCACTTTGGACTAGTCGTATTTTCAGTGTTCAGTAGCTGTGGGTGGCTGGTGGTTGCCATCCTGGACAAGACAGCTTGGAGTCCACAGTCTTAAGTGGTGTCCCTGGTCCCAAGCAGAGGTATAATAACTTCAGGAGAGTTGCCTGATCATGGCATCTGGCTTCAGAACACAGCCAGGCTTCTAAGGGAGTGACTGCCAGGTGTTAGAACTTCGATTCCAGTGTGTAGTGCAAGCTTCAGTGTGAGAAATGGACTTCATCCTGGACTTTGCAGAATACCGACAAGTGGCTTTATCCTTTTTGGAGAATAGATCAAAGCAAGTGACAATCCAAAAATTGAGAGCTGAATCTGGGCATGAATGTCAGATCATGTTAGATGCCACGGGTAACTTTAAAATATTTAGTAGGCCATAGGTTTCCTGGGTACCAATTTATCTATAGAAAAATTAATATAGTTTTTATACTTTTAACTCCAAAGTAAATTTTTTACTTATCCCAATTCTATACCTGCTGCCCAAAGAGAAGTCAAAAGAAAACACAGGATGGTTCCCCTGAGCTCCAGTTCCTAAATGGCTGGGGGAAACGATCATTCTGAGTATCCCTTGCAGCCCCTTCAGTGGGGCTGTGTTCCTGTCTCCACACAAGGTGCCCTGGGGATTGCAGGCCTCCAGCCTCACCCCTGGCTTTCGCAGGAGGCCTGCACTTTGCTAAATTAAGCCCGGCCAGGCCTATTTGTGAACAGAGAGGCTCCAGCCAAGTGAGAGAGATTCATCCTGCTAAGGAATGTGCTGGGAGGGGGAGAGAATCACTGAGATCATTGGTATTTATGTGTATATTTTCTCATTTGCGCGCTCAGTTGGACAAGATCAACAGGCTTCTGGGACCCCACCAAGATTTTTACGGGGTGGCTGAGAAGGGTTTAGGTTACAGATCAGTGTGAACACCAAGGCAGTGTGTATATTGGGACCTCTGAGCTCAGAGTCTAAATAAAACAAGCCTGAGACACCTCTCATATTTTCCCCCATATTTTTAATAGACTTTATCATTTGGTGCAGTTTTAGGTGCACAGCAAAAATAAGTAGAAGGTACAGTGATTTCTCATGTATGCCCCGCCCCCCACCAGCTCACTCACCATCAAAATCCAGACACTTCATTTTCATCTGTCTTTTCTTGGGTTCCTAAACTCAGGGTTGGCCAAAAAGAACTCTCTCTCCTTCCTGTGTTTTAGGTGCCTTACCACCTTTGGGGAAACTAATGTTTATTGAACACCTTTATGATGTCAGATATTTTGGGGTGCCTGGGTGGCTCAGTCCATTAAACACCTTACTTTGGCTCAGGTCATGATCTCATGGTTGGTGGCAACAAGCCTCACATCGGGCTCTGCACTGGCAGTGCAGAGCCTGCTTGGGATTCTCTCTCTCTCTCCCTCTCTCTTTGTGCCTCCCCCATGCATGTATGTTCACTCTCTCTCAAAATAAATATTTTAAAAAATGCAATCTTAAAACAACAACAACAACAACAACAGAGGAGACCTAGCACTGGATAGCTAAATGGAAATGCATGCAGGTGGAGGTATAAACAGCAGCAGATACACAAATCCTGTAACTCCTAGCTTTAGCCTCCCAGGAAACATTCTTGGAGCTGAGTCTAACTTGGGTTGCTCTTCTTCCCAGCTCCCTCATTCTAATCTTTCAGGAAGGAGGGCTATAAATCTGAAACTACAGAGCTGCCAAGGGAAAATAAAGGACTTGGTACTTAGGGTAGTGGTATGGTACAATGTGATGTATGTAGAGGCCACTTTTAGGCAAACAGAATTGAGAAGTGGAATGCAGAAAGGGCCCACAGTGACCACCTGGCTGAATGCAGGCAGGCCTATCAGGTGACCCACCTCCAAATATCCATAGGCCCTAACTGACCAGTGGGCTACTTACAACCAGGTACAGCTACCAAAAAAGGGAGCATTCCATACATCGCCAGAGTTCATCTTCCCCTTTTATTTTTGAGACAGAGAGAGAGAGAGAGAGAACGCAAGTGGTAGAGGGGTAGGGGGAGGGAGAGAAAGAGAGAGAGAGAGTGAATGAATGAATGAATGAATGAATCCCAAGCATGGAGCCGACGTGGAGCCTGACATGGGGTTCCATCCCACAACCATGAGATCGTGACCTGAGCCAAAATCAAGAGTTGGATGCTTAACTGACTGAGTCACCCAGGCATCCCTAAGAATTCACATTTAAGTAATCTCTGCCCCCAACGTGGGGCTCAACTCACAAACCTGAGATCAAGAGTTGCATGCTCCAACTGAGCCAGCCACTTGCCCCTAGGTCTCCTCCATTTATTACACTCTATTATAATCATTTGGTTAATTGCCACCATAGGCTATAAATTCCCTGAGGACCGTGATCGCCTCTGCCTTGCTCTTTCTAGTGCCTATTAGAGTACCTTGCCCATCCAAAGTAGATACTCAGTAAATATTAGATGAAAATACAAATAAACAAAGCTTACAATCAGCTACCCTGTCCTCTGCCCAATGACCACCCTTTCTGTCTCTGTCTCTCTGTCTCTTTTTCTCTTCCCGTGCCCTAACACATGAGCCCTGGCTGTGTCTATCCAAATATCTGATCACCTGAGAATCCATCCATGGCCTAAGTGCCTACTCAGATATGGATGTCTGTGTTTGTCTAACCAAGGTAAACTGGTCCAGGAAGGAAATGGTGTTGTTTTCACACCTCTGCTACAGACTGACATGGGTAGGGCTTCAGTGACCTGAATAGTGGAGTTTGTATTTGGATGCAGATCCTTGTATTTTGTACTGTATAAACTGAAACTTTTCCACTTGGTTTTTTCCATCTCTTTGGAGGACTGGACACTAAGGCAGTGTCTGGCAGAAGAGTGCCCTGGCCTTGTAGTCTTCTGGTTACTGAGGCTAGGACACTGCCTTACTGTCCTTTCCCTGACAATGAAGGACACTTGTCACATGTTGGGGCCACCTGTGTGTCTAATTTGGGGCTTAACTGTGCTAGTGGATGACAGTGAACCTGGAATCTGTAGAAAGGCAGGGACTGCACTCTGGATAAAGTCTTTCCTCTGCCCTGGGGTCTGAGGACTTTACTGTTTGCATTTGAACACTTTCTGGCTAGGTGTCTCACATCAGCTAAGGCGGGGGATGCAGGCTATATTACAATTCTTACGGGAGACAGGGAGAGTCTCTTTGTATAAAAACAGAAAGCTTTAGGGGTGACTAGTCAAAGACCACACAGTTACTTAATGACAGAACCAAATACTTAGACCCACTAGAGTTCAATTTTTGCTTTAAAACTGGGTGAATGGAAAGAAACTTCATCCATAAAAGAACTCACTTGGAAGCTACTAAAATGTGTTTCTAGGGATTGAGTAGGGACCAGCCATTTGTCCCTTGGTCAGAACACACAGAACCCTTATGAAAATACTCAGTAGTGGGGCGCCTGGGTGGCTCCGTCAGTTGAGCATCCGACTTCAGCTCAGGTCATTATCTCACAGTTTGTGGGTTTGAGCCCCGCATCACATCAGGCTCTCTGCTGTCAGCACAGACCCTGCTTCAGATCCCCTGTCTCCCTCTCTCTCTGCTCCTCCCCCATTCACACTCTCCGTCTCCCTCTCTCAAAAAATAAACATTAAAAAAATTTTAGAAAATACTCAATACTTCACCCTGTTTTATAGATCTATGGCTTTGCCCCAGTGGTTTCAGTGAGGTCCAGAAAAGAAATTTAACTCTGCATGCAGAAAAAAATATTTATGAACTACACTTTCCCTGGAAGGGGTATGATTCAAAAAAGAGAAGCTTTTTTTTTTTTTTTGGTTGTTTTTTTTTTTTTTTTTTTGAGACAGAGAGAGACAGAGCATGAACGGGGGAGGGGCAGAGAGAGAGGGAGACACAGAATCGGAAGCAGGCTCCAGGCTCTGAGCCATCAGCCCAGAGCCCGGCGCAGGGCTCAAACCCACAGACCACGAGATCGTGACCTGAGCTGTAGTCGGACGCTTAACCAACTGAGCCACCCAGGCGCCCCCAAAAAGAGAAGCTTTTAAAATAAAACTCACCCACTGAGAGTTAGTTTTCACTTTGAATAATCACAAATTATAAGAGGGTCTGCTCACAAGGTTTTGAGACTCTTCCTCCGGCTAATCTATTTCTTCTTGAATTCTTTTAGTTTATAGAATTGCTTTGAAGTGAGACCTGGCCATATTTACTTTTGTCTCAAAGACTCTTATATGGAAGAGCAGTCTCCTCTCTGGCTTGTAACCTGCTGTCTTGCAAAGGTGCGATACCCATTTCCTTCACGTGCCAACCCCAGCTCACCTCTTACTACACTGAGACCTTCTAGAGGTCAAGAACTGCAATGGGAAGAACTTTGGTTCCAGCAACTTTTAATCTTCGGGATGTACTTTACTTGCTGATTTTATCAACAAATGTATGCTAGTGTGCAGCCCAGCTTCTTTCTTTCTTTCAGTGTCCGCTTTTACCCCAGCAGCAAACTGTGATAGATACAAAATAAGATATAATCTGTCCTCAAGGTGCTTGAAGATTAATTGAAACACCCACATGCTTGCATGAAGTTAAATACAGAAACAAAAATGTGAGGTAGGAGCTCAAGACTGGTGATAAACCGTTTATCCCCAAAACAGATAGTTGAGCTACTGAGAGCATAGTACTTTTCTAGACATCAAAATTGAGAGGGGGAGCTGGACATTTTAAATAACTCATCAGGGCAGAGTGAAGTGACTGCTATGCTGGAGACAGGCTTCAGATGACCATGCATCCCAATGTACAGGATAGTCCCAGTGTTGCCTGTTGTCCTGGTATAAATATAATATTTTCACCTTGAAAAGAGTCCCAGTATGGGTGTTAAATTATAGTCCTCTTAGTTATAAACAAGTGTAGTGGGAGTGAAGAGAAAGGAACTCTTTGTTCTGATTGGGGGGTTGGAGACAACCTCCTAGAGGAGGGAATGCTAGAGTCTAACAGTAGTGAAGAACAGGTTTGCAAAGAGGGAAGAAGCCATCACAGGCTGAGAGCAGCTCTGGTAGAGACTTGATGACTCCCAAGGACACACACGGGAGTGATTTCTCAATCAGTAGAAGATCTTGGTTTAGAGGAGAGGAGAGTGGTACCACCAGAGGCTGGAAGGAGCCTTGGAGACTATCTTGCCATAGGCTACCATCACTCAGAGTTCTGGTTATCAGAAAAAATGGCTGCTGGAGGGGCGCCTGGGTGGCTCAGTCGGTTGAGCGTCCGACTTCAGCTCAGGTCATGATCTCGCGGTCCGTGAGTTCGAGCCCCGCGTCGGGCTCTGGGCTGATGGCTCAGAGCCTGGAGCCTGCTTCCGATTCTGTGTCTCCCTCTCTCTCTGCCCCTCCCTCGTTCATGCTCTGTCTCTCTCTGTCTCAAAAAAAAAAAAAAAAATTAAAAAAAAATTTTTTTTTAAATGGCTGCTGGAGAACCACTGATGGCATCCTGGTCCTGTGTTGGACCAAAAGGGTACAGTCCAAGCTGGGTGAGGTGAGTGGCAGAGAGGGAGGAAGAGAGTGAGTGAGGCAATGTTGGGGTTGAAGAGACTGGAAATGGTAAGAGGTGAAGTGAGAGAACCGTGAATTAGTTTGAATTCGTCCAGTCTACCAGTTAAGGAAGGTGCGGATTCCTCTCCAATAGAGTCTTGTTTGTAATTTATTTCTACATTTCTTCCTTCCTCCCTATGACCCCATATCCATTTGTATTCTGAGACTCTCAAGTTTAAGAGGCACTTAGAGGGAGGTTTATTTTCTTTATCACTCAATCTTGGGAAATAGGGCACCAATGTTCTATATAAGTATGGTGGCTAAAAGGAGCTGCCATAGGGAGCCAAATGCTTTTTTGTTTTATTTTATTTTTTAACTTTTTAAATTTAATTATTTTTATTGAAGTACAATTAACATTCACTGTTATATTAGTTTCAGGTGTATAACATTGATTCAGCAATTCTGTACATTAGTCAGTGCTCAGCATGGTAAGTGTAGTTAGCACCTGTCATTGAACAACATTATTACAATATTATTGACTGTATTCTCCATGTTGTGCTTTTCATCTCTGTGACTTATTTTATAACCGGAAGTTAACCCCCTTGATCTATGTCACCTGGGAGCCAAATGTTCTTTGTTATTAGTGATCTTAGTAATGCCAGAAATCAAAAATCAAAAAACAAACAAACAAAATGAACATTTTACCTTTTCATTTTGAAAATGCCCCTTTTGACATTTTATTATAAAAATTTTTGAACATATAAAAAGATGAAGAGAACCTCTTATGTACCTGTCCCATGTCCTGGGGACCCGTGTCCTGCCACCCAGCTTCAACAGGTACCAACAGTCTGCTGTCTCTGTCCTCCCCTCCTTACAGCAGCTCTGGGACATCCTAGAAATGTGTCTGGAACGACATTAGAATATACCTCGAACACATAAGGGCTTTGTTTTTAAACATAACGGCAACACTATTATTATTGTACACAAAAAGCTTAAAAGTAATTCCTTAATGTCATCTAATACTTGGTCCGTGGTCAATTTTCCCTTTCAAATGTCCATTTTAAGAGCTTAATTTGTATCTCTGAGTCTCGGTGTAGTGCACAGGAGTAGTATGTTTGGCCCTTTTGTGGGGAGGGCAGAGGAAGAAGAAGAGGCTGGAATCCTAAGCTGGATTCAGAATTCTTTCTCTTCTTTATGCCTCAGTTTTAGTAACCTTTTGTCTCCAATGGGCTAACAATATACCTCTTAGAGAATGTTCTGTTTAGAGCAGAGAAAATCTTTTAAAGGTTTCAGATAAAAAGTGGGTTTTCTTGCACAAGTACACAGCATTATCCTGTCACCTTTTTATTCATCCAGCAAACATTGTCATTCCACTTCTCCCTGGAGTGCATTTGTCCCTGGTTCATTTGCAGTCTGTTGGTTTGCGTATTCAATGTGTTTACTATGCGTCCAAGTGCAAAGACCTGGGAGGACTTCAGGTTCATCACAACTGCTAGTTTTGTGAGTCAGGCACTGTGCTGGGTACTTTACATAGGTTATCTCATTTATCCCTCACTATGACCCACAAGATAATTTTTCTCACCCCATTTTATCACTGAGGAAATTAGGTTCTAAGAGGCAAAGGAACTTACACAGAAAAGGTCACCCAGCTAATAAGTGGCAAAAAGGCATTTCTGCCTTTCTAGGTCTGCCTGCCCTGAAGCCCATATCCCACCATCACAAAGCTGCAAGGCAAAAGCTAACAAAGAGCACACCTGGCTAGTTCCAAGGCACCATCGTTTTCTCTGTCCCTACGGTAGAGAAATAAGACATGTAGATTTACAAAGCGTTTTACAGTGTGCAACTGTTAAAATACAAAGAGAATGATGTGAAAAACCAGAGGCGTAAGAAATGACTTTTGGGGCCCCCAGGTGGCTCAGTCAGTTAAGCATCCAACACTTGATTTCGGCTCAGGTCATGATCCCAGGGTTGGGAGATTGAGTCCTGGGTGGGGCTCTGCACCGACAGTGTGGAGCCTGCTTGGCATCCTGTCTCTCCCTTTCTCTCTGTTCCTCTCCCTCACTCTCACACACACTCTCTCTTTCTCTCAAAATAAATAAATTTAAAAAAATAAAGAAATGACTTCTAATGGGGGGTAAAGTAAGGCTTTACAAGGGAGATGGCATTTAAGGATGAAGCTGAAAGAGGGACAGTGACAAGGCAATGAGAACGCATAGGACATGCTCGAGAGATCCAGTCAGGCTGGTGGAGTGTGATAGGAGAAGATGAATAGGTAGGTTAAGGTCAGATTTTGAGTGGATTCCGTTATCAGGCTCAGTAAAATTTAATTGCTGTGTGGTTACAAACCATTAAAAGTTTTTTTAGTAAAGGGAGTAAACTAATGAGAAATATGCTTTAGGAAAAATTTAAATGGTGGAGAGGCTGAGGTTGGGGAGACCAGTAATGAGACTATTTGCTCTGATCCCAATGAGAAGGAAGGAATACCTCACAGGGTGGTAACCATGGAAAAGGGAGAGATTACAAAGAGATTTTGAAATACCCAGTGCTAATCTTTGTTAGAGAAGCTTGGAGATCGTGTAGTTTTGCTTTGTAATTTAGATATAGTAATGATGTTTCTATATGCTAGATACTGTTCTAAGTGCATGTGCAATAAGCTATTTGCAATGGTTATCCTTTAATTATAACTATTATAAATTTCTAGGACTTTTTGAAACATTTTTATAACAATTTAATAGAGATAAAATTCACATACCATTACAACTCACCTATTTAAAGTGTATACAATTCAATTACACATCCATGTTTCTATACTATTCAGAGTTGTGCAAATATCATAGCAATGAATTTTAGAATATTTTCATCACTCAAGAAAAAACTGCAATTCATTAACCATCACTCCCCAATGCCCCTGTCTCCCCTTTCCCCTTCCTCCCTTCCCCCCAGTCTACCACCCTCCACCAGTCTTCTTTATTTCTCTGTGGTTTGCCTTTTCTGGGCATTTCATATAAACAGAGTTATGTTCTTTGTGACTGACTTCTTTCACTTAGCATATTGTTTTCAGGGTTCATCCACGTTGTAGCATGCACCATTCCTTTTTATGGCCAAATAACATTCTACTGTATGGGTATACCACATTTTGTTTATCTATTCATCAATTGATGGAAATTTTTTAATTATTCTAGAATTTTGCTCTATCAAATATTTATGTTTGAAATAAGTCAGCTACTGAGTGGCACTTGTACATTTGGATTATATAGCAGTTTCTATCTTACTATCATATTTCCTCATCTACAGTGACCTTCACCCTTCTATATGTTACTCACCCATGAAGTTTCCCTGGGTTAGGCCGTATCTGAACTTCCTCATCACTGGTCACCTTTAGTATCTTAGTATTTTTAGAAAATACCTTTATTTATTTGCTTATTTATTTTTATAAATTTCAGTTAGCCAACATACAGTACAATATTGGTTTTAGGAATGGAATTCAGTAATTTCAGCACTTACATACAACATTCAGTGCTTTCTTTTTTTTTTTTTTAATATTTATTTATTTTTGAGACACACAGAGTGCGAACAGGGTAGGGCAGAAAGAAAGGGAGACACAGAATCCAAAGCAGGCTCCAGGCTCTGAGCTGTCAGCACAGAGCCCGACGTGGGACTCGAACTCATGAACCATGAGATCATGACCTGAGTCAAAGTCAGAGGCTCAGCCAACTGAGCCACTCAGGCACCCCATCAGTGCCCTCTTTAATAACCATCACCCATCTAGCCCATCTCCCACCCACCTCCCTAGCAAATACCTTTAGAATTTTTTTTTTTAATTTTTTTTAATGTTTATTTTTGAGACAGAGAGAAACAGAGCATGAACGGGGGAGGGTCAGAGAGAGGGGGAGACACAGAATCCGAAGCAGGCTCCAGGCTCCGAGCTGTCAGCACAGAGCCCGACGCGGGGCTCGAACTCACGGACTATGAGATCATGACCTGAGCCGAAGTCGGACACTTAACCGACTGAGCCACCCTGGCGCCCCTACCTTTAGAATTTAAATTAATTAAATTAATATTAAAAGCTCTTCTCTCCTCAACTGGATTGCAGGCATACTAAGTATAAGAAATATATGTTGAACATCTTCATTATTCCCCAAGAGAACTTTAAAGTCCATTTCCACACTAAGAGTGTGCTAAGTGTGGAGGAGAAGGGTCTACAGGAGTCAGGGCAGATCCATTAACACTGCCTGGCTGTCACCCCACTTTTTCAATTTAAACTTCTCCCTTCCCCACTTCTAAAAGTGACTGGTGGAATACTGGTGGGAGATAGTGTACAAACTATTAACCTAGTTAATATATTTGGTAATAATGCTACTACTCTAACTCTGAAAGGATTGATAACATTTTACATTAAGATTTTTTTAAATTGGTCAGGCAAAAAACCATTTCTTATTTGTAAATAACATTTTAGAATTCACTTTGCTGTAGCTTCTATTGGGGCAAGAAGTTGAAAATCTTGTTTTTAGAAGGGATAGTCACTTTGGGGTTCTATGAGGAGTGGAACAATTTGTAGAGTTAAAATTAAAGCCTTGGAGAAGAGTCAGGTAACTGGTTACTGCTGGTTGCTTTTTACCCAGTTGTGTGTTGAACTTTGCAATAAACACCAGGGTGGAAATGACTTGAGAATCCTGTGTTTATCACTTGCTGTTAGGACTCTGGTCAAGTGATTTTTCCCGAAACAAAACAAGCTGCCTACACAGAGAAGTCTGATTAAACACTGTTAATCTATAAACTCATCATTAGCCCAATTCTCAAGCTGTAGGTAATATGGGTTTCATTATAATAAAAGTTTATTGTAGTTCTGTTTCTAATAATTTAATTTTAGCTTCATCACTGAAACTTTCCCTTGAATTAGATGGGGGAATACTCCTCTGGGGACATGTAAAAAAAAAATAAATAAATAAAAGAGGCTCTCTCTTCCACCAACCCCCCACCCCAGCCACCCCTTTCTTTCTTGAATACAAAAATTTCTTCAGTTACCTTGACAAAGAGCTGGCAAGATTTGGTGGTAAAATAAGCAGATGCAGTTAATTTGGGATCCACTCCAGCTGTACTTAGAATTTGACAATTTACATATGAATATTTACTAGTGGAGAATGGATAAATTTGATTTAGTACACAGGGATGTTTTCTGCAGAAAGAGGTTACAGAAGAGGGGTTGGACCGTCATAGTGCTGGAAATTGGCCTGCACTTGCATTTCCACATGGTCGATTTTGTGACACCCATGAAAGTGCTTTGATCCACTGGAATCACTGATCATAAGATTTAGGACCTAATTTGGTGGAGATGAAACTATTTTAGCAGTTCCTTATGAGCCTCATAAACTTCATTGTCGACTTGAGTAGACGTAATGCTGAAACCTAAAGAAGTAGTTCTGTTTTTTGTCTTTCCTCTTTATTCTTTTCTTCCTTTCCCTCCTTTTCCTTTCTCTTTTCTACTTATCTCAGAAGGGTAATGCTCACGCAAAGACTGTTCAGATTGGGTGTGGATTTGTGTGCAGGTGTCTGGGATATCCTACCTTTGGTGTAATAGTTTTCTTTCCTTTCCATGACATAACATTAGTTCAACATGTGGTTGGTTGAGAACTTCAGCTATCCTAGTCAGAGAGGGCAAATTTTGGTTTTTATGGTTAATAATAGCTAACATTTTCTGAATGCTTACTGCATGCCATGTATTGCACAGTGTACATTTTGTGCATTATTTCGCTTAATGTTCTTAACATCCTAATTAGTTGGGTGCCCTTATGATCTCCCCCAGCCGCCCTTGATAGATGAGGAGGTTGAGGCTTTTAGAGAGGGCATGTGACTTGCCAAGCCCTTGATAGATGAGGAGGTTGAGGCTTTTAGAGAGGGCATGTGACTTGCCAAGCCCTCATCACCTTCAAAGCCTGTGCTCTTAACCACTATACTTACTGCCTAATACATTAGGCACGTTCCCTAATTCTATAATTTACCACCTTCTACTAAATCAAGCAAAACTTGGTCGTACTTCCTGAACTGATCTGTGGCTAAAATGCTAGAGCAAAAATGGAGTGCTGGATTTGATTATTGTTTTTATCTTAGAGGAACTCTTTGAGTTTCAATTTCCTTATCTTTAAAATGAGGGGCCTGGAATCTTTGGCCAAATTAATTCAAGTATTGACTCCATTTTCTTATCTAGGATTTGGAAAAGATAGAGCCAACAGAATTTGCATCCTCCAGATTTTGTCTTTTTTCTTTTTCTTTTAATTCCAGTGTAGCTAACATTCCATTTTTTCCTTCCTTCAGATTTAAATACTTTTCCTGGTGGGGCTGAGGTCTCTTGACTGGCACTAGTTAGCTGGGGGACAAAGATAGTTGAGCAGCTGTGTGCAAGGCAGAGTTCTAGGTATTCTAAGTGCATTATGTACCTCATCCCATTGAATTTGCACAAAGTCCCCTGTGGAATAGACATTATTATCTTCATCAAAAAAGAAAGCAATCGCAGTATACCTGTGGGAAAACTGAGGTGCATCTGATGAAGTCCATCACATAGTATTGATAAAATTCTCCCTGCTTGGGGCGCCTGGGTGGCGCAGTCGGTTAAGCCTCCGACTTCAGCCAGGTCACGATCTCGCGGTCCGTGAGTTCGAGCCCCGCGTCAGGCTCCGGGCCGATGGCTCGGAGCCTGGAGCCTGTTTCCGATTCTGTGTCTCCCTCTCTCTCTGCCCCTCCCCCGTTCATGCTCTGTCTCTCTCTGTCCCAAAAATAAATAAAAAAACGTTGAAAAAAAATTTTTTTTTTAAAAATTCTCCCTGCTTAATACTATATATTCAGGGAAGGGACTAACTCATCTCTGTGTACTCTGCTCTAAGCCTTAATAAAATAAATCTCTGACTAGTATTTTTAGACCCCTCTTTAGGTTCCCCTACACACCTGCTCCTCTTTTACTGTTCCCTATTTTAGTTACTAGTGCGCATTATCACCCACGTGCTAGAAATCTCGGCATTGTCTCTGCTCCTTCCTGTCTCTCCCAAAGCAGGAAAGCCTCATGGATTCTGCCTTGGAAATGCCTTTTGAGTCTTTCTCCCTGTGCTTCTTTGGTGCCAGACAGTCCCTGTCTCTAATCTGAGCAGTTGCCTCCTGATTCATTCATCTTCTTTACATCTACTATAAACTCCTTCCTCAGGTAGACCCGATCATGGCAATATTTTGCCTAAAGTTCCCTGATGAGTTCTTGTTCTCTACTGACTACTGTTCAGTCTTCTTAGCATGGCTTTCACAAACTAGTTGCAAACTATTTTCTATACTCCTTTCCCACTCCTCATTAGACACCAGGCCACTGAAGCTGAACAATCCATGGACATTTCACCAAATCTCTGTTCGTACTTTACCTCTCTTGGGATGTTTTTATTTCCTTTTTCTGCCTGTCAAGTCACAATTTGTTGCTGTTTCACCTCAATAAAAATTAATTGTCCCCTTCATAGATTTACCATCAGATTCCCCTCTCAGCTTAAGCAAATGCAATTTATGGAAGTCCAATGTAACAATAAAGGCAGGGTGTTGTTTTCAAAAATGTTCACAACATAATTTCTTTTTTTTTTAAGTTTATTTATTTTTGAGAGAGACAGAATAAGTAGGGGAGGGGCAGAGAGAGAGAGAGAGAGAGAGAGAGGGAGAGAAAGAATCCCAAGCAGGCTCCATGCTGTCAGCACAGAGCCTGATGCAAGGCTTGAACTCACGAAACCGTGAGATCGTGACCTGAGCCAAAACCAAGAGTTGGATGCTTAACCACTGAGCCACCCAGGCACCCCACAACATGATTTCTTTAAAAATTAAATCCCCAGTTATATTTAAATATAATTCCACATATAGCAATTTGACATTTTTTATATAATAAAAAAATTATTATTATTTTTTTAAAGTAGACTCCACGCCCAACTTGGGGCTTGAACTCATGACCCTGAGGTTGCAAGCTGTGTGATCTACCAACTGAGCCAACCAGGTCCGCCAAGAAAAAATTATTTTAATATACATGCCGTTGTCCAGTGCTTTAGAGAACAAACAGGCTTGGGTGGTGTTCGTCATCCAGGGACAATAATGAATGGGTTGGGAGAACGGATGAGTAGCTCCAGGGAAATCTGAAGCTGTATAGTCCATTCTTGACGGGATACTGATCTATATGAATCTCCTTTATGTCAAGAGGCATGAAGAGAGCTGGGATAGAATGAGAAGCTGTGAACCAAGGCAGGACTCAAGTAGGAACCTGGTTCCAGGATAGAGGGTCTGTGGCAGTTAATGATGATTAATGCCTGTGTGCTTTTCAGAACATCGAGCTGAAGGTTGAAGTAGAGAGCCTGAAACGAGAACTCCAGGACAAGAAACAGCATCTAGATAAAACATGGTGAGTTGCAGTTTGAACCAATTGAGCTCTTGGTTCTTTTCAGAGTCTGATTTATTAATCTGAGAACAGTAGATTTGAAATCAAATTCCTTCACCTTAACTCTGGCATTTGAATGCTGTGTCCAGTTGAGGAACTGAAATAATATGTTTTCTTTCCCTTTGGCTCTCTGTTACTCAATCTGACAGGCCTTGCATAGATTGGAAATTCACCAGGCCTAAGATTATAAACTTCCTTTTCAATAATCTGCTAGTACCATCAAGGGCTGACATAGATTTGGGGGGAATGGGGCACTCTCACACACTGCTCGTGAAAGTTTGAATTGTGGCAACATATTTGGTATGTGGCACTGGCAATGAAGTGAAAAATACACATTTCCTTTGACCAGATAATCTCTGGAAGGAATCTATCCCTCATAAATAAAAGCATGAGAATGAAAGAATAAATGTAGAAGTATTTTTACTGCATTATTATTTATAAATGGCAAAAAAAACTAGAAACAGCTATCTATCGACAGGGCAATGGTTGAGGACATTTTGACATAACCATACTGTGGAATATTATGCAGTCATTTAAAAGAATGATTTAGTTCTGTATTCTTTTCTTGGTGGGAGTCCCTGATAGACTAAGCAAGGGGGAAAAGTACTGGGTGATGTTTATGGCATAGCCCTTTGTTAAAGGCAGTCTTTTCTGTGTCTACCTGTGTTTGCTTGATTATACACAGAAAAAAACTGGAGGGTTATATCCCAGACTCTTTAACATTACTTGTATCAAGGAAGTGAGATTAGAGTTTTTGATGGGGAGAGGTCTTGTTTTTTTTCTTTGTATACTTTTGTATTCTTTATATACTTTTGTATTGTCAAAATGGTTACTTTTATAATTTATAGTTTTTATAATTAAAAAACCCTTAGTTTTAAATGACAAATACTGTTAAAATTTCTATTCAAAATAATTTTTAGATTCCATCCTGGAATTAGTATACATTCAATCTGATCTGGCATTGTTTATCTTTACAGTACTGCTTGATATGTAGGATGACAGTCCAGCAAGATGAGAATACTCAAAACTAGACTCAATTATATACACGATGCTGGTATTACTAAAGACTTACTAAGGCATTAAGTAAGCTTAATAGACTTGGAAAACATACAATGATTGAGAAATAAGTTTTTATATTTGTGTAATGGTTTTTAAAAATGTTTTATGTCAGTTCAACTTTTAATTAGGTGGCATTATCCCTATTTTTAGAAACGAGAAAACTAAGGTACGTTAAAGTCTTCTCAATTGAGTGGCAGAGCCCACATCTTCTGGCCTCAAGTTCAAGGCCCATGTGACTTTACAACAGCTGTCGCTTATTAAATCAGGCAGTCCTTGCTGAGTTACTCAGAAAATGTATAACTTCCATTCTCAAGATATTGTAGTTAACTGTTGTTTATTGCGTTTGTCACAGAATATGAAGTCAAGGTAAAAATTGGTGATTCTTGAGGTCTGCATATTTACAGGTCTTGGGCTGTTTTCTTGAGTTGTGTCCCTTGTACAACCAAGACCCTCGACTTGCCCAAATCTGTATAATAAAATGGGAACTCAAGATAAATATAGCCTCTGGGGTGGTGCCGAGTAGTGTCCGTTATCAACCAAAGAATCCTATAATCCTTGGGAAAGTCCCCTTTGGTCTTCATAGACACAACCTTCTGAGCCAGATATTAAAGTACCCCTGGGCTTGGATGGAGCAGCTTTGATTTATCATGAACCTGTGAAGGCTCAATATTGTTCTCTGCCCTGAGAACAAGAAGATGGTCCATGGTTCTCAACAAATGGCTTAAAACAGGAATAAAACCAAACCGGAATTAAGATCATTCAGCACCTGATACTGCCTCCAAATTGTTAATCCTCAGATATCCAAGGACAGCTGTTGTTAGCTATAAATAAGCCGGTGACACCTTACCCCCTACATGCTAGCGCCTGGACATTCATTCCTGAGGACATCAGAGAAGCAAAACTGGGCCAGAACCCTGAGCTTCCACAGATTAAATGTCTGTTCTCTGCATGGGACCATGGGAAAACTAGATAGAACTCTGGATCGGCAGGCCAGATTTAGGATAGTCTGTGGGTTAATGACTGTAAAGGAGGAGAGCATTTCTATGGCTGCCCAAATGGATATTCTGTTCCAGCGACCTAAATGGTAGGAACACTTTAAATTCAAACAGCAAGAATGGCAGAGAATTAGCAAAGCACTCTGGGAGAACAGTCTAAATGGAAGAGACCAAGGACAGATGAACACGGATGTTGAATTCTGAACCATTTGATGACTGCCCACCTCCCAAATGAAAGATTCTCCTCTTGAAGCAATAGCAATAATGAAGCCTCTAGAAAGTCAAGTATATTCTGATTGACAAGCAACAAAAAATTAGAGTTCTGAAAGATTACCAGAAAAGTTGGAAAGAGCAATTCCACAAATAATTGCAGAGGGAAAAATGCTTCATTTCAGTGTGACTCTGAATTATCAAAACAACTTTTAATGGGTCCACTTGCTAAATTATATGACTAGCTCTGACTGGCTAATGCTCCTTGATTGTAGGGCTGATGTGGAGAATCTCAACAGCCATAATGAAGCTGAGCTCCGGCGCCAGTTTGAGGAGAGACAGCAGGAGACAGAGCATGTTTACGAGCTCCTGGAGAATAAGATCCAGCTTCTACAGGAGGTGAGCAGGAGTTCCGAAAGTCCATGCGCACGGGGCCTCTTTCACCTCTTGCCCTACTGCTCTGCCTCCTGGCATTCACCTTTTCTGTCCCTACTTTCCTTCCCAACTCATCAAGTGTCCACAGTCTAGGGCTCCTAACTTAGGTGGGGCTTTGTAAAAACCTCTCAGCTTTTCATTCTTTTTGCAGGAATCCAGGCTAGCAAAGGATGAAGCTGCGCGGATGGCAGCTCTGGTGGAAGCAGAGAAAGAGTGTAACCTGGAGCTCTCGGAGAAGCTGAAGGGAGTCACCAAGGACAGGGAAGATGTACCAACTGACCGGGTCAATCCTGACCAATACACTGAGGCCCTGGCCGAGCGGGACAAGTAGGTGCCTTTGATACTCTATTTGTCACTTGTCATTTACCTGTTCTCAAGGTTATAGGAGAATATACCAGCTGCACCGCTCCCTTTTAAGGTCTTAGAGTAGACCTTCATGATTTCCAAGACTTTATTGCCTCCACAACCAAAGGTTTTCTTTTTAGGGTTGAGTCTTCGATGGTATCCATTAACAGGACTCATTTCTATACCTTGTTAGTAGGTATAAGTAGAACAGTAGTCAAATGGTGGCAAACAAGAGACATGGATTCACTTCTTCACCCTTATTGAGCACCTGCCAGACACTGGCCTCACCACTAAGGTTACAGAGATGAACAACCCAGGTCTTCTCATCAAGAAACATGTTACATGATTTTCTCTCTCTTTCTTCCTTTCTTTTCCTTCCTTCCTTCCTTCCTTCCTTCCTTCCTTCCTTCCTTCCTTTCTTTCTTTTTCTTTCTGTCTTTCTGTCTGTCTATCTATCTATCTATCTATCTATCTATTTTGTTCTCGAGTTAACTAACATACATTGTAGTCTTGGCTTCAGGAGTACCACCCAGTGATTCATCACTTGCATATCACATGTTACATGATTTTAGTAAGTTTTCTGATAGAAGTAGCATGTGATGCTCTGGAGACATAGAGGATTGTCATCTATTCCAGACTAAAAAGAGCAAGGTGCCATTGAAGGTTTCCCGGAGGAGATGAAATCTGAGCTGGGTCTTGAAGAATGAATAGGAGATCGAAGAAATAGATAGGAAGTGGGTGAGAAAGGGAAATATTCTGTGCAGATGGAGAAACTGTGCAAGCGAGACACAGGTAAGGGCATATATCAAGACCAGCAAATAGTTCTACATGATAGAGCAGAGGGTCTGGGAAAGACTAGTGAGAGGTAAGCTGGGAATAGGGTCAGATTGTGCTGGCTTCATATGCCATAAGGAACTTAAATTTTCTCCTAAAGGTAATTGGGCAGTTGTTGAGGTCACCCATACCTAGATTAGTACAGCAACTCCCTAATGATTTCTTTACCTCCAGTCCTGCCCCTTGCTATTTCATTGTGATATTAACATTCAGAGAAGTTTTGAAGTGGAAAATTCAACAATATCACACTGGCACATAATTTAGCCTCTTAGATGCATGATACTATGGTGGCATAAAAAGCCTTTAGTAGTTTTTAACTGAATAGGTGAAAAACCCACAGTGTACCCACAATGACTAATGTGATCTTTTTGAGACACAAATCTGATCATGTCATTGCAGAGCCATTTAAAATGCTTTCCGACACCAGGGAGCATCTGGATGGCTCAGTCAGTTAAGGGTCTGTCTGACACTTGATTTGGGCTCAAGTCATGATCTCACAATTTGTGGGAGGGAGCCCTAAGTCGGGCTCCATGCTGACAGGTCGCTCTCTTTCTCTCGCTCTAAGTAAATAAGCTTTTAAAAATGATAATAAAACAAAATAAAATGTTCTTCCAACACCTGCAGGAGAAAAGATCCATTCTCCTTATCATGGCCATCAAAGCCTTCTATGATATGAGCTCTGATTTCTCCCAGAATCATGCCCCACCATGACCCCTTCACACTTTGCTGATACAAGACTATTAATAATAATGACTAACGTTTGTTGCACTCTTACTATACAACTGAGCTGAGTACTATAATGCTGTTTAATTCTCCCAGTAACTCCATGAGGTAGGGACTACTACACTTTATAAATGAAGACACCTGGCATTTACAGAGTTGTGTCACATGGTGTCACATGGTTGCAGGCATTGCTTGACTCTAAACCCTGAATCCACCCATTGCCTTCAGAAGCAAACAGTACAATGTCAGGTCTCCAGAATTTTGCTCATGCTCTTCCTTCTGTGGGAAACCCTTGCCATCTTTTTCCTTCCTGGTGAATTCCTGTTCATTCTTCAAAACTCACTAAGGTATCAGTTGTCGCTTCTGTGAGTGCTTTTGTGACAACAGAATTAAGTCTCTGTATCGTTGCCTTGTTTTACATACACATCCTTTTTTGTACAGTTCCCAGTGGGTGGTATATTTGCTTTCAGATCTTTCCTGCTAGATTCTCTGAGACCCATGTCTCATGTCCATAGCCCAATAAACACTTGTTAAACAAAACATATGCACATGTGACCAATAAATTAGGGAGTTTATATCATATGTCCTTACCAACTTTGTAAAGTAGAATAGATCATCTATAGAGACCAAGGGTCAAACGGTTAAGTAAGGCTGGAGGCTTGAGAAAAAAAAAAGCAATGTTCTATGGGGAATTGATATGGAATCCACATTCATCATCATAATTACTATTACCGCTTGCATTTACATGATGTTTTTAAGTTTTTAAAGTTCTTTCTCTGGCCACCTGGGTGGCTCAGTCGGTTGAGCATGACTCTTGATTTTGGCTCAGGTCGTGATCCCAGGGTCATGGGATTGAGCCCTGCATCAGACTCCATGTGGAACATGCTTAAGATTCTCTTTCCCTCTGGGGCGCCTGGGTGGCTCAGTTGGTTGAGTGGCCGACTTTGGCTCAGGTCATGATCTCATGGTCCAGGAGTTCAAACCCCGCGTAGGGCTCTGTGCTGGCAGCTCGGAGCCCGGAGCCTGCTTTGGATTCTGTCTCCCTTCTCTCTCTCTGCTCCTCCCCTGCTTGTGCTCGATCTCTCTCTGTCTCTCAAAAATAAATAAATGTTTGAAAAAAAAAAAAAGATTCTCTTTCCCTCTGCCCCACCCCCAAAAGTTCTTTCTCATCCACAAATTTTACCCAATCCTCATTCTTAATTAATTTATAATTTATAATTAATTTAAAGTTTAAAATTTATAAGTTAATTTACAATTTGCCTATGAGCTTCCTACTTGACTTTCTGGTATCCCTCACATTTCTACCAACTATTTGCCTCCCAAGGTACTATCACTGTCTTTTCCACCTACACAGGGATAATAATGACAATTGGAAACATTTCATTTAGTAGCCGCATGTTTTCCAAGGACAGGTGTGTCTGGTACTCTAAGACTTAAGAGAAACAGCAAGATCTACCTTGCACAGGGCAGATGAGGAATAGCTGTTGACTTGAACCTGTGGTTTGTATACTTCAGCACAGCACACACAGTCTGATAACTTAAATCCTAGTCTGAACTTCCTGCTTCTTCTCTAGCCTTCGCCTCTTCCCCCAACACCAACCTTTGTTCCAGTGACTCTTCCCCTAAAGTATCTTGTATCTTTTTAAAAGAAATTTTTTTTAATGTTTTATTTATTTATTTAAAAAAATTTTTTTTAACGTTTATTTATTTTTGAGACAGAGAGAGACACAGCATGAACAGGGGAGGGGCAGAGAGAGAGGGAGACACAGAATCGGAAGCAAGCTCCAGGCTCCGAGCCATCAGCCCAGAGCCCGACGCGGGGCTCGAACTCGCGGACCGCGAGATTGTGACCTGAGCTGAAGTCAGACGCTTAACCGACTGAGCCACCCAGGCGCCCCGTTTTATTTATTTTTGACAGAGAGAGAAAGAGAGAGACAGAGCAAGAATGGGGGAGGGGCAGAGAGAGTGGGAGACACAGAATCCGATGCAGGCTCCAGGCTCCGAGCTGTCAGTACAGAGCCCGACGCGGGGCTCGAACTCACAGACCACGGGATCATGACCTAAGCCAAAGTTGGATGCCCAACCGACTGACCCACCCAGGCACCCCATAAAGTATCTTGTATATTTATGCCTTCATTGCTTTATTCAAGCTCCTCCCTGTACACCTGGAAAACAGTCCAGTTTTCCAACTCTCTTCCCCCAGACTCAGCCAAGTTCAACAACTCACTTTATCTTTCTTCCTACAGCTCCATGACAGCACTCAAAGTACTATAGAATAGATACCTCTGTTTTGGTACCTCTTCTTACATCTCATTACTGTTATTTGTTTATGTGGCTCCCCACTTCCCAAACCCCTGACACACACACACCAAAAGATTTTAAGTTTCTATAGAGCAGAGATTGTGGATTTTCCAACTTTATATCCCAGGTATTTGGTAGAGTGTATTGAGTTTGCATAATGGTTATCCCGGAATTGTTTCTTGAGTGGAACAATAACCACCAGAAACACAACTTCTGGTCCCTTATTCCAAGAGTCACACACCTATGGTCTATAGATCCATGGGTCAGCTTCAGGAGGTCTATGAACCTGGTGAAATGTAAGCAGAATGTCATTTATGTATGCATGAAGGGACTGGGGCAGAGAATACATGGCTTTCTGAAGAAAAATATCCAAGTTCAATGACCCAAAAAGGTAGAAACCTACTGGACTGGATCATGCTGTCTTTGGAGTGGGCTGAAAAATAAAGGCAATAATAGCACCATGACCATTGTTGTTCTTACATTTTCTTTGCTCCAGAAGAATTGAAGAACTGAGTCAGAGCCTGGCTGCCCAGGAGAAGCTTGTAGAACAGCTCTCTCAGGAGAAACAACAACTGCTGCATCTGTTGGAGGAGGCAACTAGCATGGAAGTGCAGGTGAGGTGTGGGCAGAGCTTCCTGAGGTATTTGCTTCTGTATTAGTCATCTACGGTCGTGGAACAAATTCCTACAAATTTAGTGAGTTAACACAGCATGCATTCATTGTCCCACACTTTCTGTGGGTCAGCTGGGTTCTCTGCCAGGGTCTCACAAGTCTGAAATCAAGGTGATAGCCAGGCTGCTTTCTCATCTGGAGGTTCACTTAGGGAAGGGTCTGCTTCTGGGTTCCCTCAGGTTGTTGGAAGAATCTATTGCTGGCTGGCTGTAGAAGTTATGGCAGCCTGCTACCTCACAGGCAGCAGTGGGGAGAAATAGAGGGTCTATTGCTTCTCCTACCTCTATGCATTCTTTCAAGAGGCTCACCTGATTAGGTCAGGCCCACAGTTTCATCCCTTTTGGTTAACTGAAAATAAACTGAGTAGGAACCTTAATTAACTGTATGTGCAATATACATTCACTTTTGCCATATAACATAGCGTAACTATGTGGTGACAGTCCATCATCTTTGCCATGTTCTATTCCTTAGAAACAAGTTGCGGATGTCACTGGCACTCAAGAGGTAGGGATCACACAAAGCTCTGGATAACCGGGTGGGAAACATCAGGGCCATTAGAATTTTGCCCACCACTGAGTGGTTTCTAACTATATAGAATATATAATGTAGGGGTTTTTTTTCTCAGTTAATTTTGTTTTTATTTGTCATTTTAATTCCAGTATAGTTAACAGTGTTACATTAGTTTCAGGTGTGCATAATGTGGTTTTAATATTGAAGAACTCTTACAATGATAAAAGTAATTGTATTCGTCTATATTGTTGCTCTTGAAGGTTACCTCAGAGGGAACTCCCCTCTTCCGTTCAACTTTTCATTTTCTAAAAAAGATATTTCCTAAAAGAACCCTAGAATATATCTGTGCCCAAGTAGCATAACCAATTACCAGATATTCTTATAAGTCTTAGGCCAGTAATAAAGCAGACTGTAAGGTTTAATTTATGCTTCACAGATACCGAGGTTGGAGTCAAGTTAAAAATAACAGTGATAAGAAGTAGTTTAAAGTAGTTCCCAACCTTTCCTGTGTCATGGCACAAATAGAAAATGTTAATATTTGTCAGGTGCAGTGGTAAATGGATGGAGCTTCTTACTTGGAGGTGGTCAGTCTAGGTGCATAGGCCATGAGAGCAGAAGAAATCCCTATCTTGGCTATACTTATAAACTTCTTGGACTGTGTGGCTTCGTTTTGGTTAGAAAGCTCTGGTTAACAAATTCACGAGATGATGTACATACATGTAATTTGGTAGACAGGAGGGGGAAAATAGTCTGTAGGCTTCTCACAAGATACATATTGAAACATGTGAAAAGTTTCTGAAAGAACTTTTTTTTTAATTCAAGTATAATCAGCATACAGTGTTATATTAGTTTCAGATGTACAATATAATGATTCAGCAATTCTATACGTTTCTCAGTGCTCATCAAATAAGTGTGTTCCTGATCCCCTTTATCTGTTTCACCGCGGCCCCCCTCCCCCCGGCCTCCCCACTGGCAACCACCAGTTTGTTCTCTGTATTTAAGAGCGTGTTTGTCTCTTTTTAGAAAGATTATTTTATAGACAAAGACTATATTCAAAGTTGTCAGTTCCTGTTACTGCTCCCCAGGAGGACCACAACAGAATGTCTGTGGTTCAGGGAAAACAGGTCCAAACAAGAATTATATCTCACTTTAATCTCTGAGACAAAAAGAAGTATTTTTTCTTAATTTTTTTAAGTTTATTTATTTGAGAGAGAGAGTGAACAGGGGAGGGCCAGAGAAAGAGGGAGAGAGAGAATCCCAAGCAGGCTCTGTGCTGACAGTACAGAGCCCAGTGCAGGGCTCAAACCCACAAACTGTGAGATCATGACCTGAGCTGAAACCAAGAGTCAGATGCTTAACTGACTGAGCCACCCAGGCGCCCCTAGACAAAAAGAAATATTGAAGTGCTTTCTATAACATCTTGGGACCATTTAGTCACATTCAAGTGGCTCAGATTGTTATAAAACCTAGAAATGAATTCACAGGATTTCTTAAATACATATTCCAAGTGTAATTTAAAGTGTTTGTCAATGAATATTCAACAACTTTTCAGTAGTAATAACTTCAGCACATGTTGTAGCATATTCTATATGCCAGGTGCTGCTCTAAATACCTTATATATTAACTCAAATTAGCTTAAGCCTCAAAATAATCCTGTGAAGTATACTAACATGAGACATAAAAAGAATAATTTATAATAAAATAATGTTGATTTTAATATATAAATTCATGAGCACAATTATATTAGAAGACATAAAGAAATAGTCAGGTGCTTGTATCTGTATGACAAATCACTGTGAATGTTCCAGCCTCAAAGGTAGCCTAGGACAGTCATGTTATGTTGTGCCATTTAAAAACGGCAAGTGGTAGGGGCGCCTGGGTGGCTCAGTCAGTTGAGCGTCCGACTTCAGCTCAGGTCACGATCTCACGGTCCGTGAGTTCAAGCCCCGCGTCGGGCTCTGGGCTGACGGCTCAGAGCCTGGAGCCTGCTTCCGATTCTGTGTCTCCCTCTCTCTCTGCCCCTCCCCCATTCATGCTCTGTCTCTCTCTGTCTCAAAAATAAATAAACATTAAAAAAAAATTAAAAAATAAAAAATTAAAAAATTAAAAAAATAAAAATAAAATAAAAATGGCAAATGGTGATGCCATTAGTAAAGGGGGTGACAATGCCAAGTGAAAAACTCTTGGTAAATTTCCAAACAAAACAAAAACCAAACTTTTCTTAATTTTCTTTTTTTTTTTAATATTTTTTAATGTTTATTTATTTTTGAGATAGAGACAGAGTGTGAACGGGGCAGGGGGTGGGGTGCAGAGGGAGAGGGAGACACAGAATCTGAAACAGGCTCCAGGCTCTAAGCTGTCAGCACAGAGTCCAACACAGGGCTCGAACTCATGAACCGTAAGATCATGACCTGAGCCATGATCAGGTCAACCGACTGAGCCACCCAGGCGCCTCTTCTTAATTTCCATAGAGCAGTTGAATTCACGGAAAATTCATTGTATAATAACATTGTGTTTATATATACAGCAGAGCTCAGTTCTAGGTTCAGGGGATTATATGATGTTATATTACCTCACCAGTGCCCCATGGAACATTTAGATCATTCTGTAATGAAAGCACAAAACAAAACTTCATATTTTAATCCTACGGAGTTACTAATAATGCTAATACTGTTCCTGCTATAATCATAATAATAACGTGTTAGTATTGGAAAACAACATAACTTTACTGCAAATGAAAATATTTTTTAAAATGTTTGTTTATTTTGAGAGGGAGAGCATGAGCGGGGGAGGGGCAGAGAGAATCCCAAGCAGGCTCTGCACTGTCAGCCCAGAGCCCGATGTGGGGCTCAAACCCATGAACTGTGAGATTATGACCTGAGCTGGAATCAAGAGTCAGATGTGCAACCGAATGAGCCACCCAGGTGCCCCACAAGTGAAAATATTTTTTAAAAATAGTCATGTTCAGGGGTGCCTGGGTGGCTCAGCCGGTTAAGCAGCCGACTTCGCCTCAGGTCATGATCTAACAGTCTGTGAGTTCAAGCCCCACGTCAGACTCTGTGCTGACAGCTCAGAGCCTGGTGCCTGCTTTGGATTCTGTATCTCCCTCTCTGTGACCCTCCCCCGTTCGTGCTCTGTCTCTCTCTGTCTCAAAAATAAATAAACATTAAAAAAAATAAATAAAAAATAAAAATAGTCATGTTCATCAGAGACCATGGAAATAATGCCACTGGTCCACTAGTATAATGATAAGGCATCCAGAGACCCAGCTTTTATGGAGTGTCCGTGAAGCAGTGTGATGCCGCTACCCAGTGAAGAGGAGAGGAATGGGAAAGAGGAAGGACCCATTCTGAGTCCTGCTCCTGCCCCAAGCACTGTGTGGAGGACTGAACATGCAGCTTTTTCCCAAGTCTCACTACAACCTGTGAAATAAGTTAGATAAGGGTCACTTGGCAATCAGGGGAACCAATGTTTAGATTAAGTGACTCGACCCAAGTTTTAAAGGCAGTAAGTGGTGAGGTCAGAATTTGAATGTAGATTTATGTGGCTTCACACCCATATTCACCACTCTGAAGAGGTTGTATCCCAAATGTACACATGTGTGCCACGAATCAAAAAAGATCTACAGACAAAATTCAAAACCGGCTCTCAAAAGATCAGTGAACCAAAATTTCCAGAATTTTTCGGTGACCAAAAGTGAAACTACCCATGAAACAATAATTCCTCATTCAGCCCTCCCCCAGTTCCTGATAACCTCTATTATACTCTCTGCCTTCATGAATTTGCTTGTTTTATGCATTTCATATAAACTGGAATCAGATAGATGGATGGATGGATGGATGCATGGGTGGGTAGATAGATAGATGGGTGTCATTCAGAATTTGGGACAGTGCTTTGTCCTTCCCATTGCAAACTATGTAGCACCCCTTACCCCACTCATCATAGTGATGACAATAAAAACAAGAAGCACCCCATGAATTTGCAAAATGCACTTCAGGAGATGGTATAACTATACCTCAGTAAGAACCGCTGGTCTTGGGGGCTTAGCTTCCAAAGGGTTTATAGTCCAATAAAACATTGGCATATGAACAAAGAATTAAAATAGAGGATGATAAATGAAGAGAGAGAAATATATGCACAGTGCTAAAGGAACCCACAGATTACCGGGATTAACTCTACCTCTAAAAGTCAAAGAAAGCCTTACCTGGAAGTTTCCCTTGACCTGGGCCTGAAAGGCTGAGTGCACCAAGCAGAAAACAAGAGAAGTGCATTTTAGGCAGGAACAGTATACACAGTAATGTGGAACATAGTTAAGAAATTGGGAATAGTTGGTATTATCAAATACATGCTAAGTGTTAGGGGCACCTGGGTGGCTCAGTCATTGAAGCATCCAACTTCCGCTCAGGTCATGATCTCACAGTTTGTGGGTTCGAGCCCCACGTCAGGCCCTGCGCTGACAGCTTGGAGCCTGGAGCCTGCTTCAGATTCTCCCTCTCTCTCTGCCCCTCCCCCGCTCGTGCTCTGTCTCTGTCTCAAAATATAAATAAACATTAAAAAAATTTTTACAAAAAATACGTGCTAAGCGTTAGAGAATAATGAAACACATAACTGGAACATCCCATAAGTGTCAAGCTAAGGACTTCATGTTATAGGTAACAGAGAATTAAAAAAAAGAAAAAAAGTTAAGCAAGGGGAATGAAAGCATATGATTTGCATTTTAGAAAGCCAATCCTGGCGGCTGTTTAGACTGAAGATTGAGGGAGCAGATAATTGATGTCAACCCATGATTTGACAGAGCTGTTAACTGCGTCATCTAGTCCATTCTCAAATTAGATAGGGGCAAGGAACGTTCAGTTATAAAGTACTTTGTCTCCCCCCTCTGTCTGCAGTAATGTGTGGCAGCTCTTGCTGTCAGTGACACCTGTGGCCTCTGCTGTGGGTGTCATCCTCGTCTGCGTGCAGTAACAGCCTCTTAGTGCCGCTGTATTACCCTTAACCCTTTGTCTTCCATGCCACCTCTCACCACAGGAGCCACAACCCCACAAAATGGAAGGCACAAGTTCATTTCCTAAGTTCTGGGCCTGCTCCACAGAGGCCAAAGATTTCCCTCATCTCTAGCAAAGCCATCCCTAGAGTTCTGGCCACTGACTCACTGCCTCCACCCCCACCTCCACCCCTCCCCGACCCTTCACAACTGAGAATACCGCGGCTGGGCTTTCGAAGAAGGAGAGCTCACAGATCTTACACGTCTAGGTTTGAGTTGTCCAAGCGAAAACATTCCTCTTACCCCATTTCTCATAGATCAGTACTTCTCATGTGATCTCAGTATGAAAGTCTGGACTGGGTATAATCTCTGAGAACAGGAAGTCTCACTTCAGAGCCTTCCTTCCCTTGATCAAGACAGAAGTTTTGATAAAGATTATTTGATTTAGTTGATTTTACTATCCCTCAGCTGTTTTCCTTTTCCATCCCACCAAAACATCATACAGCATCCATTTTAGAGGTACTTACACACAATACTTAAGAACTTCTCTTAATGTTTATTTATTTTTGAGAGAGAGATTGACAGAGTGTGAGCAGGGGAGGGGCAGAGAGAGAGAGGGAGACACAGAACCCAAAGCAGGCTCCAGGCTCTGAGCTGTCAGCACAGAGCCTGACGTGGTGCTTGAATCCACAAACCACAAGATCATGACCTGAGTTGAAGTTGGATGCTCAACCAACTGAGCCACCTAGGGAACTTCTATCATGTAATTAACTCCATGGAACAACAACAGAAAAAGCCATAAACTTGACATGCCACTGATGGACATCACTCTGTGTTTGCTTCCAAACCTCCGTGTCCATTCAGATCAAGAGCATGTTGTTGTGATCAGAGTACTCAGGAGCTTGTGGCTGCCATGCTGAAGCAACTGGTCCACATCTTTTTCAGTAAAAAGAAAACCTAATAAAGTGAAGTTTACAAAGTATTTCTCTTCCTCCATGTTTTCACAAAGCTGCAAATAAAGACCTACACTCTGGAAAGCTGACAGTGCTTCCAGTTATTGACATTTTTCCCTTCTACTAGAAGCTTCATTTTAAAGAATTTTTATTTTTTATTAAAAAACATTTTTTTTAATTTATTTATTTTTGAGAGAGAGACCGAGAGACAGAGTGAGAGTGGGGGAGGGGCAGAGAGAGAGGAAGACACAGCATCCTAAGCACCTCCAGACTCTGACCTGTCAGCACAGAGCCTGATGTGGGACTCAAACTCACAAACTACAAGATCATGACCTGAGCCAAAGTGGATGCTTAACTGACTGAGCTACCCAGGTGCCCCTAAAGAACCTTTTAAATGAAACTGGATGTGGAAGGTGTAAAAGCAAGGGGAAATGATGTACTTGCAAAGGAAAATCTGGAAGAATTCTTGTTTTATTTCATTTTTCTATTCTGAAGTTTTTCCCCAGTATAATATAAGCAATATTTATCAATGTGTAATTTCACTGTGGTTGCCCTAGAAAGTGAAACAGGACAACAGAATTAGGGTGAGGCATCCATTAAGCAATCAGGACCTTCCCACTTACACAAATCAGCAGACACTCAAGCCATTGCATTTATGCCTTGTTTGGAACCTAATGTAAATAGCACTGCATGCAGTGAGGCGTATTTCTTAAAATAGCAAACATTCCAGCGTTACCATGGAGAGATCTGACGTGGAGGTTAAGGCAAGAACACACTCTAAATGCTCAAGGCAGACGCTGAAAACCTTGCAGGGATTAGTAGCTCAGGCAGCTCCAGCCAACTTCATATAAGGAGATCTTTCTTAAAGAAGCTTTTCCGTATTCTCTTCTTAAGCTGATGAATGTTGAAGGTGGAGGCTCATTTATAAATCCTCATTCAACATCACTGTCTCCCAGACACAACCTTCATTGGTAACATATCTCAAAAACAGGCCTTACCATCTAAGGCAACCATAGTCCTGACCCTTTAGAGCAGCAAAGGAGGTAGAAAAATAAGGGATTTCATTACAGCTTCATCAGAAATATTTACTGAGCACTTACGATGCACAAAGTACTATAACGTGAAGGAAGAAGAACGCAAAGATGCATAAGGTTTAGCCTCTGCCTTCTAGAGATTATAGTCGAATTGAAAGGTAAGAAAACCACTAATGGCAACAAAATACAAAGCAGTAGAGAAAGAAAAAAACATTATGGACTGGGGTAGGCAGTGAAGATTCTGATCTGTAAGAAACGATTTTAATAAGAGATGAAAAGGAAAGGCATTTGTTTATTCATTTAGTCATTCAGTGATTATTTACTGATATCTAGAACATACCATTCAAAATACCTCAAAAGAAGCTATGGAACATATCAAGGAAACCAGGAGCTGCTTTTGAGAAAAGGTAAACAAAATTGATAAACATTTAGCCAGATTCATCCAAAATAAAAAAAGAGAGAGAGCAAGAATGGGAGGAGGGAGAGGAGGAGAGAGGCAAAGGACTCAAAAAAATAAAATCAAGAAAGAAGAAGGAAAGTAACAACTGATAAATACAAAGGATTATTTTGGATATTATGAAATATTTACACCAACAAATTGGACAACGTCGAAGAAATGGATAAATTCCTAGAAACATATAACCTTCCAAAACTCAAGCAGGAAGAAATAGAAAATTTGAACAGACCAATTACTAGCAAGTAAATTGAATCAGCAAAAAAAAAAAAAAAAGAACACATCCCAATAAACAAAAATCCAGGACCAGGTGATGTCACAGATGAATTCTACCAAGCATTTAAGGAAGAGTTAATTCTAGTCTCAAACTATCCCAAAAAATACAAAAGGAAGGAATGCCTCCATTCATTCTGTGAGGCCAGAATTACCCTGATACCAAAACCAGATAAAGACACTACAAAAAAAAGAAACTACAGGCCATTATCTCTGATGAACATAGATGCAAAAATCCTCAAGAAAATATTAACAAACTGAATCAAACAATGCATTTAAAAAAAAAAAAAAACATTCACAGGGTGCCCGGGTGGTTCAGTCAGTTGGGCATCCAACTCAGGCTCAGGTCATGATCTTGTAGTTTGTGGACTTGGGCCCCATGTCAAGCTCTGTGCTGACAGCTCAGAGCCTGGAGCCTGCTTCAGATTTCATATCTCCCCTTCCCAACACCTCTCCCCGACTCACACATGTGTGCATGCGCTCTCTCTCAAAAATACATAAACATTTAAAAAAATAATAAAATCATTCACCACTGCCAAATGGGGTTATTCCAGGATGCAAGAGTGGTTTTAATATTTGCAAATCAATGTGATACATCACATTAACAAGAAAAAGGATTACAAACCATATGATCATCTTAATAGATGCAGAAAAAGCATTTGACAAAGTACATCCATTCATGATAAAGACTCTCAATAAAGTAAGTTTAGAAGGAACGTACCTCAATATAATAAAGGCCATATATGAAAATCCCACAGCTAACATCATACTCAATGGTGAAAAACAGAGAGATTTTCCTCTAAGATCAGGAACAAGACACAGATGTCTACTCTCACCACTTCTATTCAATGTAGTATTGGAAGTCCTAGCTGCAAAACAGTCCTATTTATAATTGTACCAAAAATAATTAAATACCAAGAAATAAAATTTTATGATGATGAAGGAAATTGAAGATGACACAAATGGAAAGATATTCTATGCTCATGACTTGGAAGAACCAATATTGTTAAAATTTCCATAGTATCCATTGCATTG
This sequence comes from Panthera tigris, assembly GCF_018350195.1. Lineage (NCBI taxonomy): Eukaryota > Metazoa > Chordata > Mammalia > Carnivora > Felidae > Panthera > Panthera tigris. Next base: position 102,033,886 of record NC_056667.1, read on the forward strand.
TATTAATGCAGCAACATTTTTCACAGAACTAGAACAAGTAATCTTAAAATTTGTATAGAATCACAGAAGATCCTGAATAGCCATAGTAGATTTGAAAAGGATAAACGGGGGTGCCTGAGTGGCTCAGTCGGTTAAGTGTCCAACTCTTGGGCTGTTCCCTGCACTGGGATGCTTGGGATTCTATTTCTCCACCCCCCCTCCCCCCACCTCTCTGCCCCTTCCCTGCTTGCATTCACTCTCTCTCTCTCAAAATAAACTTTTAAAAAAAAGAAAGAAAAAGGTAGAAGTATCACAATCCCAGATTTCAAGATATATTACAAAGCTATAGCGATCAAAACAGTATGGTACTGGCACAAAAATAGACACCTAGATCAATGGAACAGAAGAGAAGAGTCCAAATAATCTATGACAAAGTAGGCAAGAATATACAGTGGGGAAAAGACAGTCTCTTTACTAAATGGTGCTGGGAAAACTGGAAAGCTATACACAAAAGAATGAAACTGTGGACCACTTTAATGTACCATACACAAAAATAAACACTAAGTGGATTGAAGACCTAAATGTGAGACCTGAAACCATAAAAAGAAAAAAATGTAGAAGAAAACATAGGTAGTCATCTCTTTGACACTGGCCTTAGAAACATTTTCCTAGGTATGTCTCCTCAGGCAAGGGAAACAAAAGCAACATTAAACTATTGGGACAACACCAAAATCAAAAGCTTTTGGCACAACAAAGGAAACCATCAACAAAACAAAACATCAGCCTACTGAACGGGTGAAGGTATTTGTAAACGATATATTTAATAAGGGGTTAATATCTAAAATACATAAGGAATTTATACAACTCAACACACACAAAAAAAACCCCAAATAATCCAATTAAAAAATGGAGAGAGGACCTAAATATATATTTTTCCAAAAAAGACAGATGGCCAACAGACATAGGAAAAGATGCCCAACATCACTAATCATCAGGGAAATGCAAATCAAAACCACAATGAGGTATCACCTCACGCTTGTCAGAATGTCTAAACACAAATGACAGAATGTCAAAAACACAAGAGATAACAAGTGTTGGCAAGTGAGGATGTGGAGATAAAGGATCCCTTGTGCACTGTTGGTGGGAATGTAGGCTGGTGCAGTCACTGTAGAAGACAATATGGAGAGTCCTCAAAAAATTAAAAAATAGAATTACCATATGATCCAGTAATTCCGCTACTGGATATTTACCCAAAGAAAACAAAAACACTAATTCAAAAAGATAAATGCACCTCTTTGTTTATTGCAGCATTATTTACATTAGCTCAGATATGGAAGCAACCCATGTGTCCATCAATAGATGAATGGATAAAGAAGATATGGTATATAAATACAGTGGAATATTATCCAGCCATAAAAAATAATGAAATGTTGCCATGCAACAACATGAATGAACCTAGAGGGTTTTATGCTACTTGAAATGAGTTAGGGCTGCTGGGGTGGCTCAGTTGGTTGGGCATCCAGCTCGGGCTCAGGTCATGATCTCATGGCTCATGAGTTCAAGCCCCGCATTGGGGAGCCAGCTTCAGATTCTGTGTCTCCTTCTCTCTCTCTGCCCCCCCGCCCCCGCTCATGCTCTGTCTCTCAAAAATAAATAAACATTAGGAAAAAAAAAAAGAAATGAGTCAGAGAAAGGGAAATACCATATGATTTCACATATATGTGGAATCTAGAAATAAAACAAAAAAACAGACCCATAAATACAAAGAACATTTAGTAGTTGCCAAAGTGAGAGAGGTGAGGGGATGGCAAAACAGGTGAAGGGGATTAAGAAATACAAACTTCTAGTTATAAAATAAGTGAGCCACAGAGATGAAAAGTATGGCATAGGGAAGACAGTCAATAATATTGTAATAATGTTGTATGGTGACAGATGGTGACTATACTTATTGTGAGCATTGAATAATGTATAGAATTGTCGAATCACCATTTTGTACACCTGGAACTAATACAATGTTGCATGTCAACTATATTTCAATCATAAATATTTTTAAAATATTTAGAAGGAGAAAGGCAGAGGGGTGCCTGGGTGGCTCAGTAGGTTAAGTTTCCAACTCTTGATTTCAGCTCAGGTCATGATCTTGCATGGATTTGAGCCCTGCGTTGGGCTCTGCACTGACAGCGTGGAGTCTGCTTGGGATTCTCTCTCTTCCTCTCTCTATGCCCCTCCCCTCTTTCTCTGTCTCTGTCTCTCAAAATAAATAAATAAGCTTAAATTAAATTAAAAAAGAAAAAAGAAAGGCAGAGCCTTTCCCTGTAAGGAGCTTGCATCTCAATTAAGGGAGATAAATTACGAAGTAACCAAACAAATAGCTAATTGTAAATTACAGTAAGTACTTTCAAGAAAACAAAGAGCAGGGACTAACCAACTTTTTCTGTAAAAGGCCAGATAGTAAATAATTTAGACCTTGCAGGCCATAAGGTTTCTGCCACTGTAGCACAAAAATAGCCATACACAATACATAAATGAATTGGCATGGCTGTTCCAATAAAATTTTATTTACAAAAACAGGGGATGAATTTAGCCCACAGTTCATAGTTTGTTGACCCCTAATAGAGAATTAGGAGGAATGGGTAGGGCCATTATAGGTAAGGGGATGATGGTAATTTTGAGGTGTCTCTGACACATCATTTGCAGATACAAATATGTAGTTGGCTACTTCAGAGTTGAACTCAGAGGAAAATTTTAGGATAAGATACAAATGGAAAGTTACTGGTTTAAAGATGGAAAAGGATAAGATGATATTGAAAGAGAATTAAAATAGGGAGGTGAAAAGGTCTAGGACTGAGCCCCATTGAACACCTACAGAAGGTACAAAGTAGATGTGACTCTTAGCTCACAAATTCGGTCATGCAGGATTTATCACATTTCTTTACTTTCTTTAAATCAATTTAATGTTACCCTGAGTCCCAGTCCTAATCAGGCTAATTCAGTTTCATCCGTTTGGTACATATTCCTCCCCACTCTCTCATTTACGTTAAGGTGAAGGTTCCCAGGATTTATCAGGTGCCAAAGCATCAAGTGATTACTCTTCCCATTGGTCCACCACTGAAGTTCCCCTGCCCCAGCAAGCATGGTTCTGCCAGCTCTAACAGCTTGTTATATTAGAGGCTTTTATGGAGTCAGAACCCCTTGACCTAGAGTCTAGCCTCTCTAAGTCACCCATTGCCTTCTCCCCACCCAGGTCCTGCTGCTTCCCTGGGGGCACTAATATGGAATGGAGGTGGATCGCTGTTACTCTCTGATCCCCAGTCTCCTGATCTGGGTGAAATCTGACCCCGTCCTTTTCTGTTGCCCTCAAAGACATTTCTTTTTCTTCTCTTCCCCACTGGGACACCTGACTTAATCTTCTCAGTTGGTTTACAATTTTATTAAAGTCAGGAAATGCATTTGACTTCAGTCTCTGCTCTTTGCTCTGCAAAAATTCCTGAGTTAATTAAATGGTAAGGGCCTGACCTTCAGATTAGATGAGGGAGGCAGGGCACACAGGCAACAACACAATTTATATCCTGTCACCATATTATTAGGAAAGGAGTATGAGATGTAGCTGAAAAGTAGATTAGAATATTTCTGTAGAGATATTGAAATGCCAAGCTGAGGGTTTAGGACTTCATCCTATAGGTAATGGACAATGATGGATCTTTACCATGAATGTCCTGGAAACCGTATGGAGGATGATTAGAGGGGCATAAGCTTCTAAGCCTATGTGACATCGTTCAAAAGTTTTAGGTTTCAAGAACCTGAAATAGAAAATGTAGTGAAAACGCGAAGCAACATTTCTGAATGTGCTAGAGATGTTCAGAAAAAGGATCCCAATTTAGTGTTTAGCTCAATAGGGAAGGATTTTGAGGAGCCAAAGGTAACAACTCAGAAGTTTACAAGTCCACTCAGTTACAGGAAATGATATGGCTGACCTTATCTCTCCTGCTGATCTCTCTCTTGCTTTTGACAATGTTAACCATTGCTCTCATTCTTAAAACCCTGTCCCCAGCTCACCTGTGCTTTGATTGCAGAAGAGCCCCACTTAGTTATTTTTCACTTAGTTTTCTCAGTCACCTAAACTCAGCATGTTCCTAATCAGATTTTTCATTACCTTTTTACAGATGAACTCAACTCTCACATTTCTATTCATTTAGACCATGTTTTCTACCAGTCTTTGACACAAAAACCCTTATCTCCTATATTGTTTCTTTTCCTTCATCCTCTCTACATCAAGTCCCGCTGTTCAGTCCTTTAAAATAATTATTTACCACTTTTTTCCATTTCTTTTTTCTTTTAAGTTTAGTTATTTATTTTGAGAGAGAGAGAGAGAGAGCACGCACACAAATGGGGATGGGCAGAGGGTAAGAGAGAGAGAGAATCTCAAGCAGGCTTCTGTCAGCACAGAGGCCAATGTGGGGCTCAATCTCACCAATCATGAGACCATGACCTGAGCTGAAATCAAGAGTTGGATGCTTAACCAACTGAACCACCTGGGCGCCCCTTTCTTTCCATTTCTACACCAGACTTTTTATATTACCCCACATGTGAATAACTACAATGGCTTTTTAGCAGGTCTTCCTGTAACCATCCCAAAATCTGAAATTCCCTGAAATTCCAATCCATCCCGTTGCCTGGCTAATTTTCCTACAATGAAGTTTTCACCATGCCATTCTCTGCTCAAGTCTGTAACATTAAGTCTAAATTCTTTTGCGTTTGCCAAACATTAAATTCTAGTTGCCAAGGGGAACCTGAGTGGCTGAGTCGGTTGAGTGTCCTAACTTCAGCTCAGGTCATGATCTCATGGTTTGTGAGTTTAAGCCTCACATCAGGCTCGCTGCTCTCAGCACAGAGTCTGCTTCGGATTCTCTGTCCCCCTCTCTCTCTCTGTCCCTCCCCTGCTCGTGCTCTCTCTCTCTCAAAAAAAACCTTTAAAAAAAAATTCTAGTTGCCAAGACTTACATAGCACCACAGAAAGTGTCTGGCTTACAGTTGGCTCTTCATACGTGTTCTTTAAATGACCAATTATAGAGGATAAGTTGTATAAAGTAGGATGAACCAGGCCATTCAGATGCCCCTTGAAATCTCCAACATCTCCCTATGGGCTAGCACTGTATCTAACCCACTTCTAAGTCTATTGATGATGCTCTTTTCTTTTTCTGGAGTCCTATGTAAGACCCATCTCAAGTGCCATTCTTGTCCCCTTCAACTATACCAGCACACACCAATCTCAACTTTTTCTGCATTCACGATGAGTTTGTCAGTACCATTTCATTTACCAATCAACTGTACTAATTTTAGCATGCACATTTTCTCCCCTTCAACTAAACTGAGAGCTCACGGAAGACAGAGAAAAGACATACTGAGTTTGCACAAATTCTTGCTCATTGGTTGATTAACTTAATATATACTTTAAAATTCACTTAAACAGCTATAGGTATTTAATAACTTAACTTGAAAGACTCTGTTTACTATTTCAAGATGGATTCTGCCGATGACGGTATTACTGCAATTTGTAGTTGAACTGGAAATCTCCTGGTTTTGAAACAAGTGTTCCAAAATGCTGTGGGTTTTTTTGGGTTTTTTTTAATGTTTGTTTATTCTTGAGAGAACACGAGCAGGGGAGGGGCAGAGAGAGGGAGACACAGAATCTGAACCGGCTCCAGACTCCAAGCTGTCAACACAGAGCCTGACGTGGGGCTCAAACCCACAAACCCTGAGATCATGACTTGAACCGCTTAACCGACTGAGCCACCCAGGCACCCCCAAAATGCTGTATTTTTTTAATTACTGCAAAGCATGATTGCTTGTGGCTTCTTAAAGATTTCCAACCATCACAGGGAAACCATGTACATGCTTGTGTTACCATAAATCCTAACTGGCTTTACTTTGATATTCTTGCATTTCCTCATCTGCTTTAGCCTCTCTGCCAGAATCACTTTTTTTTTCGGCATAGTTTTTAGTAATTAGAACAGCTATTTCCAATGTCATAATTAGAGTAATGAAACCTAACACAACTGTTTGGGACATGGGGATTTTCCACCTCCCTGATTCTCTTGGAAACACCTTACCAGCCCAGAATTAGGTCTCAGAAGCACTCCAACATAGGAGTTACAAAAGTGGCAATGGTTCCAAGAGATACTTCCCAGGCCCCAAAATCTAGAGATCAAAATGGAGATCGTGCAAAAGATCTCTACCGTATTACTACTTAGGAATTTTGTTTCAAATGAGAATGTAGTTCCCTAAATCCAACAGTCTGTAAGTAGTTCTTCATTGATAGGTTTTTCCATTTATCTACAGAACTTCTGATCTTTGGATTGAGATTTTTCTGAATACAGTTTAGGATAGTTCTAATTCAGTGGTTTTCAAAGTGTGATTCCCAGACGCAGCATCAGCACGACCCAAATTTGTTAGGAATGCAAATACTTGGGCCCCACCCCAGGCAAACTGAATCAGAAACTCTAGGAAGTAGGTCCCAGCAATCTATTTTATCACACACTCCAGGGTGTGAAGCCAGAGGCTGAAAACTACAGTTTAAATTCAACATGTTTACTTTGTAGAGTAGGAAATTAAGGGCCAGCGACTAATGACTTCACTAGGACATATAGGTGGTAAGGGCTGTGAATGCATTTATCAATGTATTTTGAGGGCAAACTGCTGATATATAAAATTAATTTAATTCATAACAGCTTATCATAATATGAAACCTGTTCTCAAATTTTTATTACATAACTTTAATAAGTTTTAGAAGTAATTATCCTATTCTAAATCACCTCAGAAGCTCTAAGTCTCACCTTAACAGTATGCTTCAATCATATGTGTGGTATGCATATGCATATAAAATAATATTTTTTAAAGTTCATATGATAGACACTATAAAGTTTTGAATTTGCAGTTGGGCTTTTTATAGAATTTTTCGCTAGACTGTATTTTATTTAACCACTTTTGAAAGCTATTCTTATGATAAAATGGAGGTTACTTCCTACCAAAGAAATCTCTCAGATTAAAAGTTTATGGGTAATACATACTTTATATTTAGTTCCTCTTTTTTACTTTTTAATGAACTATTCTAACATATATGTAAAATCTATAGATCTCAGAGTTGTAATTGTACAACTGAGAATTGTACACATCATGTACACATCACCCAAAACAAGATAGAGAATATTTTCATCACCCCAGAAAATTCCTTTGTGCCCCTCTGCAGTCAATTCTTACCCTGTCTCATCCCTCATAACCACTTTTTGCACTTCTATCACTATGGTTTCAATTTTTCTTGTTGTTAGGCTTAAAATAAATGGAATCACACAGAATGTATTGACTTATATATGGCTTGTTTCACTTAATATGCTTTTGAGATTCATTCATGTTGTGGGTATCAGAATTTTTTACTGCTGATTAGTATTGTACAAATATATCAAAATGTGCTTATCTTACCTATTTCTTAGTAACAATTTTTGTCTTATCACAAAAACAATTCATGCTGAATATAGAAAATTATAGAATACAAATGAGGGAAGAAGAAGATAAGTATCCATAATTCCACCCTCCAGACATAATCACCATTTAATAACTTGTTTATCCTCTTTGAATCTTTATATAAGTTGTCCACATATATAATACATGTAGTTATTATATATATTACAAAAATTCTCATTTTAGATTCAAGTTTTTACTACTTAGACTCTGATGTTAGTGTGTTAAATAGGCACAAGTCTTTGTTTAGAATATTTTCCAATTAAAAAAAATTAAAAATTATACATGAATACACATTTATTTCCAACAATTCAAATGACAATGATATATATGAAAAAAGTAAATGTTAGTATCCAACCGCCAATTTTACTTCCCTTCTCATAGGTAGCCAGTGTTAACTAAATACAAATTTTTAAAAAAATTTTTTTAAATGTTTATTTATTTTTGACAGAGAGAGAGAGACCGAGCATGAGTGGGGGAGGAGCAGAGAGCAAGGGAGACAGAATCCAAAGCAGGCTTCAGGCTATGAGCTGTCAGCACAGAGACCGATGCGGGGCTTGAACTCACAGACTGCAAGGTCATGTCCTGAGCCAAAGTCGGACACCCAACTGACTGAGCCACCCAGGCACCCCAACTAAATACAAAATTTTGACCAAGATGATATTTATAAGGACCATGAAGTGCTGAATTTATTATCACATTTTTTTCTAAGTTTGTTCTTTTCTTTTTTTTTTAATGTTTATTTTTAAGAGAGAGAGAGAGAGACAGAGACTGAGTGCGAGCAAGGGAGGGGTAGAGAGAGAGGAAGACACAGAATCCAAAGCAGGCTCCAGGCTCTGAGCTGTCAGCACAGAGCCCGAAGTGGGGCTCGAACCCATGAACTGTGAGATCATAACCTGAGCTGAAGTCGGACGCCTAACCGACCAAGCCACCCAGGCATTCCTCTAAGTTTTATTTCTTAATTTTTATGTACAAGTTTTGTTATCTATACACCAGTGATCTTTTAGTGGGGATGAAATTATATAATACCAAATGCTCACATTAGGACCAGTTCTAGTATTATATAGTTTGCTATCCACTTCAAAATAATGGTTTTTAAATATTTTTTCTAAGCGTGAATAGAGTGCTATCTTCGAATTTTCTGATTGTTGAGTGGATTTATTCCTATCTGTTGTTGGAAGCTTAGATATGTATAGCTCTCTGTATGTTGATCTTTACTGACAGATAGCAAACGTCTATTCAATGATAAATTGCCTTTTCTCCATTTATACTGGTTTGTACTTCTACACCAAGCTACTTATATATTGTCATTAAAGTTTAGAGACTATCAATCAGATGCAAAATCTTACTAAGGAATAGAAAATAATACAAAGTATTATTTAATTTACTCCTGAAAAGCACTTTGTTTCATTATTTCGTTTCTTTTTGAATGTTTAGAGACAGAGAGAGAGAGGGAGACAGAGGATCCAAAGCGGGCTCTGCGCTGACAGCAGAGAGCCCCATATGAGGTTTGAACTCAGGTACTGAGATCATGAGCTGAGCCAAAGCTGGCCACTTTGACTGACTGAGCAGGCGCCCCAATTACTTTGTTTCATGAGTATTTTCCTCAGTAGGAAAATGTGGCTGGCATCGACAATCGAAGATGAGGACTTAACTTATGTCTTAATTTGTACTTTTATGGACCTTTGCATTCTTTCAGCTCTTTAGAACTATACTTAAGACAGAGTACAACAGGGTATAGTCCTGGCAGGCAGGCTGTTAGGGAAGTCCAGAAACTCCTTGTCTCTCTATAGATCACTACAGATCCCAAAGATTGTTGTTTACTTTCTTTTGACTTTGAAGCTCATATACCCAGAGGCAGGCAAAAATGTAGCTGTAATTGAGTTTTCCTTGGAAGTCTATTTTACATTCTTTGGTTTTTAGGGCCAGAACATGCATATTTTAAGTGAAATAACATATGCAAAGTTCTATAGCTCCTCCAAACTCACAGATCAAAGGACTGTCCTTAAGATGGAGGTACTAAGATTTTGTTTTGGTGATTAAGAGAACAATAAAATCTTATGTGTGCAAAGCCCCATAAAGTTTTAAAATTATTTTAAAATATTTCCATTATTATCATATTGAAATAATAGTATAAGCTATTATTTAACGAGCAAAGTACTGTTAAAACACTTCTAAATCATTTCCTTTAATTCTCCATAAGAAGTTTGGAGGCCTGTTCAGAGTTCTTATTAGGAGTTATGGGCTCTGTCCTAGAGACGAGGTTCAGAAATACTTAAAACTGTTGCTGCCCTTAACCTCTCACAAGGCCAAGCCAGTATTTTTGTAACTGGGAAATGTCCTGCTGTTGGGGGACTCCAGGTGATCCGCTGGGGCTGTTTTTCTTCCTGTCCGGTGTCTGCAACGCCTCTTAAGCCAACAAGGGAAATCTTTATTATAAATGCAAGTTGATACCTCCTACTCGGGAGCTCCAGCTTCCCCCCACTGTGCACATTCTAAGTTCTGTATCCAAGGGTAGGGTGACAACTGTATATGGTTGAATAAGACGGGGTACCTACTGAAGTCAGTGAAATTCTCAGCCCTAATTCTGCAGAGATCAGTACTGACATTCTGTACTCTTGCTCAAAGAAGCTAGGTCTTTCGTTCTAAAGTTTATGTACCCTCCCCACCCCCCAAATAGGGACTGCAGTCCACCTGAACCTGAAAGAGAATTTGGTGATGGTAATCTATTCTCAGGTGTCTACATTCTTGAAAAAGCCCATTCTTAAAAGTCATGGTTCACCAGCTGCATTCACGTGGTATGGGCTGGACTGTTTCTCGGATGACTGCTTTGTGTCCTCTCTTGATTTCTTTTCTAAAAAAGGTCAAATCGTCCAGCAGTGCTAAACCCACGGCCCGCCCCCAACACTGCAAGGAAGAGAAATACTTGATCTCTTTTCTAGATACTCCCAAAGTCGAGATAGAGGTTGAATTGAGCCTCCTAAAATCCGCCCTAACTGCCACCTCTGGTTTGTCAACCCCGTCTCCCCGCCCGCCGCCGCTGTAAACCCGAGGGGCCTTTTAATCCCGGCACCAGCCTGGGTAGGGGAGAGGTGGGGCTGCAGGCGGGAGGGAGGCGGCGCGCAGCGGTACCTAGTGGCGCTGCTGGGCTGCTCCATCCAGAGTACGTGGCGCTACCCGTGGAGAGAGGGGGAGGGAATTCAACTTTCTCCTCCCAACGCAGATCTTCGGGTCATCCCGCTGGGGCAGGAGGGGAGGATCCATGAGAGGACTGGTGCCCTCGTCGGGTGAAACCTCAGCAGATGAAAGCAGTCTGGCAGTGGCCAGCGCCGGTCCTGCTCTCCACGAGTACCCGCTGCGAACTAGGTCTCCGTTTCAGCGCGAGGAGCTGCGACCCGACTGGGGGTGAGGGGGAACGCACTCGCTACCGCGCATGCGCACAGTCGGGAGCTGGCGGCCCGACTACAGCTCCCAGAGGAACCCGCCGCTGGCCGCGGGAGCCGAGCCGCTGGCGCCATCTTGAAATCTGATCCTTGATCTCCGAGTCTTTGCGTCAGCAGCAGGGTGCTGCTCTTGTACGGCGAACCCAGCCTGCTAAAAGGGAGGACGTTGGGGACGCGGCGGCTGGCGGGAGAGAGAGACGGAGGAGATATGGCTGGTTGCGAGCGCGGCCTGCGCTGCTGTCACTCAGCATCCCCTTAAGGCGTTTTTTACGCCCGCCCCCTTTCCGAGGGGCGGGGCGGGGCTGCCCACCCTGGTACCCGGAGCCCGCGCGCGGGTGGCAGAGGTGTGCCCCTGCAGCGTGGGGACCCCACCGGACTGTGCCATGCCCGCCGGAGGCCACGGAAGAGGGAGACGCCGCGCAACCAAGTGCCAGTGAGTGAACAGGCTGCAGCCGCCTCCGGGAACCTTGGCAACTGCTGAGAGAGAAGATGAAGGAGGTTTGCAGGATCTGTGCCCGGGAGCTGTGCGGAAACCAGCGGCGCTGGATCTTCCACACGGCATCTAAGCTCAACCTCCAGGTTCTGCTTTCGCATGTCCTGGGCAAGGATGTGTCCCGGGATGGCAAAGCCGAGTTTGCTTGCAGCAAGTGTGCTTTCATGCTTGATCGGATCTATAGATTCGACACCGTTATTGCCCGGATCGAAGCTCTTTCTATTGAGCGCTTGCAAAAGCTGCTGCTGGAGAAGGACCGCCTCAAGTTCTGCATTGCTAGCATGTATCGTAAGAATAACGACGACTCTGTCACGGAAACCAAGGCAGGGAATGGGACGGTTGACATTTCCGGCTTACCTGATGTCAGATACTCTGCACTGCTCCAGGAAGACTTTGCCTATTCAGGGTTTGAGTGTTGGGTAGAAAATGAGGATCAGATTCAGGAGCTCCACAGCTGCCATGCTTCGGAAGGTCCTGGAAACCGACCCAGGAGATGCCGTGGTTGTGCAGCTTTGCGGGTTGCTGATTCTGACTATGAAGCCATTTGTAAGGTGCCTCGAAAGGTGGCCAGAAGTATCTCGTGTGGCCCTTCTACCAGGTGGTCCACCAGCATTTGCACTGAAGAACCAGCGTTGTCTGAAGTGGGGCCACCGGATTTACCAAGTACAAAGGTACCCCCAGATGGAGAAAGCATGGAGGAAGGGACACCGGGATCCTCAGTGGAATCTTTGGATGCAAGTGTGCAGGCTAGTCCTCCACAACAAAAGGATGAGGAAACCGAGAGAAGTGCAAAGGAACTTGCAAAGTGTGACTGTTGTTCAGAAGAGCAGGCTCCACAACATATGTGTAACCACAAGCTGGAGCTAGCTCTTAGCATGATTAAAGGTCTTGATTATAAGCCCATCCAGAGTCCCCGAGGGAGCAAGCTTCCTATTCCAGTGAAATCCAGCCCACCTGGAGCCAGGCCTGGCCATATCATGACAGATGGAGTTAGTTCCGGTTTCCTTAACAGGTCTTTGAAACCCCTTTACAAGACATCTGTGACTTATCCCTTGGAAATTTCAGACTTGCAGGAGCTGTGGGATGATCTCTGTGAAGATTATTTACCACTTCGGGTCCAGGTATACAAAATGGCTACATAACGCCTTTCTGATTATAGTTAGCTGGTCTCAGGCTTTACATGATTTCTGCCTGGGTGAAGGTTAATCTTCTACACCTGAGAAAACTAATCATTGAGCCCACTTTTGCTGCACCTTTGCTTGTGTCCCATTGTAGTGTATGTGGTTCACACTCAAAGAATTTGCTTTTCACAGTCCTTGTAATATTATCTATTGGCCTTCCTGTTAATTATCAAAATCACAGACCTTTTAAGACAAAAAGAGATTCCTAATTGACTTTTACCCTATAAAAAGACATTTAATCTTATATCTGGCACTAAACCTCTTACCTCCTTTTCTGTTCCCCCCCCCCCCGCTTCTTTTTGCTTTGTTTTCATTTTTAGATGTATAGATGTTTTCATTTATAATGATCAATGTTTTCTCACATTCCGTAAGGGAGTTCTCTAGTTCTCCCTAGAGCATCAAGTGTTCCATCCCAAAGGTTTATCTCAAACTGATTAGAGCATAGGGTAAAGGTTTGGGGAAAACCTGTTAATCCACCAAAGTATTATACTATCTGAGCAATATTTATAATAAGTATGCCATTTGAAAACTAATAATGACTTGTTCATAAAAGAAACTTTGGGAATTCAAGTGTTGTCATTAAAACCATTAAGGTGAAGGGGCACCTGGGTGGCTCGGTCGGTTGGGCGTCAGACTTCGGCTCAGGTCACGATCTCGTGGTCCGTGAGTTCGAGCCCCGCGTCGGGCTCTGTGCTAACAGCTCAGAACCTGGAGCCTGTTTCAGATTCTGTATCTCCCTCTCTCTGACCTTCCCCCATTCATGCTCTGTCTCTCTCTGTCTCAAAAATGAATAAACGTTAAAAAAAAAATTTTTTTTTTAAATTAAAAAAAAAAAAAACCATTAAGGTGAAAACTGTTCACAGCCTGTTTGCCCGCTGAACTCTATTAAGAGGATGTTTGACATTAAGAAAGGTTTCCTCTATTATTGGGTAATAGGAGTTTCATCCATTATACTCTTTAAATTTTTCTTTTAAGTTTATTTATCTTGAGAGAGAGCCTGAGCAGGGTAGGGGGCAGAGAGAGGGGGGAGAGAGAGCATCCCAAGCAGGCTCCACACTGTCAGCGCAAAGCCTGATGCAGGCAGGGCTTGAACTCACGAACTGTGAGATCTTGACCTGAGCGGAAATCAAGAGTTGGGCGTTTAACTAACTGAGCCCCTCAGGCACCCCCCCATCATCCATTATACTCATGAATTTCTTAGTGACTAGAAGATGGTAGTTGATCTTAATGTGAGCTGTTTATTTCTGCCCAACTGATTTCATACCAACTTTTCAAGTTTAGTTATATTCAGGGACCCGACAGATGCTACTTTGTTTCTGCAGCAACAATGGACGCTAACTTCAGTTAACTTTGTAAAACATCTGGCACGTTCTACCCCGATAAATTTAGTGATACCATTACAAAAGCGGACAGTCCAGAAGGCATTTTGGAAAGCCTGCTACCAGTCAGCATCATCCCAGAAATCTAGAGCTTGATGATAAATGAGATTGTTGCTTGTCACTTAAAATTTTTGAAAAGTAGTTCTATTATAAATAAAATTTGCATCACAGTAAGAACTTAGCAGAAAAATAGAAATATTTTTAAATTTACGTACAGTAGTCAGAAACATCATATATGAAGTGTTATGAAAAAGGATGAATATCAAAAAGTTTTAAAATGTGTTTTCATTTGTATAAAATGTTTAGAATGCCTAGTGCTCTGCTTTGCATTCGTTTCTTAAAGTGGAGCTTTGAGATTGATCATTCTCAAGAGCACATTTAAACTATGGTGACTGTACCTTTAGGTCAAGACTGTACCTTTACTTCATTATATTTGGACATTGGAAAAAAAACAGACCTTTAAAACTGTAGTGTGTGACCTTTCTGCTATCAACCTGGCTTAGATTCTTTACTGTTTGTACAATAACAAAACAAGAGGAAAGAGAAAACATTCTGCTTGAAGAATCATGGCATTTAATCGTTGTGCCATTTTCTCCAGTAATTAAGGATGTGGGTGCAAATAGAATGATTAAATTGGGCTCAGGGTGTTTGTAAATAAAATGTGGATTTAGGACCCCTGACCTTTTGTTTAAGTCTGGTTGACTTTTAAGCTCCTTAAGGAGCCTTAAGGCTGGTGTGCTTTATGTCAGAACCAGAGCTAGTGGGACAAAGGCAGACCGCTCATTGTCTATTTCTCTGAACAAATGTGAAAAGAACAGAAGTAAATTTAAGTTACTTTTGGTAGCTCTGTTCTTAGCTTGTAGAAAGAAAAAACCCTGAAAGAAAAAATTTTTTATTTAAATTCCACTGCAAATACAAAGAAAGACTCCTATCCTAAAAAGAAAGATTGTTCTGTAAGGTCATTTTGATTCCTTTGTTTAATCCTCCACTTAACCCATTCTGTGCACTATGAAATATTTCATCAGAGTTCCTTCTGATTGCTTTTTTTCTTTCTCTTCTTTCTCGTATTAAAGAAAAATAGCAACCGTGTAGCTCTCTGGCTTACTAATTTTCTGGTATTATGCAAATTGACTCACTTGCTTTCCACAGAATTTATGCCCAAAAACCCAAGGTTGTTTAAATATCTAAAGAAAGGTTGAAGCTGGTAATTTCCTTCTTTATTGTGTGGCCCTGAACTAGAAGAGCGATGATAGGAGGGGTGTGGTCGATTAGTAAACCTCAATTTAGTTCTGGCTCCTGTGCAATTTCCTTTTCTATCTAAATTCAAAGAGCAGGAGATCTTTGCTTTAAGTCTTGCAATGCCTGGGTCTGCCCCTGTGTGACTATGGTAATTTATCCTTCTCACTGTTTGGCTACAGAACCTAGATCAGACTCTTTGGAAGGTATAAACATTAGATGCTGGTCAAAGATTAGGCCTTTAATTTTATGCTAGTTGATGGTTCTTTTGTATCTCCTCTTATTAACAATAGGATAGAAAACCACAGCAGTTAAAGATCTAGGACTTGGTATTGTGAGGACTAGCAAGTGCCAAGAAAAATGTTGTTAACCCAGAAGATCTAAATAACTGCCTTTTTAGCCCAAAGGTCATACATTATGCAACATCAGGCCTGGAAGCAATTCTCTTTTCTGATGCTGGAAAGCATTTGTCCCAAATAAGTCAAAAGCAGCTTAATTTAAAATTACATTATTATTATGATATGATTTTAGTAACCAGTGGTCTGGAAATTAGCAATGATTCAGCCAAATCGAGCATTACTGATTTCAGGCTTTATAAAATCATCTTAGGAATGATTGGTTTATGTATTTGATATTTCACAAGAATTCATTAGGAGCTTGTTAACTCAGGGGACTTTGCTAAGTGCTCTTTTGGCAGACTATTATCTGAAAAGACAGTTTTCTGAGATGAAGATTGAATAATCTTTCTGAGATTATTTAATAAAAAAGTTATGAATAAGGAAGAAACAAATATCTTCAGGTCACTGCATTACATTTACAGAATTAAGGATTTCCTACAATTATTTTTTAATTTTTTTTTTTTTAACGTTTATTTATTTTTGAGACCGAGAGAGACAGAGCATGAACGGGGGAGGGGCAGAGAGAGAGGGAGACACAGAATCGGAAGCAGGCTCCAGACTCTGAGCCATCAGCCCAGAGCCCGATGCGGGGCTCGAACTCACGGACCGTGAGATCGTGACCTGAGCTGAAGTCGGACGCTTAACCGACTGAGCCACTCAGGCGCCCCTTCCTACAATTATTAATGCCAAGCTGGGTTCAGATGAGACACAGACTCATTATGTACTATTCTATGGCATTCTTTGGCTTTAAAGTTGCTGATGAAATGTCGCTATTAAATATCTATCTAGTCTTATTTCTAAAGAGTCACTGAAGGATTAGAGCATTGGACTGGAAATTAGGACTGTTGTTGATTGTGTTTGTTTCTAGTCTTGTTCTGTTACTAAACACAAACTTTTGGTCCCTACAACATTGCAGACATTATGGTAGGCAATGGGTTTACAGAGATGGAAGATACATTCCCAGCTCCAGTGCATCTGGTTTAACTGGATCCTTTTCCTGATTTCCTGTGTAACTTCGGACGTTACTTACCTGCTCTAAGTTTCCATGTAAAATGGGATTAGACCACATGGTTAGTTTGTATAGTTTCTTTGCCCTGCGGAACTGAGGAGCCAGGTTTTGTAGAGAATGTTTTATCATTAAATAAATGATAAAATTATTTATTTATCAGTTAGAATTGTGAATATCTGTTCACATAGTTACCTCTCCCAGGGTGTGACCTAATTCACAGCACCTCAGGGCAAAGCTCCCTGTTATACCCACAACAACAAATATCTCAATTATTCTAGGAGTCATTATCCTTCGATTCTCCTTGTCCCTCTCCTTCCTTCCAGTCCTGTTGACTCTCCTTTCAAAACACATCTAAATACATCCATTTCTCTTCCCCTCTCTAACTGCCACTATAAGCCACTATTCTCTTTCACCTACACAACAGAAACAGCCTCCTATCTGGTCTCCCTGTCCCTACTGGTGCTCCCCTGTCCATTCACCACAGAAGCAGTTTTTTAAAATACAAATACGATTGGATTACTTTTCTGTTAAAAACAGTGCAGTCCATTCTCATTTCAATGAGAATGAAATCCAGCTTCCTTAACCCTGCAGTAGAAGTTCTATACCTGGCCTCTGCTTTTCCTTTCCTCTTCATCATGTATTCCTGTCCTCTGCTCATTACACTTTAGCCCTGTGCTAGCCGGCTACGTAGCCACTAGCCTTATGTGGCTGTTGAGCACTTGAAATGTGGCTGCTCTGAATTGAGATACGCTGTGAGTAAAGGGCACCCCTGATTTCAGAGACGTGGTATGAAAGGAAGTAAAATACCTTGTTGATAGCTTTTATATTGAATACATGACTATGATAATTTCTTTTGATCAGATATATGGGCTCATAAAATATTTTATTGAAATTAAGTTCACCTATTTATTTTTTACTGCAGTCAACGAGGTTTACTACAAAAATTTAACTTATATACATGGCTCACTCATATTTCTATGTGAAAGTGCTACCCTAGCCACATAGACCTTTCTGTCTCAGGCTTCTAGCCTCTCTAGGTCGTTTCCATTAGCTGTTTCTGCTGCCTAGATTGTTTTGTAGCTCTTTCAAGGACTGGCTTTTTATCCTGCAGATCTCCCCTTAACCAATGTAAAGTAACTGCTCAACCAACTTTGAGTAACTTCACCGCTTTACCATGCTTTTCTGTTTTAAAGCATAAAGCCTGTCACTGTCTGCGATTTTGTGTATTTCCTTGTTCCTTTATTATATTCCCAACTCCCACAGTGCTTTATATATTATGGTACTTAAGAGATGTTTTTAAAAATTGGTAAATAGCATTAGAAGAATAAAAAACTGGGTTTGTTTTGTTTTGTTTTGTTTTGTTGTGTTTTTTTTTCCTGAAATCTTTATACTTCCAGTCAGTTGCTGGCAGGAACAGATTGAAATTAAGCTCTAACCCCACTGCCTAGAAAATGGTAGTCAAAGTTTAAAAGTGTGAGGGAAAGGGAAAATGAACAGCAGTTGCCTTTTTCTCTTCCTAATGGGTATATATTTTTTCTCATTGGAGTGGGGGTGTGTAGGGAGTGGGAAGGGAAGGGTCAGGGAGAGAGGAGATGGGTTTAGTGCCACAATGAAGTCCTACAGTTTTATTTTAGTACCTTTAGCTCATAATGAATATTAGATACAGTTCTATAAGTTTATCTTAGTCTGATTTATTATCACATCATATAAACAATATATGGGTTTTTTTTCTCCTGAATCTTTTTGGTGAATTGGTATTCCTATTAAACATACCTCCTTCCCAGACCACGGTGGATTTTCAAATTTATTTTTAATTTTATTTTTACTCTTTTTTGAAATAACTTCAAATTTATAGAGAAGTCATAAGAGAAATACAAAGAACTCCCAGATTCACCAGTTGTTAACATTTATCCAGATTCACCATATGCTAATATTTTGCTACATATGCTGTTTCATTCCCACTGCCTATATAGACACATTATTTTTGTATTCCTGAACCATCTGAGAATTAGTTGCAGATATTATGAGTTTTTATACTAAGTATGCATGTTTCCTAAAGGCAAGAACATCTCTTACATAACTACAGTATAGTTACCAAATTTAGGGGCGCCTGGGTGGCTCAGTTGGTTAAGTGTCTGACTTCGGCTCAGGTCATGATCTCACGGTTCGTGAGTTCAAGCCCCGTGTCAGGCTCTGTGCTGACAGCTCAGATCCTTGAGCCTGCTTTGGATTCTGTGTCTCCTTCTCTCTCTCTGCCCCTCCCCCACTCGTACTCTGTCTCTCTCTCAAAAATGAATAATTAAATGTTTAAAAAAATATATCAATTACCAAATTTAGTATCGATATGTATATGATATGGATAATCTATATTCAAAATCTGTCCATTTTTTCCAGTAATGTGAACAAGCATATTATAAGAAAGACTGTTGAAATAGACCTTTCCTTTCTTATGGATGGTATAGGTTTGCTTACTGAATTCCATGATTGGAAATAGGATAAAGTGAGTATTTGGTCATCATAAACATTTTCTTTTTTTAATCTTCCCTTTGAACTCTAAATTATCTGTTTTAACTGACTCTGTAGTGTTTGCGTGAGTTCATAGGGAAAGATAGGGGGAGGAGCTGGGGCTAAGTAAACCAGTCCTCTCAATAAGGAACAGGGTTGTCTTTAGGAATTCATACTGCTAAATCCATGCAACACGTTCGGTTTTCTACGCCTCTGCCAAAAGATGCTGGAAGCAGTTGAAGATAAAATGTACTGTTGGCTACATTTAACTCAAATTCTTGTCTTGCTGCTTCTTTCTAGCCCATGACTGAAGAGTTACACAAACAACAGAAGCTGAATTCGGATGAGACCATTATAACTCCGCAGTCTGTATCTGATTCCCACTTGGCAGAACTCCAGGAAAAAATCCAGCAAACAGAGGCCACCAACAAGGTATGATCAATCCAGGCCCTGATTAGGACTTGGAAGTGGATACTGTGTATTCCTGTTGTTCTAAGAGATTTTTTTTGTTTTTGTGTGCTGGTTTTTTTTGTGTTTTTTTTTTTAAGTTTATTTCTTTTGAGAGAGAGTGCGAATGGAGGAGGGGCAGAGAGAGGGAGAGAGAGAAAATGCCAAGCAGGTTCTGTGCTGTCAGTGCAGAGCCCAACTTGGGGCTTGATCTTGGGAACTTTGAGACCATGACCTGAGCCAAAATCAAGACTCAGATGCTTAACTGAACCACCCAGGCACCTGGGCGCTCTAAGGAATATTTGATTAGAAGTGTAGTTCTTGGGGTGCCTGGGTGGCTCAGTTGGTTGAGTGTCCGACTTCGGCTCGGGTCATAATCTCATGGTTCGTGGGCTCAAGTCCCACGTCAGGCTCTGTGCTGACAGCTCAGAACCTGCAGCCTGCTTCAGATCCTGAGTCTCCCTCTCTCTCTGCCCCTCCCATGCTCATGCACACTGGCTCGTGCGCACGCTCTCTCTCTCTCTCTCTCAAAAATAAACATGAAAAGTTAAAAAAAAAAAAAAAAAAAAGGCTTGAATGCAGTCTTTACCTGTGGAAGGCACCGAGACAAGAGGTTTGTGCTTTTGATTTTAGCTTAACTTCTCACCCCTTTATAGCCCAAGGATTCTAACATTTATTTAGGAGAAAATTGTAACAGTTGCCACAATTTGGATGGTGAGCTTCTGGCCTCGTGTACCCCTGTAGTGTTCTGTCCTGTCCTAGATAGCAGAGCTCCTTGGTCTTTGTGTAAAGGATCCACAGTGACTCATGTAGACAGGTGGCCATTACAGCTGCCCATCACAGAGAAAGTTCTAAGTGCACAGTGCAGAAGAATTGAAGCAATTGAGTATTGAAGAATTTCATATTATCTGCTACTTTGTCTTGATGATTGACCTAGGACTTTAATGGTTACTCTCTGTGGGGGGAAAAATAACAAGGTAATATTCTCTAGGAAATCCTTTAAACCTAGATTTGAGCAAAGACTTTCTGGTTGCATCTGAGGTTAAAAGAAATCGTTTTCTTTTCTGAATTCAGATTCTTCAGGAGAAACTGAATGAAATGAGCTGTGAACTGAAGTCAGCTCAGGAGTCCTCTCAGAAGCAAGATGGTACAATTCAAAGCCTCAAGGAAACTCTGAAAAGCAGGGAAAATGAGGTAAATATTTGGCAGTTGGGGACCTCTGAGGAAATGATTTGTTCCATCAAGGTAGACACATACTCTGTATTTTATAGAAACAGATCATCAGACTGACAGATCTTAGCCTAGAAAAACTGGAGTATAATCAAAATTGGTATTTCTAAAATCTATACAGGCAAGATAATGGAATTTATTTTTAGTTTCCTAACATGCTTGGTACTCCCTGTCTCATTTTCAGACCGAGGAGTTGTACCAGGTGATTGAAGGTCAAAATGACACAATGGCAAAGCTTCGAGAAATGCTGCACCAAAGCCAGCTTGGACAACTTCATGTACGTGAGGGTCAGATGTAGGACAGGAGGCGAGGCTCCTGTTGAGGACTTGCCATTTTTGGTGCCAGTCTTAATTTTGTTGGTCTTCTCCGCTGCTCAGTGCTTGCCCTCCTTGTGATTACGCTTTTTACTGTCTTTTCAGAGCTCCGAGGGTGCTTCCCCAGCTCAGCAGCAGGTGGCTCTGCTTGACCTTCAGAGTGCCTTGTTCTGTAGCCAGCTCGAAATACAGAAACTCCAAAGGGTCATACGCCAGAAAGAACGCCAACTCGTGGATGCCAAACGATGTGTGCAGTTTGTAGAGGCTGCAGCCCATGAGAGAGAACAGCAGAAGGAGGCTTCTTGGAAACATAACCAGGTAAATCAGTAATCATTTTGTGGCCAGAAGTGCTGACTTGGCCCTGATAATAACTTTTCATTAGGACAGTTTGTGTTGAACCCTTGAGTCACTCACTTGATCCAGTTAATTCAGCTCAACATTTGTTGCCCTCATGCCATGTGCCAGACATCAGGCTGGGTTCTGGAAATGCAAGTGTGAATATCACAGGCTCTTTCCTGTTCAGTTACTTGTAGTGTAGTATGAGACAGTCACAGAAACAGAATTTTAGTGTGGTAAAGACTGAAATGAAGCAAAGGAGGTATGTTTGGGTCCTAGAGGAATATACAGGAAGGGCTGAGGAAGCGAGTCTGGGTAAGGTCCATGAAGGCAGCTATCTTAGGTTATTCCTGAAGGATGGGGAAAGGTTACCAAGACAGAATTGTGGGAAGCAACAACCAACGTCCAAGGAGTGGCACGTACAATTAACCACTTCTTTTTTTTTTTTTTAATAATTCATAAGTGGTTCCTTCATCTTGTTAGGTTAGAGCATATGCTATTGATTTAAAAAAATTTTTTTTAATGTTTATTTATTTTTTGAGAGAGAGAGAGAGAGACAGAGTGTGAGCAGGGGAGGAGCAGAGAGAGGAAGACACAGAGTCCGAAGCAGGCTCCAGGCTCTGAGCAGTCAGCACAGAGCCCAACATGGGGCTTGAACCCACGAACCATGAGATCATGACCTGAGCCGAAGTCGGACACTTAACCGACTGAGCCACCCAGGGCCCTCCCCTACCCCCTCACCTTTTTTGAGAGAGAGAGGTAGGGGGTGGAGAGGAGCAGAGGGAAAGAGAGAATCTTAAGCAGGCTCCACACTCAGCACAGAGCCTGATGGGATGGGGCTTGATCCCATGACCCTGGAATCATGACCTGAGTTGAAATCAAGAGTCGGATGCTCAACTGACTGAACCACCTAGTGCCCCAGTTTTTTTGTGTTTTTTTTTTTTTTTTTTTTTTAAGATTTAAAAGGATGGTAGAAATATTCTGTCCTTGAGCTTATTGTAAAGGATCCAGGTTCACAGGGGGACAGAGTTCTGCTTAAGTAGTTACATAGATCTATCATTTTTAAACTAGAAAGTAAGTATACCGAAGTATAATATGAAATTTACATCTTACCTCCATTCACAGTTATCATTTCCCATATCCTGGTTGATACATGTCTAGTTAAGAATGGCACTTTTTTCTACTTTATGTTTTATTCTATATCCCTTGGAAGTTTTAAGGTCTTCGTATGTACTGACCATGTGAAAATTTTAGATTGTTTAAAAAAGGGAATCTGAATCTGTAATTCAGGAATTACGAAAAGCCTTGCAGCAGCTTCAAGGAGAATTGCAGAGTAAGAGCCAACAGCTTCGTATCCTGGAGGCTGAAAAATACAATGAGATTAGAACCCGGGAGCAGCACATTCAGCACCTAAACCATAGTCTGAGTCACAAGGAACAGCTGCTTCAGGTGAGTCTACACAATGATTTCAACTAAAACTGGGCTCACAGAGCTCTGAAATTTCTGTCCATGTAATTTCAAGACGTTAGGCCACCTGCCTGTGTCTAGTACCTGTTACATGTAGAACACTGAGAGATAGGAACTGGGAGGATTCAAAATAAATAGAAAGTACAATTCATGAACCACCAGTGCTACCCAGCAAGTGTAGGAAATAATAAATATAGACCCGAAAGTCTTAAGCAATAAACATTCAGCAAATAGTTATTAAACACCTCTGTGAACCAGATACTATGTGAGGTGCTAGGAAGACAGAGAAGATATGACCGCTGCTCTCAGTGTAGTAGGTGAGGACATCTGTATACGAATGTCTAGTTACTTAGATGATAAAATGAATGTTTTAGGGAAAATATGGAACAGTAAAGACAGTGACGGCCACCTGCTCTAAGCTTCAGTCCCATCGAATCCCTTACATTTTTCTCATCATACAATTTTTTCATACTGTGCACATATTGTGCCTACATTTTTTCTCTGATAGAAATACCTCCACCTGAAATTCCTAGTCCTTTAAGATTCAAAGCAAATGTAATCTCTTTTGTGAGATCTTTAGTGACACCTTCAGGCAGATGTAGACGGTGCATCCTGTAGCTGCACACAAATACAGACACACATGTATATACATTTATACAAATACACACCTATACACACGCATGTGTCTATACACATATATATATGATGTGGAATAGTTAACGATTTATATGCCTGTCATCTCAGCTAACCTGTGTTTTCTTTGAGAGTGGTCACATTTTGTCTTTTATCCTAAACAACAAATTCGTTGGCAGAATGTTGGAATTTGGTGTGTAATGGACAAATAAATAAAGGAAAACATTTTTTGGTCTCATCAGGAATTTCGGGAGCTCTTGCAGTATCGAGATAAGTCCGACAAAACCCTTGAAGCGAATGAAATGTTGCTTGAGAAACTTCGGCAGCGAATACAAGATAGAGATGTTGCTCTGGAGGTATGCACCTTAATTTTGTTTATGGCACTGTGGATTATTCCATTTACTCAGGTACTGTACAAATATGGGTCTACTTAATTTGCTGCTTTTTGAAGTTGGTTTTTCCTTCCTTTGTTTTATTTTTATTTTTTAATTTTTAATTTTTTTCAATGTTTATTTTTGAGAGAGACAGCGCGAGTTGGGGAGGGACAGAGAGAGGGAGACACAGAATCCAAAGCAGGCTCCAGGCTCTGAGCTGTCAGCGCAGAGCCTGGCGTGGGGCTCGAACTCACAAACTGTGAGACCATGACCTGAGCCAGAGTCGGATGCTCAACTGACTGAGCCACCCAGGCGCCCTGTGTTTGGAATCTTAATGAATGAGTGTGATCACAGTAGTGAATCTGAAGGGGCTTTAGGATCCTTACTCTCCTTGCAGCGGGCTATAGATGAAAAGTTCTCCACTCTGGAAGAAAAAGAAAAAGAACTGCGTCAACTCCGTCTTGCTGTGCGAGAGCGAGATCATGACTTAGAGAGACTGCGTGGTGTTCTTTCCTCTAATGAAGCTACCATGCAGGTAAGAGCACAATCTGCCATGACTTGGTGTCTCTGTCCCACTTGGATTTCTAAACCTGAAGTGTCAACTCCTTCTGTCATTTTCTGAAAACCAATGTATTTGCTTTAGGGGGCGCCTGGGTGGCTTGGTCGGTTAAGCGTCTGACTTCGCCTCAGGTCATGATCTCACGGTCCGTGGGTTCGAGCCCCGCGTCAGGCTCTGTGCTGACAGCTCAGAGCCTGGAGCCTGTTTCAGATTCTGTGTCTCCCTCTCACTGTGACCCTCCCCCGTTCATGCTCTATCTCTCTCTGTCTCAAAAATAAATAAACATTAAAAAATTAAAAAAAAAAAAAAAACAATGTATTTGCTTTATAAGAAAAAAAATACAAAAACAAAAACAGTAATCATTAGTTCCACCATTACAGATTAGGAAGTGAGAAGTGTTAGTCTACTGTGAACTTTGCAGGAGGAAGCAGTGAATATAGATTTCTAGACATCTTTTTTTTCTTTAATGTCTTTTTAATGTATTTATTTTTGAGAGATAGCGTCCGACTTCAGCCAGGTCACGATCTCGCGGTCCGTGAGTTCGAGCCCCGCGTCAGGCTCTGGGCTGACGGCTCGGAGCCTGGAGCCTGTTTCCGATTCTGTGTCTCCCTCTCTCTCTGCCCCTCCCCCGTTCATGCTCTGTCTCTCTCTGTCCCAAAAATAAAATAAACGTTGAAAAAAAAAAAAAAATTTAATGTCTTTTTAATGTATTTATTTTTGAGAGAGAGAGGGCTCACAAGAGGGGGAGGGGCAGAGAGAGGGAGACAGAGAATCCTAAGCAGGCTCTGCACTGTTAGTGCAGAGCCCCATGCAGGGCTCAAACTCACTAACCATGAGATCATGACCTGAGCTGCAGTCGGACCCTTAACGAACTGAGCCATGCAGGCACGGCAACTAGACATACTTCTGATTTATTTCTAATTCTTGTCAATATCTGTACACTTTTTACATAAGCATTGCCAGGGTACAACTGTTATACTGTTGTTTTCTCTCTAATATTATATACATGTCCTTCTATAGCCACGGTCAGAACACTTGCTTAGTAATATTTCCTGTGGGCTCTTCTTGTGTATGTATTTTAGAGTTTATACATTTGACCATCTGCCACTTCTTAAAGAAGTCCTTCACTTCCTCTGTAGCATAACCTGCTTCCTCAAAACTACTTCATTTATCATACACATTGTATTTATTTCTCTAAAAATTAGATGAGAGTTTCCAAAACCAAAAAAATATATATACATATATTAGTATGGCATTGTTACATTAGATACTAAGGTTTCTCCTATTGCAAAAAAATTGTCAATTTAGGAGACATTTCAAGGTGGATCAAGTTTCTTGTTTATCCTGAGGAGTGTGGGGTGCCCTTTCACTTACAGTTGTTTTCTTTGTTACTGCAGAGTATGGAGAGTCTGCTCAGGGCCAAAGGCCTGGAAGTAGAACACTTATCTGCTACCTGTCAAAACCTCCAGTGGCTGAAAGAAGAAATGGAAACCAAATTTAGCCATTGGCAGAAGGAACAAGAAAGTATCATTCAGCAGTTACAGACATCTCTGCATGACAGGAACAAAGAAGTGGAGGCAAGACTTTAGTTACTTGAAGGCAGTTGGTTTAGTGATGGCATAATCTGTCTTGGATTAGGACTCTTGAGGTCTGGGAGGCTAGTGACCCAAGTCTCGAATTCTATTCTGTGCCTGGGCGAGTCATTGGCTTTCCCTGGGACTTTTTTTTCCTGCACCTATAAACTCAAGGTGACAATTATCTTTCTCAAATAAGTCATGTGAGAATTGATGAGAACAGAAACATCCACCTTTAATGTGAGAGCTGACCTTTTTTAGTTAAAGTGCTCATGTTTGTTAGGCACTGTGTTAATTGCTTAATGAATGCTAACTCATTGAATCTTTACAAGTCTATGAGGTATAGATATCATTACCCCTCTTTTACAGACCAGGAGACAGGCTTCTGAGATGACACTTATCCAAAGTAACATAGTAACTGACAGACCCAGGAAGCAGCCTAGGCAGTTTTAACCACCATGTGCTCCCTCCCTCTCAGTATGGAAGGAGGAACTTCGTCACCATGCTAACATAGGCTCATTAGTCTTTTTTAGCCTATGGTTTTGTGTTTCCCCCATATAAGTTATACTGGGGAGAAAATAAATAAAAATGAACTAAGTGTCCATTTATCTTTATCTAATGTTAATTATTATGGACTCTGAGCAAATAGGGAAAGGGCTTACTTCAGAAAACAATAGGTAAGTTGCCATTACAAGTATTTTTCTATATTGTTCATGTTCATTCACTGAGCACGTGTTTACGGTCTTCTGTGAGCCGGGCCTGTACTGGATCTGGAGAAACAAAAGTGAGTAAAACAGGATACTTGCTCTCCAGAATCCCATAGCTCTTTCTTCTATAATAGATTTTTAAAGAATAAACCCTTTGATATGTAGTAGAGGGCATTCTTTCCTCCAAAACTTACACCGTCCCTTTTGTGTTAGGATCTTAGCTCAACGCTGCTCTGCAAACTCGGACCAGGACAGAGTGAGATTGCCGAGGAGCTGTGCCAGCGTCTGCAGAGAAAGGAAAGGCTGCTGCAGGAACTTCTAAGTGATCGAAACAAACAAGCAGTGGAACATGAAGTAGAGATTCAAGGCCTGCTTCAGTCTATGAGCACCAGAGAGCAGGAGAGCCAAGTAAGGACCAACACACAGACCAGAACAGCATGGGTGCATTTACAGACTATGAATAGGAAGCTTTTGAACATCGTCATGTGTGTGTGTATGTGTGTCATTTTATACTCCATTCGTGAGGATTTTTCCCTTCAGTCTGTTACCTACACTATAGTTTCATATCAGTCACCAAAACGTGCGATATTTTTTAGAGCACTTTGCATTTAGAAGGCTGCCTAAACAATACACATACCCATTAATTTCATTATGTACATTTTCTTTTCCTTGATATTCTGATAATTTTCACATACGGGATTCTGGAGTGTTTTGGTTTTGATTCTAAATTATCAAAACGTGATGATATTTTGGGGGCGCCTGGGTGACTCAGTCAGTTGAGCATCTGACTCTTGATTTTGGCTCAAGTCATGATCCCAGGGTCATAGGATTGAGCTCTGCACTGAGTGTGGAGCCTGATTAAGATTCTCTCTCTCTGTCTGTCTCTCTCTCTTCCCCTCCCCTCTCCCCCGCTCGCTCGCTCGCTCTCTAAAATAAAACAAAAAAACCTTTAAAAAAAAACTTCAGTGATATTTTCTGTTTCCAGCCAAGGTATGGGAAAACTTAAACTTCACATATTTTTTTCTTAATTCTTATAAAAACTGAATTCTCTTAAGAGGAAAACAGACTGGGTTTTTTTAAAGGTCTTGATGAGAAGAAATAATCTTATAATAATATGGGATAATCTTAAAATACTGGTACACAATTTTTCAAAAGGCAATTCTTAATTTATCCTCATTCACAGATATCTTCCTCCTCAAGGCTAGAGAGGTGAGCTGCATTTTAGGGACCAGTCGTTCGAATCCCCCCAGACAGCTTTAGGGGGCACCAGATTCTTATCATTTGACCATAACATTCTCTAATGCTTCCTTATATCTTGAGATAGTTCTATTCCTCTCGTCTAATTCTCAGGCCCCCTGAAGTGATTATACATTTCCTTCCTATTAAATGAGATACAGAAATTGCTTCTGGAGTAGACCTAACAGAATCACTGTGAATCATTTAAGTCTGGCAGGAGGCTAACAAAAGTCTTTGTGTGAGTTTTCTTTTTAACCCTTTGTAATTTGAAAGAATTAGTACACCTCAGAAGTACTGTATGCTGCTGAGAGTAAAATAATGGAAGCTAGGAGGTAACTGTGAAATTACAAACGATCATTTTAACTCCAGAAAAAGAGAAAGGGTTGTATTCTCCTAGATCTGCTTCTTAAATTTTACATGCAGGAGAAATCGCCTGGATAGCTTTTTAGAAACATAGATTCCCATGCTCACTCCTGGGGACAGAAACTAGGAGAGATAGATAGGACTTAAGAATTTGCATTTCTTACAAGCTTTCAGATGATGGTGATGCTGCTAGTCCATGGGCCCCACTTGGAGGACCATTGCCAACAACAACACTACTAGAGAAAGAATTTGAAGCCAGATCATATATATGACCCAAGAGATTTTGTATGTTACTTATGCTTTTTTCCATAATAATTTCCATAGATATTTATTAAGATCAATTAATAATGCACTGTTAGCATCTAGATGGTTATGTCCAAATCCCTAAAGGGCCCGAATCTTACCAAAATTGTAAGGTTATTCTTTTATTTCCCTTAGAGATTATGACAAGAGCTCTGCTTCTCATTTAAAACAGTAGTTATTGTCCCCAGAAACAGTTGGTGCTGAGACAGCTAATATAGTTCTGATTCATCACCTTATACCCCCAGTAATTTTAGTCTTAGTTTATTATTTCCAGATTTTCTGATTAAATGCAGACTTTAAAAAAAAAATTTTTTTTTTAGTGTGTATTTATTTTTGAGACAGAGCATGAGGGGGGTGCAGAGAGGGAAGGAAACACAGAATCTGAAGCAGGCTCCAGGCTCTGAGCTGTGGGCACAGAGCCCAGCGCAGGGCTCAAACTCACAAACCGCAAGATCGTGACCTGAGCAGTCAGACACTTAACTGACTGAGCCACCCAGGCACCCCTAAATGCACACTTTTAATGGGGTAAAGGTCATGAATAATGTTCTAGATCCTTTTCCTTAATGTGCCATCATCTATCTTAGAAAACTGGGATTTGAAATTAAACAAAACCGTGTTCAGTGGTTTGGAGGTTCAGATTCTCCAGATTGTATGGTCTGATAAAAGTGTCTCTATGTAATTAATTCATTGGATAAATACGTATTAAGTGCCTACTGTGTGCCAGACACTGTTCTGGGTGCTTGTGATTCAGTGCTGAAGAAAACCTAGAACCTGTCCTTAGGACATCAAGTTGGGGGAGAGATAATAAACAGATCTATCAGATAATGGTAAGTGTGTTGTAAAACACTTAGCAGGATGAGGAGAATCAGGAGTAGAGAAAAGATCACTGTCTTAGATAGGATATGCAGAGGAGGCCAGTCAGAGAAGGTAGCAATAGGCAAAGATGTAATTGGAGCAAAGCAAGTGAATGTTTGGGTAGAGGGCATCCAGGCCAAAGGCACATGTGTCCCAGTATGAAGGACATCTACTCTGGTCCACCTCAACCAGAATCTTCTCACCTTAGCCTGATAGAGTTCTGGCAGAACCCATTTCAGACTGTGCTGTCTGTAATAGATGACTTCAGTTCAGATTTTCCAATGTTCAGCTGTGTTTTTCGCTATAAACTGAAAGCAAGGAAACTTTTGAAGGGCCCCACTGGCTTTTCATAAATAACTGGCTTTAAATGAATAACGTCATAACGTGAATTTTGTTTTCTAATGTTCCATGTGATTTCCTTACCAGGCCTCTGCAGAGAAGATGGTACAGGCCCTAATGGAAAGAAATTCAGAATTGCAGGCCCTGCGCCAGTATTTAGGAGGGAAAGACTTCATGGTGTCCCAAGCACTGATCTCTAACCAATCCACTGAAGTTACCTCCAGCAGCCCCCATCTTGGAGATCAGACTGATCAAGTAAGAACTATGTACTTGTGTAGATGTTGATGCCAACTGCCTTTCCTTTTTGTGTGGGAGGCAGAAGTTTGATCATTTTAATACCTTTCCAAGTCCTTGTCACTGTGATCATGGTTCCCGCACTTTCCTAAATCCCCTGACTCTTCCAATTTTTAGGGTTCCGTGCATATACCCTCCAAGGATGATGGCATTTCATTGACTGCCAAAGGGGATACCAGTATAGCCAGGTCCTCATTAGGTACGTATCAAATTTAATTTCACTAAGGAACCTTCCATCTTTTCTTCCTGTAACTCTGTTAATAGGTGTGGCCAAGACTCTCTTTCTCTTCCTACCTTAATGGAAAAAAATAAGTTTAGATTTCCCTAAAAGGCTAAAGACATGTCTCTTTAGAAAGAACTGACCTTACCTTACATTGAATTGACACCGTTGTTCTGGGTACACGGTTCGGCCCAGGGAAACTGCCTCCTGATTGTCCTTTTCACGTAGTTTTGCAGGGATTCAGAAATGCAGGAGGTAGTGTTTCCCAACCTACACAGCAAGACCATGGGGCTGACACCTTCTCCTGGATGTCTTTCAGGCAGTCCCTGTCTACTCACTGTAACTTGGCATAACTTGTTTTACATGTCGGGGGCGGGGGGGGGGGGGTGCAGGGGGGGGGGGGGGGCGGCAGTGTGCATTAAGCTGTTTGCCAAGATCACAGCCATCTAAGTAAGAGACAGTGGTAGGCCTTGAACTCCCCCAAAACAGCTGAATTCTGTGCATAGTAGGAACAAAACTTATACTGAGTGCTTGGGATTACAGTCTCTGACTTTCATAGAACAAAAGGCCGGGATCTGTGGTAGCTTCCCCGCCTTTCCTAACATCAAGGAAGATGTTTCCCCAGTGAGTTCTAGAAATAGGGGCTTACCGTCATTAATGAAGTGGTGATTATAGCGCTATAATAAGAAAGGTTGTGGACTTTGATAACTAACTTACGATCTTTAAATGATATTAAGAATGTAAAAACTTTGTTTCTGTGTTACAGCATTAACTGTTATGCAATTCCATAGATAAGTCACACGAGTAGTTATTTTTTAGTAGGAAAACTTTATGTTAGTCAAAGAGTAATGGATGCTGGATTTGTTTATTCCCTATTTACCTTTTTTCAAAAACTACCTTTCCACAATTTTGTATTTTACAAATTTCAAACTTATAGAAAGGTGGCAAAAATAACACATATACACTTGTATTAAGATTCACCCCCTGTTAACTTTTTGCCACATTTGCGTTCTTAATTTATATGCATACACGCAGATATAATGTTAATTTCCAAGCCATTTAAAAATTACTTAGGTATCCTAACTCTTCATTTCTAAATACTTCGTTACGTATTTCCTAACAGCAGGGGCATTCTCCTGCATAACTACAGTATAATTATCACATTCAGGAAATTCAACCTTAACATAGTCCTGGTACCTAATGTACAGTTCATATTCAGAGTTCCCATTGTCCCCGGAATGTCCTCGATGGCTGGGTTTCTCCCTCCAGGGTCATGCATCGCATTTACTTGTCATGTCTCTGTAGTCTCCTTTAATCTGGAACAGTTTTCTAGTCTTTTTTGACATAGGCATTTTTGAAAACTCTGGGTCAGCTCATGGCCCTCAATTTGGCTCTGATTATTTCCTCATGGTTAGATTCAAGTTTAACATTTTTGGCAAGAATACTACAAGGGTGATGTCTTTCTCAGTGCATCACGTCAGGAGCACATGATACCAGTTAGTATTATCCTTGGTTAAGGTTGTATCTGCTGGATCTCTCCATTGGGAAGGCTCATGTCTCCCTTTGTGTTAGTAATCTGCCAGACTGATATCTTAGTTGGCAGTTCTGTTTCCCCACAGTCACTCACCCAGGGGTTTAGCATCTTTCAGCCTTGCCTGAATCAACTATTATATTACATTGGTAGTTTAAAAAAGTGATTTCTGGGGCACCTGGGTGGCTCAGTCAGTTGAGCATCCTACTTCAGCTCAGAACATGATCTCATGGTTCGTGGGTTCAAGCCCCTCATCAGGCTGTGCTGACAGCTCAGAGCCTAGAGGCTGCTTTGGATTCTGTGTCTCCCTCTCTCTGCGCCTCCCCTGCTTGCACTATATCCCTCCCCCCTCCCCTCTCTCTCTCTCCCCCTCCCCAAACAAGCATAAAAAAAAATAATAATAATAATAAAGTGATTTCTATTTCTAAAATTTCTTCCTTAATTATTAGTGTGTGTTCCTTTACAAAGAAGCTCTGCCCTTTCTGTATTCTCCCCACTCCATTTTTTTATATCAATGTGTTCTACTAGATTCTTTTTTTAAAAAACACATTTTATTGTCTATTTCTGTTATTATTCCATTTGATGCCCAAATTATCCCAGATTTGGCCAATTGGAGCCCCTTCTAGCTGCTCCTCTGTTCTTTTTGGTATTTCCCCATCAGTTTTTCAGCACTTTTACATTTTCTGGCACAATAAGATGTTCTGGGATCAACTTTTACTTTCCCTGCCTCAGCCCTGGAATTACCCATTACTTCAAGGGGCTCTGGTTCCTTTAAGTGGATAATGGCATTTAGATACTAATTTCTGGGCATAAGATAGGTTCACAGCTTCTAGGCCCTTTTACATGAACAGAACTAAAGGGGGGTGTGTGTATGTGTGTTTGATACTGATTTCTCTAATTCTAATTGAACAACACAAGTTCTTTCTTTGGCTTACTTTGTATTTGTATCTGCTTTCTTTTCTGTTTTTTTCTTTTTCTTTTTCTTTTTTTTTTTTTTTTGACATTGAGAAACCTGCTTACCTATAACGTCAATATATTTATACATTTGCACAATACACAAAAATGGCTTCAGGGTTGCTACACGAATACACCTATCAGCAGAAAGAATCATTAAATAATGTTTAAGGTTTCTTTTTATTTTTTTAATCCTTAGACTATTTCCCACTGAAGGTATATAGTTAGAATAGTGAATTCAAAAAATTATTTGGGTTAACTTTTTTATTTCCTAGGTGCTTATTTTATCTATTTGCTATACAGGTTTGTTTATGTTAATATTCAGTTTTAGGCTTTTTCCTGCCCATGATTACTGAACTAACTTTACACATTAAGAATAAAACATTAGCATGGTTCAAAACTCAAATATATAGAAAAGTATGCTCAGAAGCCCCAACTACTTCCCTAACATTTCTCTCCTGTTTTCACCCCTCCCTTGAAGGCAACTGATTTCATTTCTGGATTATCCTTCCCTAGGTTTCTTTTTGCAAAGTAAGAGAGCAGTCCTGTGTCTCTGTGTGATGTGTATGTGTGTGTTCCTGTTGCCCCCTTTCCTAATGTAAAACATACTACACTAGGTGTATCCTTTTGTACCTGCCCTGTTTTACTTAACAGTATAGCTTAGAAATTATTCCATATCCGTTCATAAAGATTTTCCTCATTCTTTCTTATGGTTGATTATAGTACTTCATTGCATGGACATACTGTGGTTTATTCAGTCTTCTGTAGACTGATTGCAGTATTCTGCCATTACAAATAATGCTGCAAAGAACAACCTATACGTATATTCGTCGTTATTGTTGTTGTTAGATTGTGTATTCAGAGTAAATTCCCCAGAAGCAAAGCAGCAGAGGTCGTGTTGGGTTGTAGTGATCAAAGCTAGTGCTGTGTGTTCATTTCCAGGAGACTTGGATGCAGTGTCCGGGCTGGAGAAAGAACTGAGTACTGCCAAGGAGGAACTCGAGCTCATGGCTAAAAAAGAAAGAGAAAGTCGGGTGAGTTTTCTCAGTGAGCCTAATTTCTAAATTCCTGGTATTTTCTTTCAAGATAGTTTATATTTCAAGATAGTTTATATTCAAGGCTACAGTTGTCCAAGTATAATACCTAGGTCCAAAAGCAAAGTAAGACTTATCTTTTTGGAGAAAACCAGAAATCACTTTATATGCATATTTTCTCAAAAGATGCTCTTATTTTTATACATGGAGACCATTAAACTTTTAAGTGCTGAAAAGAGCTTATAGCAGCTCTCTCTGCCTGTTGCTAATTGGAATAATTGTAAAGGACTTGTGAAAGTGAAATACTATATAATTCCTGCTTCGAATTGTGACGTTTGATCTGGAAAATTAGTTTTAAAAACCTGGAACTAAAGACTGTGGGGACTGATCAATAATGTTTATTGACTACTTGCTGTATGCAGTGCACTGTATGGGAACGTAAATTAGCACTAATGCTTATGACTCTGTAAACGGAGTGGTATTAACCCTATTTTATAGATGAAGAAGCTGAAACACTGATTTTTTTTTTTTTTAAACATCGGAGGTGGGAAATAGTCCTGTAACTAAGCCACCTGAAGCTAAGATTTAAATTGAGGTCTTTTGTGACTCAAAAGACTTGCTAAGAAGTCATGACTTGGAGCAGATAATTTTCCCATTCTCATGCCCTATTTCTGGTGAGAGTTTTCATGAATTTTCTCAGAAGAGGCCTCTCAGCCTTCCAGAAGAATCCCTTCTCTTTCTGCCTCTCTGTACAGCTGGTTGTATGTCCAGCTATGATGTAGAAGAAGTATTAGGACCACAGTATAGAGTTACCAGCTAACACTAATTCAGAGGGTCAGCAGTGTCATGGGCTCCTAACTTCAGTTTACCTGGCTAGTCTATATCAGGTGTAGTCCATCTCTTTGCCAGAGTTAATCTATAACATAAGACGTGTATTCGCATTTGTGGTCAAGTTCTCTTACTGTACTTCTTTGTTTCTTTTCTCATAACTATATTTCTCCTTATAACCAGACTCCTGTTACATGACTCCAGTTTTGAGGATATGAAATTGTGTGGCATTTTAAAAATACCAGTTTTCAAAATCCCCTAGTTCCCCTCCTTTTTTTTCTTTTTTGAGGGGCAGGGGTTCTACTGTAGCCATTATCTGATTATTCGTGTCAGATATTTCAGTTCGGTTTCCACATGCCGTTCCTGTTTTTCCCGTCTATACTCAATTCAGTGTAATATTACTTTTTGGTTCTGTCCTGTGTTGGGGGTCATAAATTTATGACCATGAATGGTTATTTTGAGTGAGTTATCTTTAGCTATATTGCTTACTTTTGTGTCTTTAATCAGTTCCCACTCCCCGGTTCGGTGCTATATATATTCATTATCACATTCCCTCTAATATTAGATAATGTACCAAAAGCCATGTCAATTTTCCCAAATTTTTAAACATTCCCCCTACTGTCTTGAAATAATAGTAGCTGTGGCGGCAGTAATTAACATTCACTGGTTGCCTGCCGTGCACTTCTAAATACATTTTCTCTATTCTCACGTAGCCCTGAAAAGTAGGTGTTTTTTTTCCGTTTTTACAGTTGAGGAAATTGAAGCTCAGTTTAATGCCTTGTAGGAAGATTATGCCAAGATTTAAAGCCCATGTCTGCCTCACTGCAGACCTTTATCATGCCGCAATAATGTAGCTTCCTCATGTTTGAATTTCTCTTATGTGGAGCAAATACCCACCTGTAATGATAGAGGCCTCTGAAGAGGGCCTTCCTTTTTTCATACCCAGGATCTGAACAAACTGAGAAATAAAGTAGTGGCAGATAGTTATTTTACCAACTGTGTTACAGATAAAGGCTTAGGTGGAGAACTTAATGCAAGAACCAAGAGGCCTGCTAGCCAATCCCCAGAATTGGGTAGACTTCTCTATCTACCTAGTCACAGACAACCGTGGGCCTGCCCTTGGAGAAGCAGTGGCAAAAACAGGCTTCCTGCAGACAGGTGCCTCCCCAAAAGAAGAAAGATGGAGCTAAGTCAAGCATACCTCATTTATTCTTCCCCAATATACCGTTAAGACAAGTCCCTTACCTGCCTGGGGCTGAGTAAAGGAGTGGAGAAAGGTCAGGAGTTATATTAATTGAGGTCCTTCGACATGTGAGGAAATGGGAGAAGCATTTCTTCCTAACATGCCACAGTAGCCCAGAACACCAGATAACTTTGTGTAGTTGCAAATCATCAGGAGCCCACATGGTGAACTGTCAGTGTTGATGGAGGTAGAAGTAACATTTTTATTGCAGGTAACTCACATTTTATATATTAAAGAGGTGTTGCTTCCTTTAGGAAGCTTGGCTGTGCCTTAAACTCTCTGTGTGTCATCTGTCTTCCTTGTCACACCTATTTTCTTTTTCTTTAAGACTTTCTTTTTAAGTAATCTCCACACCCAATGTGGGACTTGAACTTACAACCCCGAGATCTAGAGTCGCGTGCTCTACTGGCTGAGCCAGCCAGGTGCCCCCTACACCTGTGTTCTTCACATATCTCAAAATAGTTCCTTAAAATGTTTACTTACAAATAACTTGCCGTTACCACGAAGAACATGTGGATGCATAGACTCTGCAGGAAAGGCATGACAGCCTCGTGTGCGGAGTCTGCTTCCTTGAGTTTGCATTCTGGATCTGCCATTTCCTGGCTCCAGGACTTGGAACAGGTTCCTTAATTTCTCTCAGCCTCAGTCACCTCATATGTAAATTGGGGAACAGAAGAGAAGTTTATTCTGTAGGGTTGTTGGGAGGATTCACTCACCTGCTAACGGTGACCTATTTTTTTAAGCAACATAATAAACTCATTAGTTAAACAAATTTGATGTTTTATAGTGCTGACTAAAGCGGAGGACATCATTAAAACTACCACTACAGCTTCCCATAAAACACGCCTTCGTACCATACCACACTCTGTGCTTTATTGATCTGATCCAGTAGAGGACTATTCATCTTCTAGTTTTTACTTGCATTACTGACTGATGGTGATATAATGTGGGAAAACCTTGGCCTTGGTGTTAAAATGTAGATGTGATAGATGCCGTCTCCTCTACCCACTAACTTCAGGATTTCTCCTCTCCGCAGATGGAACTTTCTGCACTACAGTCTGTGATGGCTGTGCAACAGGAAGAGCTGCAGGTGCAGGCGGCCGATCTGGAGTCCCTGACCAGGAACATACAGATAAAAGAAGACCTCATAAAGGTCTTTCAAAGCTTTTTAAAGACCATTGGAAATGACTACAGCTCAGAATCCTGTAGGGCACCTTCAGACATTTGAATACTTTGAGTCCCCCGGCCAAGTGCTTGCTTCCTTGATGCACTGTTAGTCTGAGCCTCTTAAATATCACCATATTCTCTTTGACTTCTGTAGAGTCTCTGAGATTTCATAACGAATGTTTGTTACTTTTGTATGACTTATCAGTATTCCACTTGACAGCGTAGACTGTTTCAGGGACCTTTGCTCCTTTGCTCCTCCGCTTAATAGCATTTTTATTACTAGTTTTTTTGTTTTTTGTTTTTTGCTTTTTTACTTTTAGGACCTGCAAATGCAACTGGTTGATCCTGAAGACATACCAGCTATGGAACGCCTGACCCAAGAAGTCTTACTACTTCGGGAAAAAGTTGCTTCAGTAGAATCACAGGGTCAGGAAGCTTCAGGAAATCGAAGACAACAAGTAAGTTATTGAAATATAAACCTTATTTTTATTGTGAAATAGACAACGGAAAAGCTGTCATTCTCCATTACTTATGAAGGGGCGTTGATGGACTTTTGTAGAGAATCTGTGCTCTAAAGTTTCCTGCCTTGGTCAGTAGCAGCAACAGAGGCCCCTAACGTTTGTAGTTCCTTGGTAGCTACCACCCCATATCTGACCTTTCTTCAGTGCCAGACTTTTTAAAAAAGACCTACTTATCTATACTCCCTGTCTGCGTTATCATCTCTCTCACTAACTACTCATTTCACTCCAGTCCTAGCTTTTAACTGGAGCAGTTCACCTACACAGACCTCTGTTGTTGCACACTGTCATGGTTCACCTTCTTTGCAGCACTTATTATGGCTCACCGTGACACATGTCTGTGACCGATGGTGTCTCCTCCACCCACTAGATAGTAGGCTTATCCCTAGAACAGAGCCTGGCAATAGAAGGTGCTCAATAAATATTTATTGAATGAATGAAAATACCAGTAAGTCCTACTGTGTGTCTCCTTCTGACCTTTCCTCTCTTTTCCTTCCACTCTCTTCTCTTAGCCTCTTTCCCATGCTTCTGACTCCTCTTTCTACTTTTATCTCCCATGCTTGAAATCTACCCTATAGAGTTTTGGTTATTTGTTTTTTTTTAATGTTTATTATTTATTTTTGAGAGAGAGAGACAGAGACAGAGTGCAAGCAGGGGAGGGGCAGAGAGAGAGGGAGACACAGACCCTGAAGCAGGCTCCAGCCTCTGAGCTGTTAGCACAGAGCCTGATGAGGGGCTTGAACTCACAAAGCACAAGACCATGACCTGAGCCAAAGCAGGACTCTTAACCGACTGAGCCACCTAGGCGCCCCTGCGTGATTTGATTTGAAAACTGTAAAATATAACAGAAAGCTTAAGTAGTTAGATAGTGAGTTTTATTGGTCATAGTACATGCTAGTACGTTGTTTTGGTTGCTTTCTCGGGATCCAATGTGGCTTTGTGTCTCCTGTCTCCATTTGCATATTGCTTCTTTTCCTCAGTTGCTGCTAATGCTTGAAGGGCTGGTAGATGAACGGAGTCGGCTCAATG
This sequence comes from Panthera tigris, assembly GCF_018350195.1. Classification (NCBI taxonomy): domain Eukaryota; kingdom Metazoa; phylum Chordata; class Mammalia; order Carnivora; family Felidae; genus Panthera; species Panthera tigris. The sequence goes on from NC_056667.1 coordinate 102,072,579, forward strand.
AGGCTTTGCAAGCAGAGAGACAGCTCTATAGCAGTCTGGTGAAGTTCCATGCCCATCCAGAGAGGTAAGAGAGTGACGGCAATATATATCCTTCTATTCATCTTTAGGCACAGATGCTTATGATCTTGAAGCAGGAAGAAAAAAGAGCAAAGACACTGGCACTACTGAACTTGTCATTTGTTGTGTGGATGGCTCTGAGCCTAGTGTTTAAGTCTCAAGTCAGAAATAGTCCCTATTTTCATATAGCTACACAGTGATCAAATGAGAAGACTTGTCAGATGTCTCAAATAATGCCTTGCATATAGTAAACGTTCAATGTATTTTCCTTTCCTTCCTCTGTTCCATGTCCTGGTAAGGGCTGTTCTATTCCAAGAGTAAGGGTATAAAGGGTATTGATACTCACTGAGTATCATGAAAGAAAATATATTTACCGTGATGGCCAGTATCAATCCAGGATCACTGCTAGCCATCACGATGAATATGCTTGCTTGTACCTCTTGATTTTTGGTCATGTATATTATAGCATTCTGGTTCATTTTCTATTATTCCCTTAATTTTTTTTCTCATTTGCCTTTGGTCCTCACCCCTTTTCTCTTTCCTAATTTTTATTATTTTACTATTCAGTTTCTTCTGGTTTGGTATTCAGTTTAAGCATTTTTTTTCTTTCTCCTTGAAGAAAATGAAAGCAGAAGAGAGGTATGATAGGACAACTTGATTGTATTAATTTCAAAAAAAAATTTTTTAACGTTTATTTTTGAGTGAGAGAGCAAGCGAGCATGAGCAGGGGAGGGGCAGAGAGAGAGGGAGACACAGAATCTGAAGTAGGCTCCTGGCTCTGAGTGGTCAGCAGAAAGCCCAACAGGGGGCTCAAACTCATGAACCACGAGATCATGACCTGAGCCTCAGTTGGACACTTAACCGACTGAGCCACCCTGGCACCCCTTGACTGTATTACTTTTTAAAGAATCTCTGGATCTTTAGTCTTTGAACTGGATTCCTTTTTAACGCTGTGTCAAGTTTGGTTAACAAATGAGAGAATACCTGGCTTTATTTTATTTTATTTTTTTAATGTTTATTTATTTTTGAGAGAGAGAGAGAGAGAGAGAGAGAGACCGAGCACGAGCAGAGGAGGGCCAGAGAGGGCCGAAACCGAGGCTCTGAGCTGTCAGCACAGAACCCAGCACGGTGCTCAAACTCACGAGCTGTGAGATCATGACCTGAGCTGATCGAGCCACCCAGGTGCCCCAAGAGAACACCTATCTTTAATAGCAGTCCTGTTTGGCTCAGTATTGCTTCAGTTTGCATGTAGTTTTTCCTGGTTTTGTTTTTTCAGAAACGAATACTCTTAGTCAAAAAGTGAAATTTCTTGGGGTGCCTGGGTCCCAGCTCAGTCGGTCAAGCGTCCGACTTCAGCTCAGGTCATGATCTTGTGGTTCATGAGTTCGAGCCCCGCGTCGGGCTCTGTGCTGACAGCTCAGAGCCTGAAGCCTGATTTGGATTCTGTGTCTCCCTCTGTCTGTCCCTCCTCTGCTTGTACTCTGTCTCTCTCAAAGATAAATAAACATTAAAAAAAAAATTTTTTTTAAAAAGCAGAATTTCTCTTATGTTGGCTATAGAGGTGTGAGATAAGTCTTAGGAGCTATAGTTTTATGTGACATTGGCCCAGAATCTAGCATAAAGGAGCAGGCCTTGCTAATCTGTCAGCAATGAACAGTAACAGTACCAAAACAAAGACTGTGTTCGTTGATTGTGTCCTGGAGAGCATCCTTTAGAAAGTCTCACGACTCTTTGGAAGTATATGTAGACTCATTACAGTCGACAGCTAATCCATTTTCCTTCCATGTGGCGTGTTTACTCAGCTCTGAGAGAGACCGAACTCTGCAGGTGGAACTAGAAGGGGTCCAGGTGATACGTGGTCGGCTAGAAGAAGTTCTTGGAAGAAGCCTGGAGCGCTTAAGCAGGCTGGAGACCCTGGCCGCCATTGGAGGTGGGGAACTGGAAAGTGTGCGAGTTCGTCACAAGCATGCCTTCTGAGCACTGGCGGGTCAGACTGCAGCCCAGGATGGAAAACCTTGTTTGCACTAACCCGAGAGCCTTGTCTGGCTTTGGCAGAATTAAATGGTGACCTGGTAATGGTAGAACTGCTGCAAGTAGCATCAGCTACAGAGTGAAACTCGCTTTGGTCTCCCTGCGCGGCGCTGTGCAGATCTCTCTCTGAGTTGAATGGCGGAGGTTACAAAATGAATGTGCACCTTTTAAATCATTCCATTTCAGTTTTCCCACCCGTATTCACTCTTTTCCCCGGCCCCCCTCATTCCCTCTTCTCTTTCCGTGGGCCAATAAAGTTTATTCCTCCCCCGCCCTCACCGCCCATTTCATATGTACCATATCCTGTCATAAATGCATGCATGTGTATTATTTTTGCCATTCAGTCAACTCCTGCTCTTTGAGAGAGAGGATTTTTTTAATCAAATAAAAGTTTCAAGATGAAAGAGAAAAGAGAGAGATTAAATGTCCATAAGAATGACTTTGCAAAAGTGGTATAACCCTTCTCAGAAGGTAATCAAAGCCAAGTCTTGCCGTAGCCCACTGCAAGTAGTAGAAGGGTCAAGGGTCAAGCTGAAGAGCAGAGGCAAAGACCATTCAAGTGTTTACGGTGAACCTTTTCTCTGATACTGTTTCAGAGTTGATATTGAATCAAATGGATAGTGAAATTAGATTAGATGCAGATGAAATTCCATCAGTATTTTTTCTTTAAACCAAGAGTATACTATTTAGTCAGAACATTAATAAGAACGCTTCCCATGTCTTTCAGAGTCACAATTCTTTATGTAAAAAAGATAGTTTCAAATGTAATGTCCCCCTCTAAATTCAGCATCTCACTAAATAGCCTATTGCAGCCATTTGGTAGTGGCATTAGATGGAGTCCTGTGTTTTTCATGTTTTAGTGCTTATACATTACTCCATATTAAAATAATAAGCTTTGGAGTGTTTGAATAGTTTAGAAAAAAAAAAATCACATATCAGGTTTTGGTCATTGTCTCAGTGCTTTCTTATGGTAGCAGGAGATGCATAAGGAAAGGGGCACTGTAGATTGTATTTCTACTATCTTAAATACCAAGAGTGTAAAAAGTAACCAGGATTTTTTGGAGCTTTGTGGGTTCAACACCCTGAGGTTTTGTATTTCTGCTGGTTGGAGGTTTCCTAGATTAGAAGCTGAGATTTTAGTTTTTAAACACAGAATTTGGTGAACAGGGACTGGAGGCTTTCCAGCATCATAAATGTGACTGCATACTCTTTCTCACCTAGGGGGCACCCAATGGTTTTTCTGTTTTCCCTCCATTTTTTACATGACACTTGTATTTCTTTCACATTCGTGGGTTGACACGAGTTGCCTTACATTCTAAATTCTGTCCAAGTCTCTGTAACCTTAGCCATGTCTGTAACAACAGTCAAACCAAAATGGACAGGGAAGAAAATGTTCTCCAGGAGAAGCACCCTGAGATGTTCTGATTAAGTATTTTGCAAAAGATTGATCGCCTTAAGCCTTTCTCTTCATGGAAATGCTTTTAAGTTTTAATGGCCTTTGGGGTGAGGGGTCATTTGAGGAAGGAGATAGGAAGTGTCAGAGGAACCATCTACTTTCTTAGTCTTCTAGTCTTTAGAGACCATCTGCACATAGCTTTTTGTAATGTTCTAGAAGTAAAGAGGGGGTAATTGAACTTATAGAAACTTAAACCCACCAAAGACTAGTCTGTCATATGATTATAACGCATTTAGGAAGTGTTTTGGTTGTTTTTTTTTTTCCTTAATTTTGCTAACAGACCAAGGAAGCTTTCAAGTGTCCTGTTTAGATTCAAACATGGGTGGTTTTTTGGGTTCTAATGACTCAGTGATTACAGTAATTTCTGATAATTTCTACCCCTGCTTCTATCCCCCTCCAAGAGTAGAAATTCCCCTTGGTATCCTGAACTGTTACTAAGTGTTAGAAATATTAAAGTAGCTGGATGAATAATGAGAAACCCAACTTCCTATTGAAAAATTATCATAATAGATAAGCAGGGGAGGAAAGTAAGTGAATTCTGGTCCTGATTTGGGTCCCAAAGAGACAGACTAGTGCTATAGTTACTTTAATATTGATCCTTGGGGAACGTTTTAGAAAATTAAGTGATTTTGTGAGAAAGGGTAAATTAAGAGGTTGATTTTGCTACCATAGATATGGCTAAAATCTGCTACTAATGTCCTGGAATGAGGCTTGCAAACAGTGCTACCTGGAGAGGGGTTGCTAGTCTAACAGTTTGTGGGATAATTTGGCATCTTATTAGAGAACTCGACTCTGATGAATTTTATTCTATAACCCATAGACAGATGATGCTGTGATAGGCCACATCATTCACATAATTCTATTAAGCATGATATAAAATGATTCTATTCTCTCTTCAGGAGTACAGACCCTTTATCTTACTAGATTATTTTACCTTTGTCAGGCATTTTCAACATTACAATAATTTTTTTTTTTTTTTTTGAGCGTGCACGAGCAGGGGAGAGAGGGAGGGGTGGGGGGAGAATCTTAAGCAGGCTGCATGCTCAGCGTGGAGCCCAGCGCTGGGCTCAGTCTCACAGATCTCATCAGATCATGACCTGAGCCGAAATCAAGAGTCAGAGGCTGAGCCCCACAAGAACCTTGTGCTTGAATTAAAAAAAAAAAAAAAGAAAAAATCTTGAGAGAAAATGAATGAATTACATCCAGGCCATGATTAATTGGAAGCATACAACTTAAATTGAGTAAAATCCATATGGATAGATTTGTTTTTTCTTACATTTTGTTTTTGAATAATAGCAAATATGCAAAGTAATGATGGTAAGAGGTCAGGGTAGATGAAGTCTATAATTTTAGAGCTGTAGAGTTGTAAAGGACCTCCAGGATTTATTTAATGAGTGAAATGGGAGTCCTTTTGATAGATACTTCCCTTAAATTCTTTTCTGTTGCAGGTTTATATTGTTGAAGTCTGATGATTATTAGTGCCTCGTATAAGTCAGCGTTTTTCTGGTGTTTCCTTCTTAGCTGTTTAGCCACGTTATTTTTCTGAAAAGGCACAACTGAGCTATTTTAATATTGCCAGCCTTTGCCTTGATAGATGCACGCTTCTCCTTAATCTTACCCACCCCTCTCCCACACGCCCTTCTCTTCGCTCACTGTGGACAGCACGGTATTTTTGGTACTTCTACTTCCTTATTCATATTTTTAAAAGATTTGTCCATGTCCTTATGAACAGTAAGAGATCTATAAAGATCCAGAAAATCATGACCTGTACAGGATATTAGATTCTCACCACAAAAGTTTTCCTAGAAGGTTCTTGAGTATATCCTGCTTGTACAGTTTATACCTAAGTGACCTCTGGGCTAGGTGTACATAAAAGACCTTTCACTTTTATGCTAATTTATGCTGATTTGGTATCTGGTCCTGGGGAGTTTGGCTTTAGATTCGAAACAGTTTAAGAAAATTGGGTGTTCTGTCTTCCAGTTGAATCTGGGGTCCTCTGATTAGGGAAAGGAGAAGCAGATCAGACTACACCAAAAATTGTTCCTTCCACTGAGGAATAGAAGTTGACCTACCTACAGTCACTTCCCTTTAGACTATAAACCGTAGAGGGAAAAAAAACTTCAATAGTTCTGCTTTCCTTGAGCTAGTATTAGAAAACTCTAGTTCCTGTTTGGTAGGATAAAGTTACTGTTTTCTCTGCTTTCATGATCTTTTTATATGAAAAATTCCTAGAATCTTCACACTGGATGTCCCTGAAAAACTCAAGTTGCCTCTTCAACTAGGGCCTCAGCAGTAATTCTCCAGGTCTGCCGCCAGTGACCTGCATGGAAATGGGACAAACTGCCTAGGAAGCTAGGATGAAATATTAGAGACCCATGCCCTTAAAGTCCATCATCCATCTTGGCTCGTAGAAATGGTACCAGAGCTGGAATAAGTGCAATAGCTTTCTTTTTCAGATACTAACATCCTGTGAAATACAAACATCTCGAGTATTTTCTCTCTTTTCTCTTCAAGTTAAAACTTAGCTTTTCTTCTCCCTTTAGTAGTAAAGAACCATTTTGACTATAGAAAGAGGAGCTAGGAATATGGAGCTTGTATGGGGTAACCTGGTAATAAGAAATCAGAGGAATGAGTCCATGGGAAAATACATCAGGGTGATTTCTGTAGGATAATAGTTTCTGAGTCTTAAAACATTTTGGAATATGGATTTAAGATACCCTCTCACTAGACATTTAGAGTAATAACTTTGTTACGTAATTTTATTATAATTAGAAGACATGTTGCTTTTAAGTAGTCTGAGTGTTGACAAAAGGTAAGTCCTCAACTCCTTTCTATATAATCACATGAGCCAGGACGAGTTTCCCACATAAAAATTTTGCTTGTAATTTGCTTCCAGTGGAAGTTGGGTAGTGGTAGGGAATCACAACACGTAGAGTGGACAATGGGAATTTTACCAGGTTTCAAAAAAGAATGATTAAACTTATAAAGTGATGTACTAATTCTTTTGGCATTACTTTCCCTTTAAAATGTTGTTTAAAGTCAGATTCCAGAAATAAAAATTTTTATTTATCGTACTGTTTTCCTTTTGCTAAAGCTAGAAGGATAAAATATAGAAAGTTCAGTAAGAAAATGTTTGCTAGGAAATAATATGAAGAATAGGGGTGTTAAGTAGATGAACTAAATTGGCTTCCTTGTTCCCTTTAAAAACTCAGAATTGTCTAGCACATGCATGTAGCTAGCTTTGCCTTTGGTGTAACATTAATATGTAGTGCTTACCTTTTGCAGTTAACAAAATCATTGCTCTAAAATACCAACCTCTCAATCTGTAAACTTTAAGAGCCGTGTGTGTGTACAAATATGTTTTATAAATCATGAATTTCTATCTGTTTCCATGAAGTATTCAGTTTGATAATAAAAACAGCTTTACTTTGATCACACAAAATTTTGATCCTAGGGCTGTTGAGAAAAACTGTAGTGATCTCATAACAGTTTAAATGAAGAAGGAAGTGGCATGTTAAACAATCCAATAACTTGGCAGTAGATTATTCACAGGACTATTTTTTCACCAAAACAAGCTGTACATTTTCCTCTGGAAGTTCATTTATTCATGGCACTGTGCTGTGTTCAACTGTGTTAACATTTGTGCTGAAATGGAGAGTGTACTTTTTAAGTACGTAAGTGTTAGAATTTAGCTACTTTAGTTGAGACACAGAAAATTGTTACCGATCCAATAAAAGTATCAAAGGCCGAACAGTCACTATTTGGTTTCATTCTTGAGAAGATTTATGAGAAGTAGAGAAAGCTCATGTCTTTTTTTGTTTGTTTCCTTACAGGACAATCAGTCCCTTGATCATTATTATACTAAAATTCCAAGCCAAAGTTAAGGCTCTGGGATCAGTGAATGCTTTTGTATTTATTTAAAGGAAGGAAGAGGAAGAAACCTGGATAATTCTCGCTCAAGGAAGTGAGACTAAAGAAATAGCATTACGCTTCCCCCAGAAATGTGAAGTGAACTACTTTACCTTAAAAACTCTTTCTTGTCTCCTTGCTGAAGGAGAGCAGTAGCAAGCAGGATGGAGATTTGAGGAACCAGTTGTCATGATGGGTGGTGCTATTCCCACAAATGTTCCGGGAAAAGCCCGCTTCTTGTGTGCTTTGAGGGGGCAAAAAAGAGGCCATGAGCAGGCGGAATTCCTTAATGTTACAGAATTTTAAGTCACTGGAAAATGCTTTCTGAATAAATTACAAGCTGGAGAGCTGCTTGAGAGATGTTGCAGATTAACGACAAAGTTATGTCTTAAAGGGACTTGACCGCAGATGGCAGTTTTCTTTTCTAGCTACTTCTGTTCCAAGATCAGATCCGGAATCTGTCTAGTCCAAGCATTTTCTCAGCAGAAGCTTATGGAGGACTATATGAAATCTTACAATTTTTTTATGGTTCAGAATGGAATGGATGCAGGTGAAATGGCAGTTTGACAGGAGACCTTTTTTGTCACACAGCATCGTAATATTTAAGTCAGGGATATTTTAGCTGGTTCATGATGTGAACATGCGAGAGTTCTCGCGGTGAGCACAGGGCAGAGTGCCTAAGAGTGCAAGCGTGATGGCCCAGAGGATCTGGTCCGAGGGCCTGGCACTGAGGGCAACACCACCCCAGGGCTTAGCACCACACGCCTGCTTCTTCTGTACGGTTCTTGCTCTTTCCGTCCCCTTCCAAAATCAGATGTGACTCCTGCTATGTTCTGAGTAACTATATGGGAAATATTACTCCTTTTCTGTTGGTTGAATATAAATGGCTAAAAGGGGAAACAATAATGACTGTAGAGTAGAATTTGGGGACAACCCAGTTTTGGCTCCTTTACTGAAGAATGAAAATAACACTGTATGACCTTTCCCCTAAGGCTTATTCATACATGATGGCGTTGTAAGGCAGTTATAATGTAATAATGATGAGTCCTATTTATAAAAGACCTGTTCAAAAGAATGCATCCTACCTTGCTGCAAGTTCTGTTCTTGCGACTCTCCTATGATGCAGAGAGACCAAAAAGTATTATTTCAAACCTCCTGTTACGGGAAGCAGATAGAAGTAAGGAAGTGCAGAATAGACTCCATCAAGATCTTCCAGTTAATAACATTAGGTATAAAATTTCTCTCTGCTGATTACATTTATGTTCTGGGGCCACCTTTTTTCAGCCCATGGATCCATGTCAGTTTACCAACAATAATACTAATATTGATTCAAGGCCATATTTATTGGGTACACACTGTATGCCAAGCACTGTTCTAAGCACTTCAAAAGCAGCAAATCCTTTGAAGTTCACTACAACTGTATGGAGTGGATATCACCATTAACCCTAAGGAAGAGGTGAAACAGTTACAGAAAGTTGTGACTTGCCTAAAGTCACATAACTAAGGACAGGAGCAGAAATCTAATCTAGATAATCAGGCTCCAGAGTCCATATTCTTATTAATTATGCCATCCTCAACTTACAAAGTTCCACAAAAATTTCAATTATTGTTTGAATGATTAAAAGAATACGTATGCATAACAATTAAATTTTCACTTAAGGATTTAAAGTATTTTAGAGGCTTTTATTTCTGTGTACTGTATCAAGCCAGATAGCTGGGAGAAAATACTTTTCTAAACCTAACGGGGAGTTTTAGGTACCACGTCCATTATATATGTGAAATATAGAGAGAAATTTGCAATTTCTCAAATTTCAGAGCCACCATCAAAGCCTCCAATAAAAAAAATGTTTAATAAAATTTCTAGTCTAACATATAAAACTTAACCTGGAGATAAAACCTGGAGAAGAAAATTAAATTTGAAGTGACAGACTCTTAGTTTTCAGGGTATGTAAAATAATTAGCAGTATGGTCGTGAATATAAGGTATAGTGCCTTTAAGTTAGAAATTTAGAGCATTCCAAGTTAGTTTGGAAGATAGTATTTTGTTGCATTGTAAAAGCTTAGGAAAGTGTGTTCCCTCACAAAAGAGAAGTTCTTTTATCATCATTGATCGAAAAACAAAACAGAAAGAAAGGTGTTTAGGGTAAACTTACAGGGCTCTACGTAGGATAACTTATTCCAATATTTTCTATAATTTTTTTTTCACCTTTATTCCAGCCCCCCCACCCAAAGCTTTCAGCATTCTAACTCAAATTGGTAAAAGGCTGAGCAACCATTGAAGTTCCCCCAATGGAGCTAGAGCAGGCTGAGCTAGCTAAGAATAAGAAAAGGAAAACACCTATTATGTAATGGAATGTTGGGATGAAATGGGCATTCTTACTTTGTGTCCATCTAACTCCCGATGAAGTCAAAACTGTGGTATTCTGTCCCTGAATGAATTAAAGAGAAGATTACCTAAAAATGCAGATGTGGCATCAGAAAGGCTGACAAAGGTAAGTGGAGGGAAGAAAGTATGAGATAAAAGCCTTTAAGACCAGGGACAGTCACTTTTTTCTAGTCCTCCCTTACCTTACTCCTGGAACCTAGCATAGGAATCCCCTGGGGTTGTGAGGCAGCATGGCCCCATCCAAGCCACCAAGAACAATATGGAGAGGAGGACCTGAACTCCTACAGCTGAGCTTTCTTCAACCACAGGATCATTCTCTGGCCCAAAGCTCAATGTGAAAACAATGTGAAAACTATATTTTCTTAATCTGTCATTGAGTGGGACATTCCTTCTCTTTGCAGGGAAAAAAAAAAATAAAAGATTCTGATCTCTACTGTGGTACAGGGAATATTTTCCAAAATAAGCATGATAGGATTGGGATGTCCTCAAGTGAATCATCATCCCAGATTCAGTGAGTCGCCAAAGCGTAGGGGGCGTGTTCTTCCACAACCAGTATTGTGGATGACACGGTTCTGGGGCTGGTTTGAAAGATGGAGTATTGGAAATGCCTATTGTACACTGTCTGCCAGGGAATCTCCAAAAGTGCTGAGTGGTGGATATACCTCTTTGTAGGTCAGACTTTATGGTACAGGGTACAGGAACTCGGTCCAAAGTTAACACAACATTCATGGAATGAGTCATAAGATTAAGTTGTTAGGGCAACATGCTTACTACCTTTTAATACTTTAACGAGATTGGCCTGGGTCGTTGCAAGCACTCTGGCCTGAACTTGCAGATGACAAGAGATGCAATGTAGGTGTGAACTGCTCCCGTTCACCTTATCTGCAGCGAGGGTAGTGAATGGTCACTGTTCGTGCAGAGACTTTCATCCATGGAGGTCTGAGCTCAGAAGCAGGTTCTTTGGTCTTGGAAGAAGAAACAAAAATAAATATCTAATCTGTCACCAGAAGGAATAGTGAGTTACCTCTGTCTGAAAGTCCAAAGACGTGACTTCTTGGCATAGCTCTTGTCAGGACTAGCTGTATAACCATGGACCCACCGTCTAATCTCTTTCAGGCCCAGGTTACTCAGTGGTCAGAAGAGGAGTTTTAATAGGTTGGTTGCGGAGGTGAGAACTAGATCTCAAGCTTCTCTAACTTGGGTAGGTTCTGTAAGACCTGTTCTACAGACCCAGGAAGTATCAGGGTAGATTTTCCTTGGTGTTAAAATGAATCAACCATCATAAATCCTCCATTTTAAGAAGAAATGAGTAATGTGGGCCACAGGTCTTAATCTAAAATTGGATGGACAGTCTCTTATTAGACAGATGTGGAGAGGAAGAAAGGCCCTAGCTCTGTTCTGTCCAATATGGCAGCCACTAGCCATGTATGGCTAGTTGAATTTTTAAATTAAAAGTTTAGTCCCTCAATCATGCTAGCCACATTGCAAGTGCTCAGTAGCCACATATGTCTGCTGTGTTGGGCAGCACATGCATAGAACTGCAGAAAGTTCTGTTGATCAACACTGTCTAAGACCTTTGCCCAGACCATGAATTTCAGCTACTTGTCCCTTATTGCAAGGCATAGATGTTTGTGTTCTAGGGTGACGGTGTTCATCTTTAAGGAATAAAAGAATGTATTATGGGGCGCCTGGGTGGCTCAGTCTGTTGATCATCCAACTCCTAATTTCTACTCAGGTCATGATCTCAACGTTTGTGAGATTGTGGTCCGCTGACATAATGGAGCCTGCTTGGGATTCTGTCTCTTCCTCTCTCTCTCTCTCTGCTCCTCCCCTGCTTGCTCTCTCTCTCTCTCTCTCTCTCTCTCTCTCAAAATAAACTAAAAAAAAAAAGTATTAAAACCCACTTGGACAAAGACGTATAAGAAACCCTTTAGGCAAAAGATGTTGGCATTGAACAAGAGTTTGAGAGAGATAGGGAGGTTAAAGGAAGGAATTAGGAAGCACCCAAATCATTCTGTGCCTTGAGTCTTGACTGGACTTGAGCTTCTGTAGGACATAAAGCCCCTAGAGGGGTGTTCTTCAGAGAGATTGTCACCCCATGCACAACTGATCCCAGAGATGGGAAAGTATGAGAAAAGTCGGGTGCCCTTAATCCCGAGTAAATACAGACCCTCTGAGCACTCATTAGTGGGGGAAAAGATTAGTCATGTTGGGCCCATAACTCAGAAGAGAAAGTTATTACATTGCCAGACTGGCAGGACAGAGAATAATTCAGGCTTTCTGGAAATAGGTGAGAAGGGTGATCACCCTATCTAACAGCCAGCTTCTCAGGTACAGGTCTGTGCAGTCAAAGCCATAGAAGGTTTTAAGACTTAAGTTGTATGTTAGTCCAATGCTATACTAATAGTGATAGCAAAAAAGGCTTTTCTACACATCTGGCACACTGGTCCTGCCTTCAGCCCTGCTGGCTAGGGGGTCACGCATGTGGAGAAAGAAAGAAATCAGAGGCAGGTGCAAAAAAAGTGTAATTGTAGCTGCTATCTGAAAGCCACCTGTGAAAGGAGTCACCTTTTTCTTCTGGACTCACTTCCAGGTGCAGCTGCAGGGGACGATACTGAAGATGCTAGTACCGAGTTCACCGACAGCATCGAGGAGGAGGCTGCACACAACAGCCACCAGCAGGTAAGTCCAAGTCAGGTTCTGGGTTCCCAGGGTGGAAGGCTCATAGCTCTTTGGGGTCTGGTGGTCTCCTGCAGCCCCTGCGAACCTAAAGTAAGAAGCTATCTTTTACTAAAAACCAGTTTCCAGTCTTCTGCCCCCCCAAGCTTCCCAGCCACCTTGCCAACCCCCATCCTCACTCCACTTTTCTCTCCAATCTACTTTTATTTTTTATTTTTTACTCCTTCTATCTCTTGCTCCCACTCCCTGCCCCCTCCTTCCCACCCTTGCTCCCATGTACCATCTATAGCTTTAGCGTCAGAAGAATCTTTACATACAACAAGGCCTTGGACAGTTCCCCTCTTGGGTTTTTGTATCTGAAACACCACAGAAGACAGGGAGTCATCGGAGGGCTGATCGGGGAGGTGCAGGCCTAAGACCTGCTTCAGGAGAGTGCTCTCTGAGAACCTCCGAGAGGATCAGAATGCTTCCAAAGTAGGGATCTGTTCTGGTGAAATCTTGTTGTGCAAAAGAGAAGTCTGTTGGGCGACCAACAGACCATGCAGGTTGTGACATGCCAGTGACCAGCAGGTGACACTTCAAGAGCAAGCCCCCATCAAACCTCAGAACTTGGTACCCAAGGCTGAAACACTGTTCCCACCAACCATCAGTGAAGGTGTAAACCAGCATGTTCTCAAGCTCAAGAGTTGAATGTCCTGGACCTCAGAGATTAAGTCACCAACAGTGACCCCATGGCACTCACTGGCACTCCTCTGTGTCTCCACCTTGCCCAGTGACATTTAGCAATCACGTCTCCTAGATGGACCATGCCTCTGAGTTGTTGGGGAGAAAGTGGAACATTGGTATCTGTCCTTCTGCAGAAGTAGCTGGGCTTTTCCAGTGATGGCTTCCTTGGAGCTATTAGGAAAACTTCAGGGGACATGAGGCTTTCTGGGTTGGCCTGTATACCTCCTGTATGAGAAAAAGAGCCCACACGAGCATTCCTCACATCTCACGGAACTTGTCACAGTCTTCGGTTCTTGAGGACATGAGTAGTCCTCAAGTAGGTAGTTGTCTGAGATCCCTCATATCCTCCACACAGTTTCTTTACCTTCCACCAAGCTCCCCTTTTTGTTGCTTGAGCTGTACCTGACCCTCACGTCTCCCTCGAGATCCTGCATGAGTTCCTCTTCTCCTTTTGCTTGAACAGCTTCTTCTGAGTCCCCCTAACCAATGCTTGTGACCTGAATGATGGATACTACTGCCCCTCCAGACAGATTCCTCTGCTTCCCATGCCCTGATGTCCCTGAGGAGCTTTGGGGAGAAAAGGGGGATCTGCAAGATAAGCAGATGTCCACTCTAAGACAGTTCGATTGGGATGTCTGCCGGTCACTGGTGGTTATTGCTGCTGTGGACCCGATTAATTCCAGAATAAGTGAACAAGAGACACAGATGTGAAGAAAACCAGATTCTGACTAACACGGTCTAACCTACGTGTGGTAGCACAAGCCCCTTGCTCTCATTCTCACCTGTGGGCAAACTGGTTTGTAGAGTTGTTCTTCCCAAACCTTCCTTCCTATAGCCTAGCACGCAGCAAATGACCAGACCACATTTTGAGGAGGTCAGTTCAACCCTGGAATAAACCTTTACATTGGAGCATGTATATTTCCCTTGCAACGTCTGCCCTATTACTTGGCAGCAATACTTAATAAATTATTAGTTAACAGACATTTAGATTAGGGCTTGACTCATGATAGACAAAGTTTTATACCTGCTGGACGAAGAATGTCTTGGGTAAGCATCATTTTCTTTCCATCATCTGTCCTTGAAAATCTGTCTCCAGTTTGGGGTAGGAGGAACCTTTGTGTATGAAATCGTTGTAAATTCACTTCAACTTTTCTGGGGTTTTGAGGGTGTGACTCTCCTGCTACCAAACGAATAAAGCTTCTTTTGTCATAACTGTTCTGTGTCAAGATTCTCAAAACTGTGTTTGCTGGTTTCCAGGGAAATGGTCCCTTATAATTAGTCTCTGAGTTCCTCCCTGCTGTGTCCTTGGAAGGTAAACTTTACTCAACACCAGGCTACCTTCCTACCTCAGGCATACACATCTTCCCCTAACAAGCACATCCAACTTGGTGTTCCTTCCAAGGCAAGAGCTATCTTTTGGCCACAGCAAGTTGCTTCGTTCTTATTTTTAGACTCACTCACCCCAGGAAGTCTCAGGTCTAGCTATATTGGTAATTTTCCCCAGGCATCTCCTACAAAATCCCATTCTCAAGCAAATGTAAGTCTGTAAATACCTGGGAAGCACCGGTGAAATGAATCAAGTAGTGCCTTCCTTCATTTTAACTTTTGCAGTAGAAAAAAGCTAATCAAGAATCGAGATTCAAATGTGACGAAGGAGGAAAAAGTCAGTAGACTTAGTGTGAAGAATGTAAGGAAAAATTATTTTGAATGCCCTCCATGCTGTGTGAGAACTGATTTACATGGTGAGACATAATGTAATTGGGCAAAAAACAACTCATTGCAAACGAGAGATCAGACATGCATGTAGACTTCTCTGGGGTAAAAGGAAACCCCGCATACAACAAAGTTTATACCATGGAAGCATTACAACAGATGAGTTAGGAAATGGTGCGGGGTGGTGGAGGAGGAACCTGTTAGATACAACTAACAGTGGGCCTAAAGGATCCATACTACCACCCTACAGACTGGAAGCCCTGGGGGTTTATTTGGGAGAAATATAGAAATATTAACTTTCCATAGATGGGAAAGAAAAACTGTTGAAAAGGCTAGACTCTGAGTCATTTTTCATGCATTTGTATTTCAATTTTACAGATAAGTTAGCCAAAGTAAGCTCCCTTTAACGTGAAAATAAGAAAACCCAAATTAGCCTGGGAACAAATCGTCTCTCTATTTTCTCATTTTTAAGGGGGAAATTAGACCAGGTGGGCCTTCAGGTCCCTCCTGGTACTGACGTTCCATGGTTCTTAACTTTCTTTTTAAGGAAACTAGGCATATTTCAGTCAGTAGAAGATAACATACATCCAGAAAGGTACTTTAAAAATAGGTGAGACATTACAGGGAGACGTTATTTTCAGGCAGAAGGAACGAACCCTTAAGTTTTAGAAAAGAATAAATGTGCCCATATTCAAAGCTGAAGGCAGTGTTTATTGAAGTTAGTTGGAAAGGGTTTACATAGAAAGGTAATATCACATAGTTTAAATGAGGGATTGAGGTCCTAAATTTTCAAAAGTGGTTTTTATCCAGTCCCCCTTTCCTGATTTTTGTCCCAAATGCTTGGTGGCACACGTGGAGATAGGCCAGTCCTAACTAAGCCCAGCAGCAGACCGTAGAGACAAATGCCAGGCTCAGAACCCTAGAAATGCCTAGGAAATGAGCAACTGTGTCCATGCATGTTTCTTCTTTCTTTTCCTTTGCAACCTCAACTGCTGTGCTGCTCACCGCCATTGCAAATGCACACTGTGAATCAGCCCCCCCCCCCCCCCCCCACAGCCTAGATTTCACCACGCTCGGTTACCAGCCAAAGTCAATGGCTCTGTGCCAAGCCAAGCAGCTCAATCATTGATCCACTTAAGCTGCTCTGGGCTCTGTTCTGTTCAATATATTTGTGACCTGAATGAAGGTATAAAGCATATGATTAACTCCACAAATCATCCCCGGTCGAGTGGCTACTCCTTGATCTCTGGAGATGCACATCAAATATTTTGAGGACTTTGACCCTTGAGAAATGATTCTGTATAGCCAGAATGAATTTACAAGTGACAAGTGGAAGTCACACTATTGACACACATAGAGGAAACAACATGACCCAGAAACAGCTGTGGGAGAGAGGTGGGAAACTGGAAGATAACAATATACCTGAAGCTGAGTAGAATCCCAGAGTGCAGTCACAGAGAGGAAAATGAAGCAGCATGACACTGGGATGTATTAATATTGGACAAATGTACAAGAAATCCTTGCACTAAAATAGTCATACACTGAGTAGGTTGTCATACTCAGGTTTTGGTTTCTACACTTTTAAAAGCCTAGGGAAAACTGGAGAGGAACAATAAGAAAGTCTTCAAGTTAAAACAATTCTCCTTTGAGGAAAAACTATATAACCTGCTTGAGTTGACACACTGAAGAGTAACTTCAAAAAGATCCTCAAAAAACAGAAAGGTGTTGGGGTGCCTGGGTGACTCAATCAATGGAGCGTCCGACTTTGGCTCAGGGCATGATCTCGTGGTTCGTGGGTTCAAGCCCCGCATTGGGTTCTGTGCTGACAGCTCAGAGCCTGGAGCCTGCTTTGGATTCTGTGTCTCCCTCTCTCTCTCTCTGCCCTTACCCTGCTCATGCTCTGTCTTTCTGCCTCTCAAAAGTAAATAAACATTAAAAAAAAATTTTTTAATAGAAAGGTGTGCTGAAATTATTTCCACCTTGTTTCCTTCTCACGAGCTTAGATTTGTAGAGAGTTTGGCTGGCAGCATCAGCACCAGGATAATAGCACGTGACATTGGCTGCTGGGCAGGTGGCCTCACTAACTTCTCCATCGTTGGAGGGTGTGGTTCTCCTGCTGCTCGTGAAATTAAGCTTCTGTTTTACCCGTTGCTGAGTGCTTTCCGTCTTAGTCATCCTTTTTAGAGTCTTAGGTACAGACATGGCCTTCGGCTTTGAGTGCTGGTGTCTCAAGCTGTGCTCTTTGCAGTTGAGGACTCCAATGTTGGGAAGTCAGGGAAGCTTCCTGACTTGTGAGAAGACTTTCCTCGCTCTGTCCCACGGAGAGGGAACAATCACAGCATCCACGCTCTCCAGTCCTGTTTACACCTCATGTGTTGGCATTTGCTTTTATTTATGAAGTGCTTGTGTCTTTTCCTCACCTACCTCTGGATGCTGCTCTTCCTGCCCATGGCACTAATTCTCCCCACTCTCCTGGTGTCTTCCCCACCCAAACCAGTGCCCAGGACCCTTATGGCTGAGGAAGTCCTTAGGGGGAGCTTGTTTTAGGGCCGTCTTTTTTGTCCCCACTAAAGGCTGCCTTTGCAATCTGATGTTCCTTTGGGATCCCCCTTCATGACCTAACTTCTTTAAATTATGCTTTCCTTTCAGCTCATCAAGGCGGCTTTGGAGAAAAGCCTGGCAGCTGTAGAGACCCAGAACATATGTCTTCCCCCTCCTTCCTCGACAGGAGGGGATGGTAACAGGGGTCTTCAGGAGGAAATGCTCCACCTGAGGGCTGAGATCCACCAGCACTTAGAGGAGAAAAGAAGAGCTGAGGGGGAACTGAAAGAGCTAAAGGCTCAAATTGAGGAAGCAGGATTCTCCTCTGTGGCCCACATCAGGTAGGACACCCCCCAGAGAAGGAGAGCCTGCGGTGGAGAGGCCACCAGAGCCAAGGAGCTCACCTTGCTGCAGCCAAGCATTTGTGCTTAGGGCTTTTGGGCCCACAGCCCAAGCTCCATGCACGAATGGCTCAAATTCTTTATGGAAGAGTTAATAATATTGGATAGTAGTGATTATCAATAATTACCATTCAAATTATTTAAATGTGGTCTTAATTCAATATAATAATGCCCATTATTAGCCATACAGTCACAAGTGAAAACCTCCCAGTTGTATGACAGGCATTGCTCTTTGGAACTGACTGGATCATATGAGGAATCTCCTGCTACCCACGATGCTTCACTATTACATGCAGGGCAGAATGGTCTGTGGAGGAGAGTTTATACAGGGGCCCCTTCATCCCCACGCAGCTCTCCCTCAGCAGTGTAAATCCTTAAATCATGGAATAGCAATTTTAATCATCTCTGCTGTTTTGTTAGCTTTACAAAAGTGGCAGATAGCTGATTCACTGGCTAGATGGGCCACTCTGTTTTTAACGGTGTTTTTTCAAAAGATGCTCCAGGATCGTGCCAATGATGTACGGCTAATCCTTTCATTCATTCGCCCCTGAGGGTCATAATCCTCGTGTCCTGTTGTTTAGAACACGGCGGTGCAAATCTAACTCATGCCCTACTGTTTCCCTATTATGTGCCACTTAAACATCCCTGAGTCCTCAAATGATATTAGTGCCAAAGAGGACCTTGGCATCTAGCTTAATCCTTATTTCATAGCCAAGGAAACTCCGGTCTAAAAAGTTCTAGTAACTTGCTCAAAGTTGCATAATAGTCCATGGCTAGACCCCTGCCTTCCAATTTTTAATATCTGAGCCTTTTCTTCTATGTTGTATACTTTGCCAAACAATTTTGGAAGTATTCTTGTGGGCATCCTTCATGCTGGTTCTTTTACTCTGAATTATTATGATATTTATTTCTACTTAAGTGAAAGCATACTTTTTTTCAGTTTTTGGTTTTTTTAATTTTTTAATTTATTTAATGTTTTTATTTATTTTTGAGACAGAGAGAGACAGAACATGAGCAGGGGAGGGGCAGAGAGAGAGGGAGACACAGAATCCGAAGCAGGCTCCAGGCTCTGAGCTGTCAGCCCAGAGCCCGACGCGGGGCTCGAACTCATGGACTGTGAGATCATGACCTGAGCCGAAGTCGGATGCTTAACTGACTGAGCCACCCAGGCGCCCCTGTTTATTTTTTTAAAGTAAGTTCTCTGCCCAATGTGGGGCTTGAACTCACAACCTCGAGATCAAGAGACGCACCCTCTACCGACTGAGCCAGCCAGCTGCCCCAAACATAACTTTTCTCTAGCCTTTTTTATATGTAAACTTGGTTAAGCTCATGGGTAAGAACAGTACATCTCTTTTGATACTACAGCTGAATATACAATCAAACCACATGTCAGTACCTTCATGGATTATTTTCTTTTTTTCCCTGGAGTTACTAACCTGAAACTCTGGTTTAGTTCTCCACCCAACCTTAAGAATCACAGATACTGTAGAAGCTAGGATCTGTCCATCTTTTGAGACTTCATCAGTTACTATCATGAAAACAAAGGAATTTTCCCCCAAAACATGAAGCTATAACATAATATCAAGCATTGTTTTCCATACTATACATGCATTCCCTTCTCTCCCTCTTACACCTCTGTTTTGGCAAAAGCCCTATCCCCCTTCTTCTCCATTGAGGAAACTGTCTCATGGAGAGCCTGTCTGATTCCTATGTCCTAAAGAATTATCTTCCTTGATTCTCACTAGACAAGCCCTGCTCTTGATTCCAAGACTTCAGGATTCTAAGAAACCCAATCGAGGGGGGTTATCCAACTGCTAATCCTTCTGGGTGTGAATTACTTGTTTCCTTTGCCCCTTCTAGTCAGTGGTTCTCAATTTAGTGTGCTTAAGAATCACCTGCAGAACTTAAGTAAAAAGTAGATTGATAGGCCTTAGCTCTAAAGTTTTGGGTGTTTTTTTTTTTTTTTTTTTTTAACAAGCACCTCATAGGATTCTATGTTAGTGTTTTTCAGGTTTGCAGCTAGTACAGCAGGATTAAATGACTTCTCTGTTTCAGACCCTGAGTTAACCATACCATATATGCAATTTCATTTCAGCATCCAATTACTTCAGTAGGTATGAGTGATCCTTATTTTATGCAAAAGGAAACTGAGGTTCAAAGAGGTTAAGCAAAATGCCTATTTAAATGCATTGCCTTGCTAAAGCCATGTTTTTTATTGCTTCCATCCAACCCTGCTGAAGGGTTTAGTGTGAAGAAAGGATGGGGCCTAGAATGTCTTAGTGAAAATTAGTTGTTTATCTGTTTTATTTCTTCCATAAATATGAATGTTGTCTGTGGCAGGCACTGTAGAGGCTCTGGGGATACAGAGTGAACAGGACAGAAAGAGTCCCCACCCTCCTAAAGATGATCTATCACAAGAGCCATGCATAAAGCAAATAATTACAGAAGTACATTTGAGGGGCACCTGGGTGGTTCAGTCGGTAAAGTGTCCGACTTTGGCTCAGGTCATGATCTCATGGTCCGTGGGTTCGAGCCCCCCGTCGGGCTCTGTGCTAACAGCTCAGAGCCTGAAGCCTGCTTCAGTTTCTGTGTCTCCCTCTCTCTCTGCCCCTCCCCTGCTCACACTCTGCCTGTTTCTCTCCCTCAAAAATAAACATTTAAAAAAAATTTTTTTTAAAGAAGTACATTTGGTTGCAGTTCTGACTAGTATTATTTATTTCGTGTTTTCCTAGGTCCCCATCTCTCATCCAGTGGTTGGAAACTGATGATAATTAATAGATAATTAATAATAAATTTGCCCTCAGCAAGGTCTTTCTTTCTTTCTTTTTTTTCTTAACCTTGTTTATTCCAGAGGCCACTTAAAATTAGAATAGGAGGGCTCCACGACATGGGTAAAGACGGAGTGTGTTAAGCCCAAGGCTTTTAGTAATTGTGTTGCCACCAAGGAGCGGTGGTAGTGTGGGCAAGGCTCACTCTCTTCCTGAGCCTTGGTTCCCTTGTCTACGGTATAAGGGAGCAGCTGTAGGCCTCTGAGGTGGCTTCACGCTTTGGGGTGTCTCCGAGTCTCTGCTGGACTGAGACGGGGGGTGCTGTCGGGACCTGAGGCAGAGACCAGAAGCAGCCCCTGACTGTGTGTGCTTTCTGCAGGAATGCCATGCTGAGCCTTTGCCTTGAGAATGCAGAGCTGAAAGAGCAGATAGGAGAAGCAATGTCTGACGGATGGGAGATAGAGGAAGACAAGGAGAAGGGCGAGGTGACGCTGGGAACTGTGGCAACCAAGGGGGGTCTGAATGAGAGTAGCCTTCAGGCCGAGTTCAGAAAGCTCCAGGGAAAACTGAAGAATGCCCACAGCATCATCAGCCTCCTCAAAGAGCAGCTGGTGCTGAGCAGCAGGGACAGGGATAGTCCACTTAGTCCAGAGCTCCTCGTGCGCCTGGCCCAGGAGATCGACAGGATGAATGCAGAGCCGGGCTGTTTTCCTGAGAAGTCCCAATGCCAAGAAGAAGAGCACGTGACCACGAAGCCCTGCCCCAGGCCCCAGAGCCTCAACCTTGGGGCTGCCCTCGCAGGGGCTGCCGATCAAGTAAGTGCGGAAGTAGATGGAATGAAAGACCCTTGGAGAAGGGCTGGAGGCAACACTTCCGTCCTGTGGGTCAGGAGGGACTGAGGGAAGGGCACCTTTGCACCACGAGCAGCAGCAATGTTCCTCACGCATTCAGCCTTTAGAAAGGCTTTTACAACATCATGTCATAAACATTACTTGAGTAATTAATTTCTCATACGTATTTCTGGAGTGCTTACTTTTCCAGATAACACAGTAGGCATTGGCAGCAGGCAGTAGGAGCTGGTCTCTGCCCTTTTAGTATTCAGAACAGTGGGGAGGGAAGGCGCGGAACACATTATTTCATAGGATGCGGTCTAGGGATGCCTGGAGTTAAGGCAGCCCAGACAAGTGGTGTGTAATGACATCTCTCCCTTATCACTGCCAGTTTCGTCACAGCTCATCACAGGTGTCTGCTCCTGAGGCTCAGGAGGGGCTAGTGGGGTCCTCTTAAGGGGAGGGGCTTTGCTGAGGGTTCAGTAAATGGAGAATGTAGAGGATTCTGAGAGCAGGGAGAAACAAGCAGAGGTTTCTACCCCTTCTCCTTCTAACCATTGCACGAACATTCGAGCAGAGCTCCCAGTAGACTCTACTGGCGATGTGCTATGCGCTGTAGACACAGAGATGAATGAAACATTATCCCAGGTCTGCGGGAGCTCGGTCAGGAAAGCAAGCAACTGCCAGTGGCATGAGGCACGCTGTGACAGACCCATGCAGAGAGTCCACAAGGCTCAGAAGGGGCAGCGGCAGTTGCTGCACAGTGCGTGACCTCAGACCACCCTGGTGTCTGTGCTGGCTCTTTTCACAGCTGGATAACCAGCCCCAGGCCAGAGACCCTGGGCCTCAGTCAGAATGTGGCCTTCCTGGATCCACCAAGCACCTGCGCTCCCAGCTGGCACAATGCAGACAGCGCTATCAGGATCTCCAGGAGAAGCTGCTGATCTCCGAAGCCACGGTCTTTGCCCAGGCCAATCAGCTGGAGAAATACCGAGTCATGCTTAGTAAGTCTTAGGCCCATCGTCACCAAGGCGTCTGTCTTCTCCCCGAGAAGCTGTGTGCTCTGCAGACTTCACTTTTCTTCCCCAGACTCGAAACCAGTGTCATCCTGACCCCGGCCCTAGAACTGTGGAAGGTGGATATGTAACTTCAGTCTGCACGTGGCAGAGAAGAATAAAGAACAAAGCAAGTTTGCAGTGAGCATATAGGGAGGAAATGGGCTAACATCTAGGTCTGCTGATTTTTTTATGTTTATTTTTGAGAGAGAGAGTGAGAGAGAGTGTGTGTGCACGAGCGGAGCTGAGAAAGAGGGGGACAGAGAATCTGAAGCGGGCTCTGTGCTGACAGCAGAGAGTCCGATGTAGGGCTTGAAGTCACGAGCCGTGAGATCATGACCTGAGCTGAAGTTGGGATACTCAACTGACTGAGCCACCCAGGTGCCCCTAGATTTGCTGATTTTTGGTATAGTCAGCAAAATGTCTTACCTCTCTCAACATAAACTGATAGTTTCTCTCCTTCTCTTGGCACCAGATCATATTCTTCAAAAATACATCATCATCTTTGGTCTAGAATCCATGCTTTCCAGGGGTGCCTGGGTGGCTCAGCCAGTTGGACATCCAGCTTCGGCTCAAGTCACGACCTCATGATTCATGGGTCCCAGCCCTGCATCGGGCTTTGTGGTGACAGCTCAGAGTCTGGAGCCTGCTTCAGATTCTGTGTCTCCCTCCCCCTGCCCCTCCCCCATCCACTCTCTGTCTCTCTCTCAAAAATGAATAAACATTAAAAAAAATTAGAATCTTTCTGATAGAACTTCCTGCAGTGATACAAATGTTCTGTATCTACATCACATCTGCTTAGGAGTCATGCTCATTCAACTTGGGAAATTTTATTTAATTTTAATTAATCTAATATGAAGTAGTCCCATGTGGCTAGTAGCAATCTTACTGAACAGTGAGGATTTAGATGCTTTAGGACTCTATATTAGTTCAGCTCCATTCATGTATTTACTGAAACTTTGTGGGTAAAGCACTTGCTAGTTTCACTGGGGCTTCTAAGGATAATATACAATGCCCAACTTAGAGATGTCTGGTCCCTACAAAGCCTCGGTTGTTGTAGGTGAGATCATCGGCAGCAGACATAGGCTCAACCCCATGGAAGGAAGTCCTGCCTGGAGTGGGTGGTCTCTTCTCCCACTTGAGTCCAAAGAAGCACCCATCCCACTCTGGCCCTGACCTCCTACCCCCTGAGGGCTAGGGCGTGTGCCACTGAGGTTGAGGGTGTATGTGGGAAATTCAGATCCTCTGTAACACCCTCTGTCTCTTCCCAAGCAGGTGAATCCCTGGTGAAGCAGGACAGCAAGCAGGTGCAGGTGGACCTCCAGGATCTGGGCTATGAGACATGTGGCCGAAGCGAGAATGAGGCCGAGCGGGAGGAGAGCACCAGTCCTGGTAGGAGCATGAGGGCGGGGCTTACCTGTCCACCCACATCTGGGGGGATGTTGGCCTGTCCCACCCCTGATGGGCTGGGGTTGGGGGTGGTGTTGAGGACTGAAGGGGACACAGGACCAGAGAGGACAGGAGAGTCTGGCAGAGAACTCTTGCCCCAAATGAGGCTGAGCATGAGTTTGAATTTCTATAATTAGTTTTCAACATACTGCCATTAATTAAAAGGAAAAAAAAAGTTCCATCCAACAGATTATTAGAAAAAGCTTACTTTTTAATGAAAAGACAAGATGAGCTGTTGGGGACGTGCTAACCCTAAGTTTAAAAAATTGTCCACAATAAAATGGCTTTGACTGTAGGGACACCCACCAAACAGAAATCGTGAAGAGAAGAAAAATGCTCAGTACAACAGAAGGTGACCAGACCTGACCTGCAGGGCCGTTGGGTGGGTAAGAAATACGATGTTTGAATGCTAGGAGAGTGCAGGGCCGAATAAAGTTCTGCTTCAACTTTTGCTCTAGTAATGATTAGCCCAGCCACAGAGCAGTTTTCAGCTACCGCAGGATATGCAGCTCTACTCAGGAAGATGTCTTTGTCTTTTCTCAGAGTGCGAGGAGCACCTGATGGGCTCACCGCTGGCCAGCCCCCCTGGGAAAAAGCCCTTGGAGAGCCATCGAGGGAAGCAGGAGTTCCAGGCGTGTGGAAAGTCAGAAGACATCTCTGTCCTCCATAAGGACATCAGAGACCTGAAGACCCAGCTGCAGAACGCCAACAAGATCATTCAGAACCTCAAGAGCCGGGTGCGGTCCCTCTCAGTGACAAGCGATTATTCATCTAGTCTGGAGAGACCTCGAAAGCTGAAGGCCGTTGGCGCCCTCGAGGGATCCTCCCCTCATAGTGTCACTGACGAGGATGAGGGGTGGCTGTCCGATGGCACTGGGGCTTTCTACCCCCCAGGGCTTCAGGCTAAAAAGGATCTGGAGAGTCTGATCCAGAGAGTGTCCCAGCTAGAGGCCCAGCTCCCGAAAACTGGAGCGGAAGGGAAGCTGGCCGAGGAGCTGAGGTCAGCCTCGTGGCCTGGGTAAGGAGGGCACTCTTTGGACCCTTGTTTAACTGATGCTGGCTAAGTTTGTGTTTGAGGCTGGGTAGCCCGGGCAGGTGGAAGAGAGAACCAGTCGGGGCAATCAGCAGAGCACCTCTTAACAGGCTAGGCCTAGATCTGAAGAAAGAACAGGTGGGCCCTGCTGGGAGACAGCAGCTCTCCGGCATTTCATCTCAGGAACCTGTTAGCAAAGTGACAGGATATGTGGTGTAGTAGTAAGACCGGCGTCAGACTGCCTGGGTTCGAATCCTAGCTCTGGCACTTTCTAGCCATACCACTTACTTGGACTTTCTGGGCCTACTTCTTTTTCTTTTCTTAAAAAAAAATATATTTTTTAGTGGTTATTTATTATTGAGAGACAGAGAGACAGAGCACAAGCATGGGAGGGGCTGAGAGACAGGGAGACACAGAATCTGAAGCAGGCTCCAGGCTCTGAGCTGTCAGCACACAGTCTGGGCTTATTTCTTTACCTATTAAATGAGGATAGTAAGAGAACCTATCTCAAAGCCTGGTTGTTAGGTTTAAAAGAATTAGTACAGGGGTGCCTGGGTGGCTCAGTCAGTTGGGCCTCCGACTCTTGGTTTCGGCTCAGGGCATGATTTCACAGTTCGTGAGTTCAAGCTCCATGTTGAGCTCTGCACTGGTGGCTCAGAGCCTGCTTGAGAGAGATTCTGTCTCTCCCTCGGTCTGCGCCTTCCCCACTTGTACACACACACACACACACTCTCTCTCTCTCTGTCTCTCTCAAAAATAAGTGAGTAAACATTTGAAAAACAAAAAGAATTAGTAGAAGCACTTATAATTACATAACACATACTAAGTCCTCAATACTATTTACCAGGACTATTATTGATATTGGTACTTTGTGTTGAAAACACTGGGTAGACTTCCATCTCGGTATCTGTCCTTGTTATCTGCACTGAGTGTCAAACCACTTAAAAAGCTTAGTGGCCTCAAACAATAGTTTATGTGGATTGGGCTCAGCAGGGTGGTTTTCACTGGGGGTGTCTCTCATGCAGTTGCCATCAGATGGTGGCTGGGGCTAGAGTCATCTGAAAGTCCTGAGTGGGCTGGGCGTGGCTTCTTCAATCACACATCTAGTGATGCAGTGCTCCTTGGCTTCTCTCTTTCTCCATGTGGCTTCTTGTCTTCTGGGGTCTTTCTTCCTGGTGGTGGCCTCTCATAGTATGGTGGTCTCAGGGTAGTTGCCCTTCTGCATGGCAGCTGGCTTCCAACAGACCAGAAGTGGTCGTTGCCAGGACAGTTAAGAGCTAGACTTGGCACCGTATCACTTCCACTATAGTATCTTGGTCATAGTGGTCACAGAGCTTGCCCACATTTAAGGAGGTGGAGAATAGCCTCTACCTGCTAATGAAAGAAGAGGCAAAGGCATGTTGCCAGACACTGTGTGGAACCGGAACTTGTATAATGACCATCTATAGATGGTCTTTGAAACAGAAGGCATGAAAGATTCCACCCAGACTTAGGACTAAGTCATTCTAATCACTGAATTTATTTTTTAGTATTTATTGGGTATCTATTTAGTGTTTATTGAGTATCAACTGTGAGTCTACACTCTACTAGTCCTGGAAGGAGTATAAACATTGCCACTGTATTGACCTTAGAACTTAGGATCTGTTTGGACATAGAACAATGGCATACTAAGTTGTTGTAGTCATTTGTCAGAGCAGGATATACTCTTAAATACCATCTTTGGTTTATGTGCCAGAATTCAGCTTGTGGGAGCTCCTTAGAGATATTCTCACAGAAATCTCTACAGAGGCCCAGGATTTAATATTCACTCTTTTTCATTCTTTTTCCTCTTCTCTCCTGCATTAGGAAATATGATTCCCTGATTCAGGATCAGGCCCGAGAACTATCCTACCTACGCCAGAAGATAAGAGAAGGGAGAGGTATCTGTTATCTTCTCACCCAGCATGCAAAAGATACGGTAAAATCTTTTGAGGACCTTCTTAGGAGCAATGACATTGACTACTACCTGGGGCAGAGCTTCAGGGAGCAACTTGCCCAAGGAAGCCAGCTGACAGAGAGGCTTACCAGCAAACTCAGCACCAGTAAGTTGGCCACAGGGCTTTGGCACATTCTCAGTCACTCCCACAGCCTTTTAACCCACGTCCTGCTTCCACTTCCTTTCCTGGGGCCATTACAGGATCAGAACTGGTTGGTGGGTGGGCATTGAGGTGGAACACATCTCAATGGGTTGGAGAGGCCATGATTGCAACTGCAGAAACTTGAGCACTGGTGGCAAGTGACCTTTAGGGAAGTAGGCTGTGTCCACCCAGTGTTAAGAGATCGGAGGACCTCATCATACTGAAAAGAGCCTGACCTGAGAATTTCAAGACCCACGCTGTGGCCCAGATGCTGCCATTAACTTGCTTTGGGCAATGGCTTAGCCTTTCAGTGTCTCTGTTTCTTTGTTTATTGCATGGTATCATACATGAGTATAATTCAAATATAGATAAAGCACCTTGCCCTTTGGACATGGTCTAGGCACCAAATGTCATAGTGCAAAGGCTGGGAATATTGGTTATTATTGGAGCCCTTTACTTCAAAAAAATTTCCTGAGAGCATCCAAGGGAATATAGCAGGATGAGTCTTGGGAGCCAATCATCCACATGCTGGTGGCAGGTACAGAGGTGGGACAGGGATGTCTGTCATCTCCTCAGAGCAAGAGTGGGTTCTACATGAATGCTATGATGGGACACAGAGCATACATCTGGGAATCCATCTATGGCAGGCTTGGAAGTTAGAATGTTCCAGAGAGAAGCTGGGCAAGTGCCTTTTAAACTTCTCTGCATTGATTTAGGGCAGAGGAAGTCACGATGCTGATACCAGGTCGGGGAGGTCTGCTTGGTGAGCTCAGGAGAGCCTACAGGTCTCCCCTCTGAGGGCACAATCTGAAGCCTCTCCGAGCAATCCTCCCAAGCATCCTGGACATGCACAGAGGAGTCACCATTCTGTACCCACAGAGGCTCCTCCTGTAATGGGGGAAGTGGGACCTGTTTAATTTCTTACCATTTCTTTCTGAATTTGGCTTGCAGAAGATCATAAAAGTGAGAAAGATCAAGCTGGACTCGAACCGCTGGCTCTCAGGTAATTTGAGATAGGATCTGGTGAAGGAATCAGGAACAAGGCCCAGGGGGTCCAGGGTGAGTGCAGCTTCACAAATCAGGGGGCAGGAAATGCTGATTGTAATGACTTCATTCATTCATGAAACATCTTACTGTTGTGCTTAGCCTAAGTCTTTACTCTCTTTTGATATAATTCTGTTGATTTCCATTTGCATCTTTATTCTCCAGACCCAGAGTCGGACTGACCCAAAAGTAAACTAACCAGGTTTCAGGGGCCCTTAGCACTCCGAAGCCCCTCCCCAGCTCTCCTCCTGTGTGTTTAAAGACGAGATGTGCAGTGCTGAGTTGGCTTACCCCGAGTTGAGTTGACAGCTAGCTTAATAACCGTCCAATCTCCTCAGGGGAAAAAAAAAAAAAAAGAAAGAATCCATTCATAGGGGAAAGGCCTAGATGTTGCAGATCCCTGCGAGGCAACAGTGCCTTAGGAACCAGTTTTCAACAAGTCACTGCATATAGTCTTAAAATGTATGGTAAAATATGGACTCAAAATCCATTGTAGCCACTAGTTCAGGCCCCTTTGTGTCAGAAGTGTGCTTTGAGACCACATAGTGCTTTTCAAGATATGTGTGGTGAAGAACAAAGTGTTCTGTTTTTGTTTTCACACATATGCGCTGGACCCTCAACCAACGAGATGATTCCACTTATACTGCTCTTGGTTGCCAATGGCAATGCTTACCTCCAATTTCTGTGCTTCTCTTCTTGGAGACTGGTAACCAGCAGGTGTCAGCCCACAGCTCTGCTGGGGCCACATTTGGAGCAGCAGTGCCTTAGAGGGGTGGCCGAGTGTCTGCCAGTCCCCAGAGTATCACGCGGCCAGTGCAGTGGGTGGCTGTTGTTCCTCCACCCCCTCACCCCACCTATTCTCTGCTCCTAATCAGAGATGGGTTATTTCAATGGTTCTTTGCAGGAATGGTTCCCTTGACTTCTGTGGTTTTCCCATGTGCCTTCATCAGGACTAGCTGGTCCGGTGACCTCGGCTTCACCTCTTGTTGCTTCACCCCACAGGCTCAGCAGGGAGCTGCAGGAGAAGGAGAAGGTGATTGAAGTCCTGCAGGCCAAGCTGGATGCCCGGTCCCTCACGCCCTGCAGCAGCCACGCCTTGTCAGACCCCCAGCGCTCTCCCAGCAGCTCCTCCTTCCTGTCTGATGAGCTGGAGGCCTGCTCTGACATGGACGTAGCCAGCGAGTACACACATTACGAAGAGAAGAAGGCTCCCCCCAGTCACTCAGGTAGCCTCCACTTTCTGAGTGGTACCGCTTTTACCTAGTCTGAGAGGAGACGTCCATAACCAGGCCTTATAAATCCACCTTGGTGTGTATCGGGCTGAACATGGCTGTGGGACCAAGCGCCAAGCATAGGCCCCAGTGGCTCAGGATCTTTTTTCTGCTCATGACTCTGGAGTTGTCACTGGGTCTCCACTGGATGTGCATGCTGGTGGACCCAAGGTGAACCACAGTGGGAAGAGGGAGAGGATCCTGGCAGACTTTTCTTCCCCACTGTCTCCTGAGCATGGACTGTCTGACTGACCTGCCTCTTAAAATGGGATATCTCATCCCTCCTGCAGTGATCTTGCTAGCTGCATTTCCTGAACGGTACCCCCCAAGTATCTGTCAGTGTTCACAGATGCTGTCGGGCCTGCCTGGTATTTTGGGAGGCGCCATTTTCATGGTCTGGGCCCCACTTTCACCTCTGAGGCAGCCTGCCTCACTAAGGCAGCTATCTGCAAGCAAGAAAATGAACGCTGCGCACAGGCTTTGTGCTTGGTGCTTTCCCAGAAAGCAAGGCTCTGCCCTGGTACCCCTGGTTAAATATAAGGCCAGATTCCCGTTCTTTGTGGACCACCAAACATTTTCTTTCATTCATGGGTTTTGTAGATTCCATCCACCATTCGAGTCATTCTGCTGTACTGTCTTCTAAACCATCAGCAACCAGTGCACCTCAGGGGGTTAAGGCCGAACCCAGCAGCAACCCCATCAGCTTGCCAGCTCCCCAGAACCCCCCCCAGGAGGCCAGCCAGGCCCATCCAGGTATGCGACAGCCAACATGGCAGGAGCTTTGTCTCCTCTCCCTCAGCTGCCTCTTTGACTCTTTGTCAGGGACCAGTGTGTCCACTGTAAGGGGCTGGTATGCATCAAATCCTAGACGAAACCAAGGGACCATCCTAGTTCACTAATTGTGTCTGAGTTTTGTCTTAAATATTTTAGAAAAATCAGAAATCTACAACAGACTTTGACCTGTGTACCCATTTTGACCAGCAGTTGGCCAATCATTTTAAAGCTAAACATTTTCATTTCTTTCCTTCACTTCGCCCTGGGGAGCAAAGAGGCCAAGTGATTCTCCCAGGATTACAGTAGCCAGAGCACAGAAAGAAATTCACAGCTATTGCTTGCCTATAAGCAATACCCATTTTATCCACACTGTGGGCCTCAACAGCTGCTCAGGATGCTTCAGCATCCTCAGCCAAGAGTCTTTTCACGTCACGTGACCATCCGTGGATTTAGCCCTTGCTGTGTACATGATGCATATCCTGGAACCGGTTTGAGGGGTACATTTCATTTACCTGTCCCAGCCTACTTGCCGGGGGTGTGCTGTTCATTTACAGCTTCGCACCAGTGATGGCCGGGAAGGGCAAAGCTTGTCCTTGCCTCCTCCCTCCTGCCATGACTGGCTGGTTTGTGTAAGGTGCCCCCAGAGAGCACAGTGCTTCCTTCTACTGCCCCATCTCTCCTGAGAACAAGTCAGCCAAAAGCTTAAGAAAGGGATGTGTCTGACTCTGAGCCTGGGCTCCCAAGTTTCTCAGGCAGAATAGGCAGCAGCTGGCCCAGAAAATCAATGGGGAAAAGCTGTCTGCCTAGCACCATGGACATCTGTGTAAATGCTTTGGGGTCAAGCAGAACAGAAGGCCAGGGGTTTCAAAATCAGAATGCCTCCCTGAAGGATGCCTGGCCTCTGTCACTTGGCAATGGGGGTGTCTTTGCAGTGTCGCCCTGATAGTGTGTCAGCACCCTGGGGCAAGGGATGTGATTTAGAATATAATCATCTTCCACGGGAGACATTCTCCACAGGTCAGTCTTGGTTGGTTTCTACTCCCTTTGTGGGCTACCTGCCATATAACTGTTTTTAGGAAAAAGGAGACAGAGTCAAACAACAGAACATCCCAGGGTTCCTAAAGACCTGTCTGTAGCTGGGCTGTATAATGGTCATCTGTGAAGATGTTTTTAAATGCAAATTTCTAAGCCAGACTCCCAAAGTTTATGACTTAGTAGATCAGGGCCTGAAGAATCTGCATGCATTAAGAACTTTTCTTAAGTGGTGTGAACACGCAGACAGACATGCAAGCTATTGTGCCTAAGTCACTTCAGCAAGACCTTTATTTTTCATTTGGTGAATGAACATGTTGATTTGAGATTCTGAGGTTTGTTTCTGCTAGAGTCTTGAATTACATGCATTAGGAAGGCACATTCCCCACAGTCCGGGCACGCTCCTGCCCTCCTTGGGGTGAGCCCTCATGCTTTCAGAAGAGTTCGAGGTGTAGGAAGAGTCTTGTCACAGGGGCAAGGGCCGGCAGGGACTCTTGAGAGCATTGAGGCCTGGCTATGCTGACCCGTCCGTGCCTCAGATGGCTGGGATGGGCTCTCGTAGCTGCCGGGGCTACAGTGGCACCACCTTGCCTTCTGTAGCCAGTAGTTTCTAAGAGGGCATAGGATATGTATGCAGGTACCGCTGGCAGGGGAGAAGGCGGAGAGGTCGGCCAGCCCTGCCTCTTGGGTAGCAATGCTCGCCCTTCACCACATTGAATGATAGCCAACCCCAAGGAGACATCTGGTCAGGGCACAGTCTCATCTTCTCAATCTTTCACCCATTCCTTTCTCTCACTTTCTTTCTAATGACGTGTCTCCTTTCTCCCCAACTTTCTAGGCCTTCATTTTCCTTCCATACCCTCGCTGGCTAGCCTTCCCCAGGCACCACTGCCCTCAGCTCCACCCAGCTTCCTGCCCTTCAGCTCCACTGGCCCTCCCCTCCTTGGCTGCTGTGAGACACCCGTGGTCTCCTTGGCACAGGCTCAGCAGGAACTGCAGATGCTGCAGAAACAGTTGGGAGAAAGTGAGCACTTCCTGCTGCATTTGTGTGCTTGGCAACTGCAGCCTCGCCCTGTGTGGCTCTGCATGGCTTTGGCTTCGAGAGTGGAGTCTTAGAAAACAGCATAGGGCATGGGCTTCACCAGCGGATGGCTGAGGGACGGCTCTGCCTGCTTGTTTTGGAGATGTGTTTACTGTTATCTTTCTGGTGCGTGTGTCTCATTGGTTCCTCAGGCCCTAGACCTGGTCCTATCCCCCTGCTGACAGTGTGGGGCCCCACCAAGTATGCTGGAGCCTGGTGATGTGTTTATTGTCAGGGCACGAGAGACAGCTTGTGTGCCGTGCCTACACAAGACACAGCAGCCATGAAGAAGATGGCCACTTTCAGGGGGACCCTTTCCATGCCTATTATATTCTCCTGCTGTGAAATGCTTTTAGTCAAGTTCAGATCCTGACACCATCAGGTTGAGGGCAAAAAAGGTAGTAATGGAGGGATTCAGAAGAGGTGACAAAGCCCATATTCCTATTGCACAAGGTTCATTTCTACCCCTGGACAGGTGACAGGTGGGCGGCCAGAACCCGAAGCACAGGCTGTGACATCTGATTGTGAATTCTGCTCTCTGACTCCCAGAGATAATTGATCTTATCAGTTAGAGACTGTGTATAGTATCTTTTTGGAAAGACTTTGATACATGTATGGGCTGGATGCCGCATCACAAAAAATTTTGTGTGCGATCACTTATAGCTTAAAAAAATAAGAAAAACCCTCATGTGAGGAATTTGCCTTCTAGTAATGCTTTTAAAATAAACTAGAAATCACACTGAAGTTTCCTTAAAACCACATTATAAGCCTGTAAAAAAACAAACAAACAAAACACCTCAGGTGAGCCAGACATTGATGGTAAGGGTCACCACGCACAGCGTCCAGTGACCTAAGACCACAGCCAAGAATACATATATCTGAACCCCCAAATGTTGTTTATACTTGCTTATTTCTTTTGATAACCCTGAAAATGAATTCACTGTCTACTGTGTCTCAGTTTGATTCCCAGAACCAACTAGATAAGATCATTTTTAGGAGGGTTCGTACATCTCCCTTTATACAGCCAGTGAAGTCTCAAAGATTGCCCCCTACTTATTACAGCTTTGCACAGGTGTAGCACTCTAGGCTTACCCAGCAACATGCGCCTGGGCTTGCTTTAGCTTACCTGAGCCCCACATGACTTGTGTGATAGGAAGAACCAGAGCAGGGAACTAGGTGAAGCTCGGGGAAGTCAAGGTGCTTGTTTAAGGTTACTCGTAAGTGGTTGAGATGGGCTTGAGTCCTTGTCTTCTGCTCCTAGTCCCATATCTCCAGTATAACTTCTCTGCCTACGATGGTTTTGAAGTTTATTTATTTGTTCTGATAGAGACAGGGGGGCAGAGAGAGGAGAGAGAGAATCCCAAGCAGGCTCCGCACTGTCAACGCAGAGCCCGACGCAGAGCTTGAACCCACAAACCGTGAGATCATGACCTGAGCCGAAGTCAAGAGTCAGAAGCTTAACCAACTGAGCCACCCAGGTGCCCCATAGGATGGTTTTGTTACCGTCCCACTCAGAGCATGTGGCTGAGCTAAACTTAAATTCTCGAAGCCCCTTGTGGCCATCTTTTCTTTTTCTCTTCAGAGATCCATGGAAAGTTCTGATGTCTCTGACCTAGAACTTATTATTTTAGCAGTTCTGAAACCAACAATTGATGAATAACAAACTTGTCTCATGTCAAAGTGGCAAGAGTGTTCCCAGGCTTACTTTTCTTTTCCTTTGCCTTTCCATATTTGTCAGTTTGTCTTTGTCCAAAAGGAAAGATAGGAGACATCTGTGCATGAAAAAGGGTCTGCTGTTACGGGTTGAAGTCATGTCTCATCTGAACCATTGACCAGAGTTTGGTGAGGAAGCTTCCCCACCAGCTTTGGTGAGGAAGACTGTAGCCCTTTCTTTTTCGTTCTGACGCACAGTCCTCTCTGATGGACCACAACTTACCAGTGTTCCTTGTTTGCCTTAAACCGAGCTTCCATGTGGACAGTGGTGCATGGCGGCTTCTCAGGTCACTGTGGGGCAAAAATCTCCTTGTGCTAGAACCTGTCTGGTGTCTTTGCATGGTTTAGGGCATGTGCTCTGTGTTGTGTGGCCAGAGGAAACTGAAACATGAGAATACTGATCACTGGTACTCATAGACTTGGAACCTTCCATGACCTTGGCTAAAAAGAAGCTGTCAACAACCCCTGATTTCCCCTTTTGCCTTGTGTTGGGCTGGGGCAGAAAGGGGTGAAAGAGGTAGGAAACCACATCTTTACTGAATCCCAAGTAAGATTTAGATGCTGATATGTTCATCCCCCTCTTTAACTCCCAGTGATCCTCAGGAACATGTGGTATTTTGCAAATCGGGGAAGGAGAGACCCCTGACAGTACTTCTCAAACTTTGCTGCCCATTAGAATCACCTGCGATGATTTTAAAACATCCAGTGCCCAGGCTGTACCGGTTAAGGCAAAAATCTCCGGGAGGTCTAGGCCTCAGGATATACTTGTTTACATTTCCCAGGTGACTCTAGTGTGTAGCCAAATTTGAGAACCAGTTACAAATGGAGATAAAAATTGACAAGTGCCAGTTGCATTAACCCCTCAGCGGAGTTTGGCTTGGTTGGAGGGAAAGAGGTTGGTTCCTCCTTGCTTGGGTGGAGCTACCTTCTTACTCTGCTGCCCATGATGATAAACCCTGAAAGAAAGCAGCCTTCTGGACATGAATACCCTAAAACTACAGCCCTACCCACCTCTCTCTGTCTCTCCCACAGGCTGGGCTTCCTTTTACATAGAAGCAGAGATGATTAGGCACAGGGGCAGGCCCATGATTTCCTAAGATCTAGGAAAGCATCAGCCTATGAAATGGAAGGTCCTACATCCCCCCGTGGATGCTAGCATTGAGCACACCCATGAGCAGGAATGTGCCATATGCCCTGACTTTGGGACTGAGTTCTGCTGGAACTTCCCTGGACTCCATCATGAGGAATTACAGTAGAAGCCAGGAGTGGGGCCCCTGGACTTTTCCTTTGTGTACACTGGTGACTTTCGGATACTTTATCCATCCTCTCTGCCTCTTGGTGTCTCAGGTCAGCAAATACATGGGGTGGAAGGTATAGCCTCTAGGATATGGTCTTCATCTGACTGGTATTCTGCAACAGACTGGGATCTCCGACACCACACGTGTCCCCTTTAGTGTCCATTCTTAACAATCCCACACTTCCTTGCTGGTCCTGCCCTTCCCATACTCTGTTCCTCACTCATGTTTCTTTCTGCCCAGGCATCAGCACCGTCCATCCTGCTTCCCCAGCTGTGCTGCCGAGCAACCATGTAGAGGCCAGCTCCTCCCGCTACCTCAACCCTGCCCAGCCCCACTCACCTCTGAGAGGCAGTACAGAACTGGGCAGAATCCTGTCCCCTGGCTACCTTGGCAGCAGCAGCCAGTGGGATGTGATGAGGCCTCAGAAAGGGAGCGTGGCAGGCGACCTGTCCTCAGGCTCATCCGTGTGTCAGCTGAACTCCAAACCCACAGGTAAACACAAAGCTGAGCAGGTCGGCCTATGAGATGAACTCTCATTTAGAGTCTACCGCTCTCTTACCTGGGCCAGGGGCATTTTTTATTTCTCCTCTAGTCCCTGGCTCACAGAGTTGGGAGGAAATGAAAGGGCCCTCTCAGCTCAGCCCCACATTAGGTGAGCTCAAGCCCCACTCTGGGCTCTGTACTCTCTCTCCCTCTCTCTCTTCCTCTCTCTCCTCCTCTCTCTGCACCTTGTGGGATTCTCTCTTTCTGCCCCTCAGTCACCTGCACACTCTCTAAATAAATAAGTGAATGAATGAATGGATTTTTTTAAAGGTCTCAGTGCTGAACCTTTCTTTCTTTTTTTTGTGTGTGTGTGTGTGTGTGTGTGTGTGTGTGTATTTATTTTTGAGAGAGACAGAGTGCAAGCTGGGGAGGGGCAGAGAGAGAGGGAGACACAGAATCCGAAGCAGGCTGTAGGCTCTTAGCACAGAGCCTGATGCAGGGCTTGAACTCACAAACTGCGAGATCATGACCTGAGTTGAAGTCGGGCACTTAACCGACTGAGCCACCCAGGTGCCCCTCTTTCTTTCTTTTTTTAATGTTCATTAATTTTTGAGAGAGAGAGAGAGCGTGAGCAGGGGAGGGGCAGAGAGAGAGGAAGACACAGAATCTGAGGCAGGCTGCAGGCTCCGAGCTGCCAGCACAGAGCCCCATGCAGGGCTTGAACCCACGAACCATGGGATCATGACCTGAGCCCAAGTTGGTCGCTTAACCAACTGAGCCACCCAGATGCCCCAGTGTTGCCTTTCTGAGTGCATCCTTTCAGCCCCTGTGCCATGCCAGGGACTGGGAGAGTCAGGGACACACTTGTGCTGTCACGTTCAGGTCATTAACCACACAGGATGAGTTTGTATCCATGTACTTTTACCTTAGGCTTTCTCTCTAAGGCTGGAAGAAGGGCTCAATGCCTTGTTAAAGAATGTTCAGTCGAGAATCAGGAAAAGGAACGGTCTCAGGGTGGAGTGAGGCCCTCCCTATCACATTCAAGAGAGAAACTCACACTCAGGAGGTCACCACACTTTTCTTGATGCTTCCATTTTATTTTTTTAAATATTTATTTATTTTGAGAGAGAGAGAGAGAGCAAGCAGGGGAGGGGCAGGGACTGAGGGAGACAGAATCCCAAGCAGGCTCTGTGCTGACAGCCCCGCCCCCCTGCAACGTGGGGCTTGAACTCATGACCATGAGATCACGACCTGAGCCGATATCAAGAGTCAGATGCTAAACTGACTGAGCCACCCAGGTGCCCCTTCAGCTGGTTTTCTAAACCATGTGGAACTCCCTTATACTTACCAGTTACACTGATCACTTGATCACTTGAAACTTCCTCACACTTACCCCCGTGTGGAGGAGGCCCATGGGGCATGCTTAGGGCCACACTGTCCTGGGTATGAAAGCTGGTTTCCTGTTTAAGGAAAGTCACTGTGCTCCTGAGTGCCCCTGCGAGAGAGAATGCAGTTGGCAGAAGGATGGGGCTGTTCAGGGATCCTGCAGAGAGGCCCCTGGCCAAGCCCCTCCCCGACCTGGGTGCCACTAGTGACCAACATTCTCCATCTCCCACTTCTTTCCTGTCCTGGCGGGACGGCTGCAGGGGCTGACCTGCTTGAGGAACATCTTGGTGAGATCCGGAACCTACGCCAGCGCCTGGAAGAGTCCATCTGCATCAACGACCGCCTGCGGGAGCAGTTGGAGCACAGGCTTAGCTGTGCGGCCCGCGGGAACGGTAGGGGAGGCCCCAAGCCCAGCCGCCCAGCTCTGGTCGCAATTGGGGAGCTTCCGAAGGGAGGGCCCTGAGGCTGAGCCTCACACTTTCAAAGCACCGTGCTGGGCTTCAACTCCACTTGCTCTTTCCAAATGGTCCAGCAAGGCAGGTGGGCCAGATACTATTATCCTCCCTTTGTAGATAGACCCGAGCTAAGAGAGAACTTTCCTCATGGCAGCACTAACAAATTGTGTCCACAGAGTGTCCTACTTTTTCTCGTCCCATCCTTAATCTGCTCCCAGAACTGCCTGCTGACCTCTCTGTGTCTTGTCTCTGCCAGTGGTAGAGCCAAGTCAGCGGGGGATGCCCCCAAACACTTAGCACGGTGGCCTTTCTCCCCACAGTCTCCTCCCAGGCTCTTGTCACTTGGAGGCCGTTCCTTCCACACACCCTTGTCCTGCCCACAGCACAGCAGCAGCCATTTAGGGGCAAGAGCTTCCTGGACAACCGCAGCTAGGTCACGTGGTGACTGAAAGGAGGCACACCGAAACCAGGCATTTGGCCCATCAGACGTTGGGTCCAGGCCTCGAGTCCCCAGGCATTCCTGCTGGGTTGGGACAGTATTTCTGGAGATACAGAACGGGTAACTTCTGAACGCATCTGTTACCCAAGTGTGTAACTGGTCTGCTTATACTTTCCGGGACAGGATCCACCTCTAATTTCTACAGTCCCAGCCTGGAACCCACACCTCAGCTCTACAATGAGAACAGAGTCCTTAAGGAAGAAAACCGGAGCCTTCAGGCTCAGCTGAGTCATGTTTCCAGAGGTAGGTGGTAAAAGCCACCAACCGTGCTCATTCCCGCGTCCCTTTCCTCCCTGGCCATACCAATCACCAACTGGAGAAGCCAAGAGAAGAAGGTGGACATCACTGCTAATCAGATCCACCAACCCAAAGTCCCACGGCTATTCTCAGTCTAGGAAGGGCTACTTCCGGAGAGATCCCAGCCGTGGGCCCTCACACTCCTAGGCTCCAGAGACACATAGAGCTCTCACAGAGCTCTCGGATCTCCACCACCTCTGTGCAACCCATAAATACTCAGATAGTCAATCAGTAGTTATGAAATGGATACCAGTTAGGCCTGTTCTACCTGTCCAGACCTTACTGCAGCCCTGGGTGTCCCTCCTGGTACTGATCTGCCATGCTATCTCCTCACCACCTCCCCTCACACACACACTCAGGGTTTCTATCTGGTTAGTAATCCTCAGGACTCAGTGTCTGGAGGCACCAGCAAAATGTTGTTCAGAGCTTTCCCAACACTATTCAGTGGGCATCCAAGGGGGTCATTTCCTCTGTAACTTGGGGGGGGGAGGTGGTGCTGACCTGAGTCTTAATTGACTTGATCAAATCAATATGTTATCGATAACAAATTATGTTTATTTGCAAATATTTATTGAATAGCCATACAAGACTAATCGTTTCGGAAAGGATTAAGCCCAGAATGAAAGAATGCTTGTAGAACGGGAAGACACATCAAGTGATATTTCTAAATTTGCCTCTTCCGAGCGGGAAGATGTGAGGGGAAAGGTCATAGATGGGGCAGGAACAAGACTTCACAGATAAGAGAGGAGGCACAACTACCAAGCCACCTTCACATGCTGGGACAGGCTAGCACAGACCTCACAGTGGGGAAGACGCTAAGATGTGAGCAAGTATAGTCTGCCAGGCCCGGGGACGTCCCCCAAGAGGACTGACAGAACCTGCAGCCTGATGCTGAGTCTGTGCCAACAGTCCCTGAGAAATCCTGCAGATCAGAGAGATACCACAAGCCCAGAAGAGACCAGATGTCCCCATTTTCAAATTGATGAATATAATAGATTCTAAAAACCATAGACAAGGAATCTTGATGCTGATCTTAGGCAAAATTCAAGAATGGGTTATAGTGTGGAGGGCATGGGAACTTAGGAAATAGCGTTAGAAACAGGAGCATTTTGTCTAAGAACAAGGGAGACCTTATGGAATGAGAAGATCAAGGGCATTGCAGGGCGGGGGCTCCACATTCCCCAGGGTTCGTGGATGTGGTGAGCCGATGCCCTCTGCCTCCCGGGGCAGCTGCGGCACACGCTGGCCTCCCTGTTGCCTGGGTGCTGCGTGTAGGGATAGATGAACTTGGGCTCGCCTTCCCGCTGACCTCTGGCCCCACGGTGTACAGAGCGCTCCCAGGAGACGGAGTGCCTGAGGGAGGCCCTGCTGTCCTCTCGGTCCCGGCTTCAAGAGCTGGAGGTGGAGCTGGAGCACCAAAAGGGGGAACGGCAGCAGCTTTTGGAAGACTTAAAAGAGAAGCAGCAGGAGATCTTGCATTTCCAGGAGGAACGACTCTCCCTCCAAGAGAAAGACTCCAGGTAAGAGGGAGCCCAGTGATACAGAAGGTGGCCCCATTTTCCAATGTAGAAGAAAGGATATTGGCAAGACAGGCACTGGTGCCTTTTGGAACCCTCAGTTTCCCCTCTGCTCTTCCTGATTTATGGGTGACCCTGAGCAGAGGGAAGGACTTCTCTGGGAATGCCTTTTTCACTCCAAAGTTGGGAGAGTAAAACCCTGTTTTAGAAGGCTCATCAGCATATCAGATCCTGGAGAAAGAATGTTGTCATCCTTCCAGTTAGTTGAAGGGTATTAGTTTCACCATAATGTAGGAAGCATCTGCACTAGCCATCATGCTGGGGGCCCCATAACTGCCCGTCACCGTGGAAAGAGCACCAGTGGGGGGCAGTGACAATACCCAGCTTGTGTGTCTGCTCCTCACCAATGGGACTTCAAGCAAAGCTACTTCACCTCTCAGAGCCTCTCTTTCCACATCTGTAAAGTGAAGTGATGGTCTTCATGATACTGGGGTTGATATCTAGGGCTAAAACACTCTGATGCAGAGGCTGGCTGGCAGCTCAGTGGGCCTCTCGTCTCTCCCCTGTAGGCTGCAGCACAAGCTGGCCCTCTTGCAGCAACAGTGCGAAGAGAAACAGCAGCTCTCTCAGTCCCTCCAGTCAGAGCTACAGATCTATGAGGCACTTTATGGCAACTCCAAGAAGGGGCTGAAAGGTATGTGTCCGTCTACTCCCCCAACCCCACG
This sequence comes from Panthera tigris, assembly GCF_018350195.1. Classification (NCBI taxonomy): domain Eukaryota; kingdom Metazoa; phylum Chordata; class Mammalia; order Carnivora; family Felidae; genus Panthera; species Panthera tigris. The sequence continues at coordinate 102,113,304 of NC_056667.1, forward strand.
AGCTTCCTGCCCTTGCTCAGAACCCCAGTGAGGTCTTCACGCTGGCAGTTGCAGAGCTCTGGAAAGCTACAGGGTTCTGCCTCAGAAACTCCCAGCCAGGCCGGGGTGCCCAGTAAGAAGAGAGGGCATTTCTCATGCACAAAGTCCAGAGGTCGGTAACATGAACAAGATCCAGCAGAGACATCCTTAAAAGTAGGCCACAAGAGTCCAACTCTACCCACCTAGATGGCCAGAGAAAAATTGATCGAAGTCCAGATTATATATTGATTTTTTTTTTAATTCAAAGAACTGTCCTGATGGCACTATCATGTGAGGTCTTGAATAGCGTGAATAATACATACTAACCACCCATGCAGCCAGTACAGGAGGCACCCTGCTCCCACCCTGACCCATTCCCCAGGGAGAAGATTAAAAGATGCAAAAAAACATTTATAGAAATACCACTAATAGGATCTGAACTTCAAGCCTGGATTTAAATTTTAAATTGTTTTACTGAGGAATTTTGCCACCTGCTAAAATACTAATCTATTGCTTAAGAATCTTTTTCTATTTCCCCGTTGCTCTTCAAATGGGACAGGGTATTCTAAACATCAAGTTAAGGGGCGCCTGGGTGGCTCAGTTGGTTAAGCGTCTGACTTCGGCTCAGGTCATGATCTCACGGTTTGTGAGTTCGAGCCCCACGTCAGGCTCTGTGCTAACAGCTCAGAGCCTGGAGACTGCTTCAAATTCTATGCCTCCCTCTCTCTGCCCCTCCCCCACTTGTGCTCTGTCTCTCTCTGAAAAATAAATAAAATTAAAAAAAAAATTTAAACATCAAGTTAATAAATCCAACCAGGCTGGAACAGAGGACTAATGTCAATATGATGAAATTTGGAAAAGATTAAAAAAAAAAATGAACCTGAGATTGATTAAAAATATCAGTGGTAGAAGTTCAGGATGGGGAAGCCTGGCTCTTTAGCCACTCATGAGCTTGAAGATAGGAGTTAGGTAGAAACCCATCTAGACAAGGAACTCATAGGTCAAGGTTGCTAACAAAAGCCAACTCAACCTGAGACCACAGTATTGTACTGTGGTACTGTACTGTAAGAGTACTGTAGGAGTACATAAGAGTCAATATGGAGACACCATGTCAGAAATAGTGCTAAATTATGGGGTGCCATCTGGGAATGCAAGCTTGTCCAGCCACTCTGGAAAACAGTATGGAGGTTCCTCAAAAAACTAAAAACAGAACTACCCTACGACCCAGCAATTGCACTACTAGGCATTTATCCACGGGATACAGGTGTGCTGTTTCGAAGGGACACATGCACCCCCATGTTTATAGCAGCACTATCAACAATAGCCAAAGTATGGAAAGAGCCCAAATGTCCACCGATGGATGGATAAAGAGGATGTGGTATATATATATGTATGTATATATATGTATATATGTGTATATACATATATGTATATATGTATATATATATACATACATACACAATGGAGTATTACTCGGCAATCAAAAAGAACGAAATCTTGCCATGTGCAACTATGTGGATGGAACTGGAGGGTATTATGCTAAGTGAAATTAGAGAAAGACAAAAATCATATGACTTCACTCATGAGGACTTTAAGAGACAAAACAGATGAACATAAGGGAAGAGAAACAAAAATAATATAAAAACAGGGAGGGGGGCAAAACAGAAGAGACTCATAAATACGGAGAACAAACTGAGGGTTACTGGAGGGGTTGTGGAGGGGGCATGGGCTAAATGGGTAAGGGGCACTTAAGGAATCTACTCCTGAAATCATTGTGGCACTATATGCTAACTAATTTGGATGTAAATTTTAAAAAATAAAATTAAAAATATAATAAATAAATAAATAAATAATGGGGTGCCATCTTGTAAAAGGGACATTGACAAACCAGGGAGCACAGTGAAGACAGGGGCCACCATACCAAGGGACCAGAAATCTCAAACTGGTTGAAGAAACAAAACAATTTTAGGCCTGAAGAGATCACAAGGAGATGAAAACTGGCTTTAAATATTTGAAGAACCATCAGATGAAAAAGAGTTGATGTGTTTGGTGTCCCTTCAGAGGGCTTAACAAGGGTCAAAGGGTCAAAGGCAGTGGAATTTGGACTTACATAATTATGCGTTCCTTACCCCTAGAGGCTTCCAGCGATGGAATTGCTAGTTTGTGAAGGAATAAGCTTCCCAAGAAAGGGATGATTTGTCAAGGAAACCTATAGAAGCAGCTCTTGCTTTGGATGGAATGTTGGCTTTCTAAGCCTTTCAATTCTAAATTTTTTCCTGTTTAAAAAATTTCTTAAGCAATATGAAATTTTCAACATTCAACCAAATCTGAATTTTCATCAAACCTGATTGGATTTCCTAATTTGTTGATGAGAAGGTGAACCAGCACTTGTAGACATATCAGGGGCACTGCAGGCTGAGAGAATAGCTTGTGTGCACCCATGGGAGCATCAGGTCCAACCTGCCTATGGAGAGCTTTGTATCAGGGAGTGTGAGAAGTCAGGTCAGTTGATGCGAGAGCTGCCGGTACATAGAAGACCTACAGGGTAGAGTGGAAGTTTACATCCTACGTAGCAGGTGATGGAAAATGAGGCAAGCAAAATAGGTAGGTACTGGATGGGAACAGAACTCTTAGATGGTAGGACTGGTGGGACACACTGGAGTCGGGAGATAGTAGAATCAGGGAAACCTACTGAATGGGTGCAGGGATTGTCTGGGCACATAACTGATGAGAGTCTGATCTAAGGTGCTGTGGGGAAGATAAAGAGGAATGGATAGATGGATGACATTTTTTAAAAAGAAGCAAAACTTTGTGAGAATTAGGATTTAGGGAAAGAAAGACAGGAAGGAGCTTCATGGAACTTCAGAGTTAGTATCTGGAAACCACTTCATCCTGACCCCATCCAGTTTCATGCCTTTTTCCCTTTTTGTGGGTGTTTTAGGAGTCATTTCAAAGCCACTACTACTAAGGCCCCATAAGTTCTTATCCTTAATTCTGCAATCCAATGAGGGCTGTGAATTGAACTCTTTCTCATTTACTCATTTGGTCATGAAATGTCTGAACTGACCAAAAGGGTATTCCTAGCCTTTACTTATCCCACTCAGTGAGAATATTCACCTAGCTCATCGCAGAAATAGGAATGTGTTTGACTAAGGCCCGTGACCCATGCAACTGGGTGCGTGTGCTATATGATATATGGTATATGAATCCTACTGCCTTCCTAAACACCAAAACGAATTCTACTTTTTGAAATATATTTGGATTCAAAGTTTCAGATAAGAGATTGTGGTGTTATAGAATATTTCTCAGCTCTCTTCATCCCCAGTATGAAGAAACAGACTATGCGTGGTAAACGGAGGTTGAAAAACACATGGAGAAGCCGAACAGTTCAGTGAATTGTGACTGAATCTCTAGTCCAGTGTTGACGCCCTATCTTGGAAGACCCTGCCTCTCTGGCCTATAGGGCTAGAGTCACTATCGAGGTGAAAAACCAGGCTTGACCTCATCTGCCCATCAGAGGCTCTGTAGATGTACATGGGGCATGGGCCACATGAGCCTTGGGGAAATCCCAGTGCGTGGTATCTCAGTGTGTGCCAGGCCCCACAAAGGAAGAGTGGCAGCTCCCTCACAGATGTGTTGCCTGGGACCCTGAGCAGAAAGGAACGTCCCAGAGTAGCGTTCTGACAAACGCTTGGAAATGCTTGGATCGGTGCCACCAGACCCCTCCTCTCTCTTCTCTCAGCTTCCACCTGGGATGCCTGTCACCAGGTCCCTATGAACAGTGACGTGAGCCACCTGGTGGCAGAGATCCGAGCTTTGCGAGGGCAGCTGGAGCAGAGCATCCAGGTGAATAACTGTCTACGGCTGCAGCTGGAACACCAGCTGGATGGCGGGGGGAGCACAGCCCGCCTCAGTCCCTCTGCCAACCAGGAGGACCCTGGAAACAAGCAGCCACTCTTCCAAGGTAGGAAGGAAAAGGGGACCAGGAGGCGGGCAGCTGGTGGGGCCGGTCGCCAGGATATCTGTGGTGGAAGGAACCATCTTACCTCTTCCACGCCCCTTAGGGTCAGGGTGAAATCCGAGGTGCTTCGATCTATAGCCTTGGGTAAGGGCATGGGATTTAGGCTCACACCTGGCTCAGATTCCCAAGTTTGCCACATATAGGTTGCTTGCCTTAGGCAAAGTGTTTTAAGTCCCCAGGTATTTAAGCCTTAGTTTCCTCATCTTCAGGATGAGGATGATGGTCATATATAAATTGTATGATCATTTGGAGCATTAAATGAAATAACTTACAAGTGCCTGGCGGAGTAAGAATCAGTCAACAGATGAGATGACATCGATTCCTTCTATCTGTGGAGTGCTTTAAAATTTACCGTGAGTTTTCGAACAATTTTTCAAATAATTTCATCCGAGGTAGGGGCGGCCTTACTCTCTGTATTTCATGCGGGGAAACTCCGGCATTGAGACATTAACTGGCACACTAAGGTTGGCAGGAACGGAGGCCGACGTAGGATTCAGACCAGATGTTTTGATTTCCAGCCTCTGTCCTTCCTCCTCACTACATATACTCCATCTTGGTATCGTTGGCCTTCCCAGATCCCTAGCCTGGTTTCCCATTCCCTAGTTCTAGAGGAATTCAGGGTGTGGAAAACGTTCCTGTCCCTGAGGCAGTCCTGGCTGTGGGAAAGTGGTTGTCATCCGCCTCTTGTGTCCGCCATGTCTGCCCTACCAGATACATCTCACCAGCTGTCTCCCTCTTCTCAATGCCCTTCATACATCTCTCTTCCCCCAGCTTCAATATGAGTGTTAATACTGCCCCTCTCCATCTGAACACATTATTTTATCTTCCTCTTCTTTCTTTCCTTGTGACACACCACTTAATTCATCATCTCCTCTCCCCTCCATGGTGTATTTTCAATTGTATTCTTATAGGAGCCATTTCTGCTCAGGATTATCTAAAGCTGAGTTTTCAAACTTTCATGCCTGCTCTTCCTGGGGCATGTTAATCCTCATTCCCCTGCCCCCCACCCTGGTCCTGCTAGATTTTCATTGATTAGACAATGACCTCATCTGTCAAATGAAGGTGATGCTTCCAAGATCACGTGTGGCGGCTGTTAAAGTGTTATGTCGACCACAAGCATTGTGCATGGCCCATAGAAACAGCTCGGCTACAGTAGGTGGCTGTCTGGCTCCAGTCAGGCTGTCACGATGCTTGTAGTGTTCAGTTATATCTCCCCCTCTGCCCTCCTACTGGGCTTTCCCCTCTCACTGTGTCCCCACAACACCAGCCTGGATGCAGTGCCACTGGCTCAGCCACTGCTCCTGCTCCTCACCCACCACAGAGGCCTGAGCTGGAGAGCAGGCTCTAAGCCTGAGCAGGATTGTGCCTGTCTTCTCTGTGATATCTTCCAGTTCCTCCACCGCAGGATTGCTGCCTGGTCTCTGGGAGGGCATCTCTAACCCATCATGACTTCTGTCTCTCCTCTTCTCATCCTACTACACTGTTCCCAGCACTGATGCATCAGAATGGGGATTGGAATGCTGAGTTTAATCACCCACAACTCCATTCATTCTTTGATTCAGTATTTTTTAACACATATGCTACATATATATATACATATATATATATATGTATATATATGTGTATATATATGTATATATGTGTGTATATACATACATACATATATATATATATATATACACACATATGCCTAGTTATGTGTAGTTACAAGACATTGTATTAGACACTCATGCAAAGTTATATGTAAAACACAGGTTAGAAAAATGTACCTAAGAACTTTTCAAACCAGAAGTTGCTTCTCATGGAACACGCTTCCATGAAAAGAACACGTTCTTGTTCCAAACTAAGGGATTTGTTTGCTATTACTTACGATCATGATCTGTGGGTGATGATTGTGTAAGCAGCGAGCCTCGCTGCCTTAGATCTCCGCTGGCGAAGACCAGGCTGTGTGTGTGCTTGTTGAGCGGTGCATTCCAGGGTCCCTGAGAACTGTTCTTGTCTTCACACCCTAGATCCAGTTGCTTCCCCTCCAGTCCGAGATGTTGGCATGAATTCTCCAGCTCTTGTGTTCCCTAGCTCTTCTCCTGCTGCTCCTGGCTCGGAGACTGCCATCTTCAATAGGACAAATGGTAAATATGGCAGCTGAAGGATTCAGTGACTGATGATGGAAAATTTTATTAATGCAAGTAACCTTTGGTTGCTAATGGACACATTATCTGATTACAGAGATTTTTCTCCCTGGGTCCCAAGGTCTTTAGCCCTACTCATTGCACCTTCTGTGGCCACCTTTTTTTTTTTTTTTTAATTTTTTAATGTTTATTTTTGAGAGAGAGAGAGAGAGACAGAGTATGAGCAGGTGAGGGGCAGAGAGAGAGGGAGACACAGAATCTGAAGTAGGCTCCAGGCTCCAAGCTGTCAGCACAGAGCCTGACGAGGGGCTTGAACTCACAAACTGTGAGACCATGACCTAAGCGAAGTCAGACACTTAATCAACTGAGCCACCCAGGTGCCCCTGTGGCCACCTTTCTTGTCATAATTCTTCCCCCTGTGGTTTTCCTATTGCTCTGTTGTGCCTCATTGCACTGTGATCCCTCCTCTCTTGAAAGTGCTTTCTGTGTCCAGCTTAAACGTTTTTTATATGTCTTTTTAACCAGAAATTAAAATCTTTTTTATTAAAATCATATTTTTCCTGAATATTCATTTGTCAATGAGGATAAAATTGGCCCCATGGCAGTTTTATCATTATGAGATAATGTAAGAAAGATTATAAAAATACAGAGCCCAGAAATCTATGGACTTCACACCTTGCTTGTACTTTCCCAGAGTGCCTTTCCTGTTCTGGCCTCTTTCACACTATTTGATGGCTCTTCTGGAGGGAAGTGGCCTGAGGATATGCTCCTCACTGTGGATTCTATGTTGTTGTGGTTTTGTTTTTCAGAGCTGGGTTTGGACGCTTCTCCAGTAATGAAGAACCCCCCCAAGCTAGAGGGTGAAGCTACTGATGGTTCCTTTGCCAATAAGCATGGCCGCCACGTAATTGGCCACATTGATGACTATAGTGCCCTAAGACAGCAGATTGGGGAGGGCACACTGCTGGTCAAAAAGATAGCAGCATTTGTGAGATCAGCCTGCGCCTTCCCTGGCCTTGAAGCTCAGGGCACAGAGGTAATCACGTTGTAGGTCTTAGGTGCTCCTCCTTCTGATCTTCGCCCCTTCTCCCATGCTGTACATGCCCCACAGCTGAGGACACATCTACTTACACCCAGCCAAGCCTTTCTTCTCCATCCCCTATTTTTGCTATAAACTCTGCTGACCAATGTTTCCTCTCAGAACCACAGAAATGCCTGTGCAACATTACCATCCTCATCTGTAGAGTACTTGCTGGGTGTTGGCATACGTGGGGTGCTGTCCTGAGCACCCTTTGGTCGCTTGGGTCCAGTCACACTGGCACATGGCCATCCATGGGCAGAGTAAAATCATTTAATCAGATGGCTGGAAATTCCAGATTTGCATCCAGATGGGCCGCATGTTGTGGAAGGGGCGAGAAGCCGGGCAGCCATGGGATTTCTCCGTGCAGACTGAGCAGGGGAGGGAAGCAGGCAGGAGCCTTCTCACAGTGCCTCCTGGTTTGGGGAACAGGCACCAGCTCCTGTGCTGTCCGAGTCACGGGAGATGCAGGGACATGGGGGGCAGCCCGGTCCACAGGAGGCTCCGCCCCAGAGAGGGAGCCACACATCCGTGTAAATAAGTACAATAGCGGGTCTGGGCTCAGTGTCAGAAGCCGTCCTCTGTGTTGTGAGGGCATGAACACAGAAGGGGCCACTGTGCCAGGCAAGGAAAGTCACATGGTCCTAGAGGAACCACTAGGGGGAACACAGATCCTCTGGGGGATAGAAGATGGTGTTCCAGGTAAAGGGACCGGCACCTCAGTCCTTGGAGCTACAATTGCTTCCCAGTTGAAGCGGAAAGTGTGATTTAGGGTTTTGCCCAGTGGTGCCAGTGCAAAAATCAAGGACCTTAGACTTGAGAGCTCGGATCAGGACTAGAAGCTTACAGAGAGTATGAGGGAAGCTGGAATCTGATGATCCTTGCAAGTTGGAGGTCACTGCTGAGGTGGAGACCCTGGGCTTCCAGGTTAGAAAAGGGTTTCACAGGGTCAAGCAGGCCATGTCTGTGCCTCACTCACAAAGGAAGCCTGAGCCCTGAGTGCTGGGGTGGGGAGGGATGGGAGAGAGTGATCGCTCGGCCCCATTGATGTCCGCGCCCATCTCACCCACTCTCCCAGGTGCCAGGCAGCAAAGGCATCCATGAACTCGGGAGCAGCGCACAGGCCCTGCAGCACACACTGGAGGAGTCGGCCTCCCTCCTCACCATGTTCTGGCGAGCAGCCCTGCCAAGCCCCCCCAGCCCTGCACCGGCTGGCAACTCGGTGAGTGGCACATCCTTCCCTGCTTCTGCCCCAGATGTCACCCCTCTCCTCCGTCCCGCAGGTCCTGAAGGTCTGGAGCCAGACGCTGAGTTGGGACAGAGGCTCCTCAGAGGAGTGTCCCCGAGGGAGATCTGTCATCTGTGCTGGCTGCGTGCAGTACAGCTCTGACGACATCCCTTCTCCTTCCTCCCCCTGTGAAGACAGAAGAGGAGGCTGTGGAGAGGGCGCACAGCAGAGCCCTGGTGGCCCATGAGTGTTCGCTTTCTTTCACTTTCTAAACTTGGCTGAGCTGAGAGTTTAGGGGCATGTGAAAGCGTCAACACTCGTGTCCCTGTGCCACCCCACAGAATATCACCATGAGAGGACCAGCCTCTAGAAGCCACCCACCGCATCCCAACACACAGCTTACCTCTGCATCCCTGGGCCAGGCCCCAGAGAGTCAGCCCTCCCCCCACCTCCGCCAGGTGCCCTCAGACCCGAGGCCTGGGCTCTGCTTGCTGGGACCTTGGACAGGAAGGTTTCTCCATCTGCCCCCCACCCCGGGATTCTGAAGCCAGATTAATGTCACTGACACCTTAGGAGACCTAAGTATGCCAGCACCAAGGATGGGGGTGTTTTGCCATCTTGAAGTTGGCACAAATATCTACAAAATCTCACACTGTCTCAGGCCAGCCCTCTCTCTCTGGGTGTCACATTCCCAACTAGCAAGTCGTATTTGTGATGCCAGGGTACCAGACATGACGTCAGCACCAAACGTGGGTTCTTTCTTGTTCAACCACCAGGACTTTTGGCACTGCCCAGAGTCAGGTTCTCTTCAGCAACAGGACTGGAGGCCTCCTCTGTGTGGGGCTCCCAGGTTTTCAGGGAGGCTTCCTAATCCTACCGTTCCAGACCACCCTAGGCAGGCCTCCGCTGGAGGGTTTTAGAGGCTTTCAGGGAGGGAACCCAGGCCAGAAATAATTGAGAAGATCATAGAATCCCAATTTCGATTTTCAAGAGCCACAAAGCATGGGGTGCTTAGGCCTTCTGACCACTGACAGCCTGTTTCTCTTTCTCAGGGACAGTCCCTGAAAAGGGAACTTCTGGAACTGAGAACCAAACTGTCCGCACAGGAGAATCTCCTTCAGAGCACAGCTGAGCGTCTGAAGACCGCCAACCAGCAGAAGGAGACCATGGAGCGGTTCATCTTCAGCCAGTGTGAGTGCCCCCAAGCCGAGGGACGGGAGAGGAATTTGGGGTGGGGGGGCTTCCAGCCTACCCACTTGTGCTGTGGATAGACGGTGACCATACAGACTTGGGGAGGGGGCACACTGATGTGACATCCCCAAACCTCCCGTGCCACCAGTGATTGTGGATGTGGAGGGAGGGGCACGTGGGGACAGCAGGAGACCCTGAGCTGAGTGGCCAGAAGGATACGCTTCAGAACACACACCCAAGGCAGGTATGGGCCCAGCTGGTGATCCCTGCCTTGTTGGGCTGTTTTGTTGTTTCAGTGACCAGGACACATGACGTGTTGAAGAAGGCAAGGACAAATTTGGAGGTAAGGGGGACACTGACCAGTCAGAGCCACAGAGCCCAGCCCACACCCATCTCCATGTGTCTTCAGAGTCCGCAGGTGATCCCTGACCTGCTCTGACCTTCCAGGAGATTTCCCATCCACTTGTAGGACTCAGGTCCTCAATAAGTGTCCTTCTAGCTCCCCTCCCAACCCCTCCACTGCCATCTCTGTTCCCTGTCACATTGTCACCCTCTTGTTTCCTCACCCCACTTCTTCCCTCCTGTAGGCCAAGTCAGGAGTCCGAGGAAAGCAAGTGAGTTGATTCTCAAGGTCAGAGGGGAGTCCGCCTCTGAATGAGCTTCTGGGAGAGGGTGCTGGGGCCCGTTCTGCTGTTTCCTGGAGCACTTCCCACCTCATGAAAAGTAAAGCCAAGATGCCATCTAATTGATTGAGTCCATCCCACCCCCTATTGTGCTGAGGACAGCAATTCGACTTTGATATATCTCATCCCAAAGAAAACCATTGGGTCCTATCCACCTAAAAGAGAATTTGATGATAAAAATGGAACTTGAAGGGAAACATTTTATCTATATGGCAGACATTCTGTAGGTTTACTTAAAATACTAACACCTTCCCTAGCAAATACGCCCACCAAACACGTGAAGTGTAGGAAATGGCTTGTAAATCAGAAACTATACCTTTCACTTGGACCTCAAAGCTTTGCCAGAAGCAATTGGGCCTATTCCTAGGAATGTTCCCTAACTATAACCTGAGAGAAAGCTAATCCCACAGTGTGAAAATGGGTCGGGCCATGACGTCACCCTCCTTTTTTTTTTTTTTCTTTTTTGGCTAATTCCCTTTCCTTTTTCTCTGATAATTCCTTTCTTTCCTGAGCCTCTTTAGAAGAACACTTACAAGATGGCCTCTGTAAAGCCTTATTCCTGTCCCAGCAAAGGTAACCCAACAGCCCCACATACCCACTGGCTTCCCCTTGTATGGAAGTTTCCTCCACACTTCCGAGAGACAATGGAAAGGGCCCAGGGCTGGGTTCTAATCCTGGGATTGTCACCAACCAGCCCTGTGGCTTTGGCTGGCCCCTCAGTCTCTGTGAGTCTACCACCCTGCTTCTGTAGGAGGTGGCACTAGACTTAGGGGATCTCTAAGCTCCCAGCTGCCTTGCCCCTCCCTCTCCTCATTAAGTGCTAGACATGAACTTCACAGGGGACTTCACTGCACCGTGTGCTATCCATCCTGCAACAGGCTATTTCTACACATGCATGTTTCATGCTAGGTGCTTCTATTCCTGGGAGGTCACAGAAGCCATCATTTTGCTCCAAGTGAACTGGGGAGTGAACTGGGTCCCAAAGAGGGAGTGTGGGATCCGGGCAGCGGCTCTGAGCAGGGCCATCACCACCCGAGGTGGTGGGAAGCTTTCCCTCTAACCCGGTGGCACCAGAGGTTCCTCAGGACGGCAGCCCTTTCCCTAGGCTGTCACTGAGCCGATGGCCCTGCCACCGCCCAGAGCTCACTGCAGCTCAGGGAGCCACCAGCAGGGCCCGACAATGGACTCACCCTGTTGCACTTTTGTCTCCAGGTGAAGTCCCTGAGGGCTCTGCCAGGCACCCCAGTCTTGTGACCCTTGCCTTCCAGGAGTCACGCAAGAAGAGGAGCCTGCAGAGATCCTTCAAGCAGCAAGAAGGATGGGCCCACCCCGCCGTGGTGCAACTCCCACCTGCTGATGAGACCTGGGCCCCACTCCTGCACACCTGTTGGAGGGTGCAGGAGGAGCCAGACGAGTGGCCCAGTGCAGGAGGGCGGAAGGTAGAGAGCCTGTCCTGCGGTTAAGGAGCACCATCAAGAGAACCACCAGCCAGGGTGCCCTGGGCCTAGCCCTGAGCAGAACAGGCACGGTTTGTACGGGGCCTTGTGACCCTGCTTCTAAATGCCACACTGGCCTGGGAACTCGCAACGGCCACTTCTCGCTTCACTGCCCGTCCTCACGTGGTCACCCAGGGGAAACAGGATCCTGCTCCCTACAGATGGGACGCGTGGTCCCCACACGGGAGCTCCTCAGCAGTTCTAAAGCACACGAGTGACAGCGGTGCCCTGAGGGACAGTGGGGCTCAGCCGGCACTACTCCCAGATGTACGCTTGCTCGGGGCCAGCTCAGCCCGGCCAGCGTGGGCTGGGCGTCCGTCTACACTGCAGCACCCGAGTGCTTTGAATCCACGTGGCGAAAGTGGTGGCTTCCCACGTGCAATGTCCCACTTAGCCTGGCGCCTCCTATTTCCGTTTATGGCCTCCAAAGTGTGGTGATGACCGCGGCCTAGTTACGCTTGCCCCTTTTAACTAAGTCCTGTCTGGGGACCTGGGACTCGTGGCCAGACCAAGCCCATGGAGAGTCCTCTGTAAGATAACCCAGTGATCATGCTTAAGTGGCACCTGAGAGGCCCCCAGTTGTGTGAAAGCCTCGTCTGTGTCTTCGCAGTGCTTTAGAACGCGTGTCTGTGTGTATAAATGTACCATAGATATTTCTATCTGTCGCGATAGCGATATGTTTTGGGCAACATAACTGGTGGACAGAGTCTATTAGAGGAAATGAAACACAGTCTTTTTGGTGGCTATGAAAGTAAAACGTGTATAAAGAAATCAAACATTTTTCTTCAGCTGCTTTATTTCCGATCTGGGCACCGTCTCTAGGCTGAGTGTGAGAGAGGATCAAAGTCACACTCTCCCTAAGAAGGTCACAGTCTAGTGTTTGAAGTCTTCAGAGTAAAGGAAAAAGTTTGGGCTTCTTTGATCATTGTGTAAGAATCCCCAATCTAAAACTAAAAGAGAGTGGTTCTTAGGTTGGGAAAGCCTTAGAGTCAGCAATGGAGGTCACAGAAGCTACCACCTGGGCTCTAACCCCAAGAGATGTAGTTGGTGTGAGGCCCCAGAATCTGCATTTCTTACATCAAACCCAGGTGATTCTGATGCAAGTGGGCTGCAGACCAATTTCAACATATTGCTCTCTAACATTGACCCAAAGGTATGAATAAAGTTGGTTTCCTTTAAGGGAGCATCTTTTTAACTGCAAAGAGTAGAAGTCCTTCCACAAATGTGGCACCCAGATCCGCAACTATTCCTCGGCAAGTGTCCTTAGTCATGTCCTTCCAGGAACGAACACAAAGCTATCGCTCCACAATGATTTCCTAGAAAGAGTTCAACAACACAGACAGCAGCAACCACAAAACCCTCAAACACCATCCTCCCCACCACCTCCAGTAACAAATAGATCCATCCAAAGACTCACACCTGAGGCAGACACGGGTCCTACTTTCATGGTAGACGGAGTGACCCCACGTGTGCTGTCACACTTGGTTGTTTAAGTCTTTCCATGAGTGCCTTTGGCTGTCAACAGAGCAACTTGCTGGCCCAATCCGCAGAACGGATGACAAGTCTGTAAACAAGTAGGACACAGAAGCCCAGAGCGAGGCTGTGCTGCCCCGTGATTATTCCAGGATCCGGACAATTCCTCCCCCGTCCCTGTGCTGCCGGGCCTAGTCGCAGAATCAGTACTCATGAGAACTCGGGGCTTCCACAAAGTTTGTTTTATGTCCGTGACATTTAGGAAAGCAACAGCCTATGACACCCTATAAAGCTCAGGTCTGCTCGGGATCCAGTCACAGATCACTTTTGGGGGAGAGCCGTAAACGCCACGCTTGCATGTTCGCTCTGTGTGACATGCTGAAAAGTAGCTCTGTGCCTTAAGAGAACTCACGCAACAGAAACGCAGCTGTGAGAGGAGGGGCTTCTCCCGTATTTTTCCTTTTGTAAGTTATGTCCTTGCCCTCCTTGGGAAAGGAGCACAGCCCACTCTTGAAAAGTGAACAACCAATCTGTGTGACCACCAGTGGCTTCCACTTTGCATAAGAACGTGCTGAGCCTGTGTGCAGGGAACAGACTTTGAATGTTACAGAGAAGAAGGGAAAGAAAAAGGATGGCGGGTGATGAGGTGAAGAAAGGCAAAAGAAATGTAGATGCAATTCAATTTCCTTACACCTTGCAACCCACTGGTCAATAGCTGACACAGGACCGCCTCAAGGAACTCACAACTGCCTTAATGTTAACGCTCTGCTGGACGCAAAAACCAACCTCAGCTTGAGGCTAACCAGACCTCCAGGGAACTCCCCTGATGGAAACTTCATTTGGCTCTATGCCCCCATCCTCCCCCACCCCCAAATTAAAACTTTATAACCAGTCACACCTCACAATCCCAGTGCAGCTATTCCTGTCCCCCTGTCCTGTCTTCATGCTTTTTATAAACACCTTTTTGCACCGAGAACGTCTCACGAAGTCTTTGTTTTTTGGTTTGTTTTTTTTTTTTTTAGTTTATTTATTTTGAGAGAAATACAGGGAGAGAGAGAGAGAAAATCCCCAACAGTCTCCCTGCTGTCAGCACAAAGCCTGACTCTGAGCTCAATCTCACAAACCTGTGAGATCAGGACCTGAGCCAAGAGCAAGAGTCAGATGCTGAAGCCACAGAGCCACCCAGGTGCCCCGAGAATTCTTTCCGAGCCTTTCACTCCCGGCGCACCTCACATCGGCAGGTACCTAACCTAACACTTCACGGTGGAAAAGTAGCACTTGGCCTCACCACCTAAGACTCACGACCTGCAGCAGTTATACAGAATTGATTCCATCCCGCAGATCTAACTACCGCTGACGTGATGAGCCAGACACCTGACATGGGTTGTCTGTCGCCGGGGTACCGGGGTACCGACTCACCGCGAACTTAGAGGCTTAAAAGGACACACGTTTGTTACCTGACAGTTCTGTGGGTGAAAAGTCCCAAAAAGGATCTCACCAGACTCAGATGGAGATGTCAACAGGGCCACCGCCCCTTCTGGAGGCTCAGGGAGACTGAGCAATTTAATCCAGGGAAACCTCACTACAGTGCAGTCGGGAGGTTTTGGCAAGGGAGCGCCTGTGTCCTACCCGCCCTGGTTTCCTCTGTCTCCATGTTCCGCACCACCAGCTACAGCAGGGAGACATCTCTTCCTCCGCCTCCTCCAGGTTGAAGGCACCCCTGTAATTCCAGGGGGCCGCCCGGATATTCCAGGACGATCTCCCCATCTCAGGGTCCTTGACCTAAGCACCTTCGCAGAGGCCCCTTTGCTGTGTGATGGATCATTTTCACAGGATCCGGGGTGAGGCTGGGGACCTCCCAGGCAGGGGGCATCATTCCGCGGACCACCACACTATTGACTCAGGTGACAACTAATGTCGGACGCCCGCCCCCACCCCCAAGTCTCTTCTAATTTCAGCAGTCTAGTAAAAGTCAAGCACACGTCAAGGCCCAAGGGAGACAAAGGCAAATCAGAAACCAGAACGCGAGGGACAGGACCAGGAAATTGCCCCAGGACTAGTCTCTTCCGAGTAGGTGCTGCTTGGTTTTCCAGACCTGGCTTTTCCCCACGGAAGGGGGACTTTGCTGGCGGAAATCTCCTCCACGGGAAGCGCGCAGGGCGGGGGGGGGGGGAAGGGACGGCAGAGGCAGAGTGGGACGCCCGGGCCCCCACTAACCCCTGCTGTGACCTCTGGCAGTGGGGGGAGGGTCTAAGTGAGCTCAAGGCAGGTTTCCGTGGACCCGCCCCCGCCTCAACCCGGGGATCCTGGTGCGCCCCCCCGGCGTCCACCAGGGGGCGCCGCGGCCCCGCCCCGCCCCGCCCCGCCCCGCCCCGCGAACGCACCTGTAAAGCAGCAGGCACGAGGCAGTTCTCAAACGACAGGTGTGGGTTCGCGCGCCCCAAGCTGCCAGACGTTCGGTAGCCCCGCGCTGGTGTCCAGCCCTGGTGCGGGGGGACTGGCTTGGCGGCTGAGCCCCTCAGGTGGAGCCATCGCACTGTGTCTCCTTCAAACCGGGCTCTGTGCAGAGAGAGAGAGAGAGAGAGAGAGACAGCGAGCGAGAGAGGTGTGTGGGCGCTTCTCCGGCTGGGGGACGTCCTCCCTCGTGTTCCTCTCAGGCGGGCGCAGTCGGCCGGGTGCTGACCGCCGCGTGGGCGCCACGACGGGCGCAGGGGGCGATGCGGGAGCTGCATGGAGAGGGAAGACGAACGGGAAGCAAATCAGTGTGGAGGGGAGAAGACGGAGGAGACCCGCAAGGAGAGGAAGGAGGCGGGGGGCGGGAAGAAGAGGAGAAGCCTCAGCGTTGAGATCCCGGCGGGAGCGGAGCTGGGGGCAGGGAGACCGCCTGCGCGTGGAGCCGGGTGGCGCGGGGAGGGGCGGAGAGTGAGGCGGGGCCGTTGCGTCCTGACCGGGGCGTGGCCTTATGTAAATGAGGCCGCGGTGGGCGCGGTAGGATTCCAGCGGGCGGTAGAATTCCCCGGGCTGTGGAAGCGCCCGAGCTGTGGCTCGGCTTGTCTGAGGACGACGTGTGTGGGGTGAGGATGGTCGAGACGGGAGTGGGTGCGGAGGGTTTTGGGGTGCGGGGAGGCCAGTGACCGTGTGTGTACAGTGTGGTGCGTGTGAGGCTGGGTTGGGGCGGAGGGGGAGGAAGTCATACTTACCTGGCAGGGGAGACACCATGATCAGGAAGGTGGTTTTCCCAGGGCGAGGCTTGCCCATTGCACTGCGGGCGTGCTGACCCCTGCGATTTCCCCAAATGTGGGAAACTCGACTGCATAGTTTGTGGTAGTGGGGGACTGCGTTCGCGCTCTCCCCTGGTCAGCGGTCTTTCAAAGACAGATGTGTCTGAGTGCTTCGTTGCCTTGTTCTTTCCTTTTCTCTTCTTACTTTAGAGTGTCTTTTACACAGCGGAGTAAACTGTTGCTCTTGTAGGCAGTTCTTTACTTGTGCTAGCTTTCGTATTCGTCTCGTGTGTGGTTGGTTGTCCCTCAGGTTTGGCGGTGGGAGCAATGTCCCTTGGGGAGTTCGAACTCTCCCCAAGTAATTCCCATTCCTGTCACCATGATCCTGATACAAAGGCTTTTGAGGGCTTTGCTTTTTTAAAAGCGGCGGGGGTGCTCTGAGCTCTCGCCACACATGAGGCACCAGGACTGGAAGTGGGAGCTCAGGACCTGACCTGAGTTGGGTTATGAGCTTGAGCCCAAGTCAGATGCTTCACCAACGGAGCCTCCTAGGCGCCCCACGGGTTCGCATTTCTTAGTGATGGCCTCAGTGCTTTCTCTGCAGGAGGGGAGGGAAGTGGGGCTGCAGTGGTCAACCATTGCCTGACCTCCCCATTTCCTGCCAGCAGGTACAAGGGAGCTCACAGGGGCCTAAGGCCAGTGCTACTCAGAGGTGTCTTTGGGGAAAAAAAAGAGAAAAGAAAATCACTCCAGGGCTGCCTGGGTAGCTGAGTGGTTGAGCGTCCGACTTTGGCCCAGGTCATGATCTCAGGGTTCCTGAGTTTAAGACCCACCTCCTGCTCTGGGCTGACAGCTCTGAGCCTGGAGCCTGCTTTGCATTATGTGTCTCCCTCTCTGCACTGCGCGCGCTCTCTCTTTCAAAAAATAAATAAGAACCGTTAAAAAAAAAAAAAAAGAAAAACACTCTGAAAGGAGGGGATTATATGGAAAAGACAAAAAGAATCACAGGGGGATTTGGTTGGGTTCCCACAGCGTCCCCGTGGGTTGGGGGAAAGGGGACTCTCACACAACAGGAACTCAGGAAACATGCACACAGGGATTGGAGCATATGGAAGGCATTTCACACATCTGTAAACATTTTGCCTAACGTGGAAATCGTGGTATGTGCTTGGCCGTCATAAGGTGCCTGAATCAGGAAATCTGGAGGTACTCTCCCTGAGGAAAGGATGAGGCAACTACCTTTGTTCTTGCAGAGCCATTCTGAGCCCTGAGAGAACCTTACATGTTGACTGACATTCCTCAAGATCAACGCAGAGACCCTACACTTTTAAGTTTGTTGGGTTTCCCGTGTGTGGCCAGAGGTCCCCTGGCGGACAACAGTTGACACGCGGAGTACAGAAGTAGGCCAAGAAACAGAATATTACCTGGATATACCACATTACTTACCGCCCTCACTCGTCTCACTGAACATGGGAGTGGGCATTTGAATACCTGGTATTCAACAAGGTTTATGGAAAAAAAAAAATGGACAGTTTGGGTTAATAGTTTAAATTGTTGTGTCCACACTGAAATCCATGGGCAGTGAAGAAAGTTTTCTAGGTTCTGAGTGTGGAAATGAGGGGCTAAAGGATAAAAACCAATTCTACAACTCAATGTAACTTTGGTAACTTAGTATCTTTCACACTTGACACAGTTTTCTTTCATTTTGTCTGACGCCCTGCTCCCGTGAGTAAGTCTAAATGTATTTGTACAAGAAAGTTGCTATCAATACAAAACATAAAATCCATACCATTGCGTTTGGCCCTGCTTATTCCTAACGGTATTTTAGGCTGGTTTCTAACTGCTTGTAGCCACGTTATGGCTCCCTCTGAAGGCAGCCCATTCTAGGTTCAGATACAGCATCATAAATAACTGTTCTGCAGTTGATGGAGATGTAGGTGGTTCCCGTGATTGCTCTTACAAACAATGCTGTGGAGGACATCTCTATCTCTATATCTCAGTCCTTACCTCTATCATCTTCATGCTCCCTTGTATATTTTTCCAGTACATATTTCTGTGAATGGAATTGCTCAGTTTAGAAATACATTTACAGGGGCACCTGGGTGGCTCAGTCGTTTTAGCGTCTGACATCAGTCCAGGTGATGATCCTGTGCTTCCTGGTTTCGAGCCCCGCATTTGGGTCTATGCTGACAGCTCGGAGCCTGGAACCTGCTTCCGGTTCTGTTTCTCCCTCTGTCTCTGCCCCTCCCCTGCTTACACTCTGTCTCTCTGTCTCTCAAAAATAAATAAACATTAAAAAAAATTTAGAAATATATTTGTACATACCTAATTTTCTAATTCCTGCCCTAGTGCCTTGCCCAGAAAATTTATGAATTCATATTCTCTATAATTTCAAGTATTTTTTGTTCCTCTCTCTTGCTGATACTGGATAGCATTTGTACCTACCATTTATTTTGCCAACAATTAACCCCTATTCAGAGATTTCCTCAAATGAGTTCACAGTCACTGGCCTCACTTACTTGACATCCCAGAAAAGCAGAAATCAACATGATTTTCTCTTTGCTCTCCTTCAAAGAGCAAAGAGAATGATTTTCTTTTTGCTCTTCTTCAAAGAGCAAAGAGAATAAAACATTTCCTGTTTTATGACTGCTCTTTTTTCTCAGATAATCTGAGCCAAGACCAGTGCACATATATCACTCTTACTTCGTGAGAGCTCCTGTCTTTTGGGTTCACAAATTCTTCTGGGTTTTGAGGGTGAGAGGCTGGTTCACCAAAGAGGTGTGAGATTGCGATTCCCTGACTTCTGTTGACAGAGGGCCCAGGTTGGAGCCAAGTGTGAACTCAACCTGAGTAATTAGGCCTCCATGATTGAGCTTGAGCAAAAGACAAATTGGAAAACAGAGACATTTAAGTTTGCATTTTCATTAAAATAGGACTTTACAAAATAGATCTTTTCTTTCTTTCTAGTCAAAAGAAGAGGAGAGGTTGCTTTGAAAAGACTTTGGGAGAACATAATACAGTGGCTGTTACATTGCTCTCCTTGAATTGATTTGCCTGTGCGGGTAAGTGGTTCTTGCTATAAAACCTTGTCTGGTAGCTCAAGAGAACAAGAAGCTAGAAAAAAACTCTTCCATAGAAGATGGAGAAATTTGATAGATTTACAAATAATTATGTAGAATTAAGGGTTCTACCATGTTTCTTTGGCAACATTAAAGAGACATTTCTCCAGCACTTGAAATGCCCTTCACAGTGTCCCTGATGTTACAAGGGCTTGGGAGCAGTCATGTGAAAGTGAGGAACAGATTGCTACTGTGGTTTTTTCATACTTTTTTCTTTATAGAGATTAGCACACAAGTTTCAAAACATTACAAGGTTCAGCGGATTAGAAATAAGCATCCGAACTTCCCCATTGCTGCATATTAACAAATGACAAAACAGTAGTTTCTGACAACAAACGTTTGTTATCTCCCAGTCCTGCAGATCAGAAGTCTGGCAGATGAGGCTGCTTCTCTGCTTGAAGAATTGATGAGTATGTTGCCCCCACCTGAACAGGTCTGACAGTGACCTTGTTGTGGTTGTCTCTCCCATGAGGAGCCACCCTCACCATCTCCCTCCTCTGGGGTCCTCTTCCCTGATCTGATTTCCATCTGTCATGATTGTTTCCACATACCCAGATGGCTTAGGAGGAGCCTAGATCTTTGGAGTCCCAGAACTGATCTCTGCCATCTCCTACTCCAGGAAGAGAATAAAGGGACAGAGGTCTTCATGAAGAAATGACCTCCATGAGGGATGACATCCCCCAGTGAATGGAACAGAGGAGGAAACTATAGGGCAGTGGAGGTGCTAAAAGCCCAGATCACGGAAGCAGGACCCACTTCCCAGAAATGTCCCCATTTCCCATTGAAAGCCATCTTGAACGAGGGACTTGATCTCAAAGCTGAATCAGTCTGGTGAGCACTGGGGTTTTCAGAGTCTGCATCCTATGCTCATTGTTTACTAATGGGCTTCTTCCTTACCTGGGAATCTCCTTGGAATTTTTTTCTGAGATGCAGCTTCTTATCCCCATGGGATTTGAACAGGCACCACAGTGACTCTGATGTAGGTGACCTTCAGCCCCAAAGCTGGTGCCCAGGGACTGGAGCCCTGTCTGCTGCACGATGTCACATTTCACATCCAACACCCCAATGGTTCATGCTGCCTTCTATTTACAGTATATGTTCTCTATTTTACATGAGGAAAAGGTGCTCTAAAAGATAATAAAATCATCCACCAAAGTGTATGTGACATGTGGTAAAGCTGGTTTTGGAATCCTGGAATGTTTTTTTAATGCTGTGCTTTTATTGCTTTGTCACACATCTGGGATAGGGTTTGTTTGGAAATGTGGTTGGGACTAGAGATCGGTAAAAGGCAGTTGTTCCTGATAACTGTTATTTATCTGCTTGACAAGTATTTACTGAACGTTTTCCCTGGCAGGCTCTTAATGGAGGCGCTGCGGAGACGGGATGAACAGGGCAGGCAGAGCGCCCGCTGTCAGGAAGATGATTTTCCAGCCCAGGAGATCGGTGTCTTATAGATAACCACATCAATACATTTTAATTTCTGCTGTGATGAATTTTACTTAATTGTTGAGTACCTTGGGCCCATTGTGTGAGGCAGGCTTGAAAATCAAATGAATATAAACAATAGGACTGTAGAAGTATGACAAGGAAGTGTCCCAGGAAAGTTCCTTGCAACATTTTTGTTTTAACGGGGGCAGGGTGGGTACTGATGTTTGATCAGTGTCCTCTGAAATTCAGATGTGGGTTCCTGGAGGGTGTGATAGGAGAGTCCAAGGGAAGCTTGCGGCCAAGACACCTGTTGGTGTGTGTGCTGCCATCAAGCGATGAGGGAGTTTGGGAAAATCTCCTCATCTCTCTGGGCCTCAGTTTCCTTGTCTGTAAGATAAGGTTGTCATTCAACTTCTCCAAAGTCCCTTGCCGCTCAGTCTCTCTGAGAGCACGAGGGACTGAGGTGCCTGTTAAACGTGTCCTGAGGACTGTGGCTGAGACCTGACTTGGTCCCTTGTCTGTGTGTCTCCTGCAGGAGCCCGGCTGAGCCCACACTGGAAACAGAGGACCGAGGGAGCCGATGGAAGACAGAAAATCAGCAGGTGTGGAGCATGAGAATGACCCAGAGAAGGACAAGGTAATGGTGGAACGGTGGCTGCCCAAGGACCTGAGAATACGGGCAAGTGGAGCTCAGAACAATCTGGAGAAACTGAGGAACGCGTACAGTAGCATCCAACCCTGCAAGGAGCAGCCTGAGGCGAGCAGTGAGGACTGGGGGTGTAACGCACTCCACAGTGAACGGTGCACCGGCCAGGGAGCCCCACAGGACGGACGGGGGTTGGTTTGCACTGCCGGGAAGCACCGTTTCTAAGGGTAGGATGGTGTGACCATGAGGCTCTGCCCCAGTCCCTGAGCTTCGACGTTGGAGCTGCCCTGACAGTGGATGGCCTCCAAGGAAGTGTGGGTTTGGAGGGATCAATGGTGTTTGGATCAGATTTGGAGATGTCCATTCTTACCTCAAATCGTTTTGCCCTAAGGCCAAGAGGGCCAGGGCAGGGGACCCTTGCATTTGAAGTCATAATACTAATAATATTCTTCTGAATTTCTGGTCAGGAATGTGGAAGGCTTTACACATAATATCTGTTGACCAGTGATTTTCTTGACTATTGGTTGAGGGCTTCATTTTCCTGAGGCTGTGTTCAGAACTTGGAAATCAATACGATTTCCCGAGGAAGACAAAGCAGTGGGAGAACGATGCAAACACAATGTGGTAGCTCTCCTACACTGGGGTGTTGTGTTGTGACAGAGCAGAGGATTGGTGTGGGGGGCCAGGCCCAGGACATCTCTTCCCCATGACAGAGTGAGCCATTGAGAGGAATCCCCGAGGAGAACCCCGTCTTCATCAGAGCTCACCACAGGGCAGTGTCCTGGGACATGGAGAGGGTAGGGCAGCTTCCTCTCTGAGGGAGGGGATTTGCTACCTCTTGGGAGAAAGCAGGGGACCCCTGACTGGACATTTGTGACTGGAATGGAGTTGAGATGGTCAGAGATTGGCAGCAACTTGTATTTGATCAGTGAAAGGAAGTCCCTGAGGGCCTCCTCAGTGCTTGGCTCGGTGCTAGGAACCCCGAATACAGTGGTGAATAACACATTCTCCCAACTGTCCTGGGGATCTCAGTGTGGTAAACAGGAAGTCATGAGAAGTGTAGTGCTGGTGGGTTCCTTGGAGGAAATGACCAAAGCTGCCTGGCTATGACCTCGGTGATTGTCCTGGTCTGCCTGTGTGTTTTCCAACAGCTGGGTGACCTGCCTTGGCCCAACAGCCCTGGAGCCTCAGCCACATTTCAGCCTTTTAGGACACGACTGACACCCGGGACCCATGGTGGCTTCAACCAGTCAATACTGCCAAGGTCTTCAGAGGAAACGGCTGGCATCTGTGGCTACTACCCACTATGTCTTGGCCAGCTGGGGAAACGGAGGCAACTTCACTAAATCTCATAGGGTCATCCTCTCCATAATGACCAGTGATGATCTGTCTTCCTCTCTGGTAAGTTAAATGCTTTCTGGTCTTCCATATTCTCTCGCCACATAAAAACTAATATAAATATTGGCCCAATTTTAGAACAAGGAATTCACGTACAAAGGGAGTAGAGCAACTTCCAAGCTTCAGTGAGAACGTACAGAAACTCTTACAACTGAATAATAATAGGATACATCACTCCAAAGTTGCGTAAAAGATGCGTATGGCCATTCTGGAACAGGCACTTGAGTCATCCACCATTCTTCTTCTTTTTAAAATCGCTGTGATAATTCAAGATCCTTTCCATTTCCATATGAAGTGTTGGATCAGCTTAGAAATGTTTGCTAGCATGTCTGCTGGAATTTTGATTGGCCTTGTATCAGATCTGTAGGTCAATTTGGGAAGAATTGACATGTAAACCATATTGAGGTCTTCCAATCCACAGCAAATTTTACCTCTCCATGTGTTTAGTTCATTAATTTCTCAAGGTAATGCTGTGTAGTGTTCAGTGTACTGTTCTGACACGTATTTTGTGTGATAAGACAGTGCAAGAAGAGAATTGGTCAAGAGTCTTTTAAGTTTATTTTTATCTATTCTGAGAGGACTATAGAGAGCAAGCAGGCAAGGGTCAGAGACAGAGGGAGACAGAATCCCAAGCAGGCTCCACACAGTGAGCACAAACCCTGAAGTGGGGCTCGATCTCAGGAACTGTGGGAGCATGACCAGAACCAAAATCACCAGTCGGACACTTAACCAGCTGAGCCACCCAGGCGCTCCTGGTCAAAAGTCTCGAAGAAGAAATACCTCACAAAACAAGATATACACATGGCCAAAAAGCACTTGAAAAGATGCTCCGCTGGAAACCACTTAAAGGCATAAAGTTGAAGAAAAATCAAAATGGCTTCACTGATGTTTTCGCAGGTTCGATTTTAAACTAAGTAACCTTTTCCTTGTCTTCTGCAAAGCTCCCCTCCTCCCTTCTTAGCCTTCTGTATCAGGAAGCAGGTACACCCCAGGACATGAGGAAGGAGGGTAGCGGCATGTACACAGTTGCTGTCACTACTGGCTACACCTTGATTTTCCCGATAAGACCCCCGACCCCTTCCTCCAGGGGCAGGAGCTGGCAGTTTTTGAAGGCCTTAGCCTGCTGTCGTCCTCTTTGCCTGGGAAAGCAAGAAAGCTGTTAGTGTTCCTCCTTATCTCAGACTCTGTCTTTGTGGTATATTTTGGCTCCAAAGCACGGAGGTCAGTTTTCCGGAACACACTCAGTCATCAGGAGGAACACAAGTTAATGCTACCGTGAGTTAGCGTTACACGTCCATCGCCATGGGTTAAAATGAAGAAGACCGGAAATATATGTGGTGAGGATGTGAAGTCACTAGAAGTTTCCAACACTTGTGGTACACACCGATCTGTACATGAATACTCCCCATCGCTTTCTTCACAGTGGCTAAACCCTGGAGACCACACAGAGGCCACTAGTAGGTGACTGTATAAATCGACAGGATGTAGCCGTTCGGAGGAATACTACTTCGCGATAAAAAAGCACGAACTGGCGATACGCGCAGTAATATGGATGGATTTCAGAATCCTTATGCTGCACCAAGGAATGTAGGCACCAAAGCGTTCCACCTACCTAGAGTTGTTAAAAAATGCAAACCCACCTGTAGGGTCAGTGGTTGCGTGGGGCTGAGGCGGAGACAGTGATGGACTGCAAAGGGCCACAAGGGAAGTTGTGAGCTGGAAGAAATGCCGTGTCTTGATGGTAGCTGGAGTTTGATTTTGCTGTGCATTTAATTGTACGCCTTATTTACTGTTTTAATGTTTATTTATTTATTCTGAGATTGAGCAGGGAAGGGGGAGAGAGAGAGGGAGAGCAAGATAATCCCAAGCAGGTTCCACACTGTCAGCACAGCACCCGATGTGTGGGCTTGAATCACTAGCCGTGAGATCATGGCCTGAGACAAAGTCCAGAGAGTCAGATGCTTAACTAACTGGGCCACCCATACCCCACATGGTTCACTTTCAAAATGCCATCTAACGTACCCAAAGTATCCCTCGGTAGCATTCGTGTGATAATCTAGTGTATTTCTCCATACCAACCGTGAGCATTTAGAAACTGAAATTTAAAAACAATAAAAATTAAACTCAATAAACATAATAGAGATTCACATCCACACAATCATTAAATGCATAAGAACACATATAAGGAAGACTCCAGACAACTATTGCTGACAGAAATTAAAGGAGATCTAGATACATATAAAAGTGTATACAGCACCTTCACAGATGAGAAGATCCAATCTTGTTGGAATACCAAATCAATATTACCCTGATTCCTATTGGAGTAGGCATTTTGGGGGGAAGTTACCAACTAATTCTAAAATGTATGTGGAAGGGTGCCTGGATGGCTTGGTCGGGTCCCCGTCCAGCACTGGATTCTGGCTCAGGTCATGATCTCATGCTTCATGGGTTTGAGCCCCGGAGGCATTGGGCTCCATCCTGACAGCGTGGAGCCTGCCAGGGAATCTCTCTCCCTCCCCCTCTCTCTCTGCCCCTCCCGTACTCACTTTCTCCATCAACATAAAGAACTTAGAAAAAAAGTATAAAAACCTGGATTTCATAAAGTATTAAATCCTTCGTTGATCATAAATCACTATTTAAAAAGTGAAAAGACACACCCTCTCCCTCTCTGTCTGCCCCTCCCCCTCTCAAAATATGTAAAATTTAAAAAGTCATCATAAAATACACAGTGAAAACACAATCCACAGTCCAGGAATAATTCCTTGCAATACCTCATATATGGCAACGACCTTATCCAAAATACAGAAAGAACTTACACACATCACAAAGAAAATTACAGACAACCGAGCTTATTGATGAGGAAAAGATCTCAAAAGGAGCTTCATAAAAGAAGATACCCAAATGACCAAGAGCATTCGAAAACTAAACCGAGCACTAACAGCTAGCAGAATGGCTAAAATCAAAAGGACCGAGAATACCAGGTATGTGGGAATGTAGAGAAACTGGGACTGCCTATCTTTGGGCGGAAATCTAGAAGGAGACAAAGCCTTTGCAAAAGTCTGTGTCAGTTTCTCTGCTTTCCCCAAGCATTTTATTCCTAGGATGTGTACCTGGGAGGAACCAGTGGGTGTCTGCACAAACACAGTTTGTACATGATTATTTGTCCTTACTCTGTGTGTGATAACCAAAACTAGATCTGTCCAGCAGGAACACGGATAGTCAAATTGTGCTATAATCCCCAAGCAGAGTATTTCTCGGCAGCATCAGCACCAATGGCTGACACACAGCTAATCAGGACGATATCTCAAAACCAGACACCGAGTGAGAGAACACAGAACATAGGAGAACATACGACATCATTGCAGTTATATGAAGTGTAAGAACAAGCAAAAGTCGTCTAGGGTGAGAATTCAGAGTGTGTTTGTGTTTGGAAATGGGTATTGACTGGCAAGGAGCAGAAGAGAACTTTGCGCCACGGACGAAAGTGTTCTATATCTCGATCTGGGTGGTGACAGGATGCATACGTACGTTAAATTCATTGAGCTGTGTGCTTGCGGTTTGTGCGTTTTGCTCTAGGTCAATTCGACCCCAATAAAGAACTGTTAGAATTGAAAAAGAGAGAGATGACCGAGCCGAAAAGAGAATAACAAATGACAGGAGATCGGTAACAAATATTGAACATGAACATCACAATAAGAATGTCTTGAGGAGAAACCCAAAGCGATTCAACAGAACAAACACTAAAAAGTATAATTTCATGAAAAACAGGAGAGTGAGAATGACAAGTTCAAATAAGATTAGAATGGCATGTTGCTGCCTTAGGAAAGTCACTCTAGAGCAATAAACACTGAGACGTATTCCAGCAAAAGTACTGTCAGTCGCTTTGATGTGGGGTACAAGGTTGGCTTTCGAGGCCATCCAAGATTCCTTTGGCTCTTTGGGGTCTTTTCTGGTTGCATACAAAGTTGAGGATTGCTTGTTGTAGCTCTGTGGAAAAGGTTGGTGGTATTTTGATAGGGATTGCAGTCAATGTGTGGATTGCTTTGGTTAGTATCAACATTTTAACGACATCTGTTCTTCTAATCCATGAGCATGGGAAGTTTTTCCATTTCTTTCTGCCCTCTTCAGTGCCTTTCGTAAGGGTTCTCTAGTTTTCAGAGTGCAGATCTTTTACGTCTTTGGTTGGGTTCATTCCTAAGTATCTTATGGTTTTAGGTGCAATTGTACATGGTTTCAACTCCTCGATTTCTCTTTGTGGTGCTTCATTATTGATGTGTGGGAACGCAAGAGATTTCTGTACGTTGATTTTGTGTCCTGGGACTTTACTGAATTCGTGTATCAGTTCTAGCAATGACGTGGATGGAGCGAGAGTGTATTATGCTAAGTGAAGTCAGTCAGCCAGAGAAGGACACGTATCATATGATTTCACTCATCTGTGGAATTTAAGAAACCCAATAGATGAACAATGGGCGGTTGGTAAAGAGAGAGGCAAACCATGAAACAGACTCTTAAGTATAGAGAGCAAACTGAGGGTTTGTTAACCTCCGTTCTATTAAATATGAGGGTAGGCTAAATGAACGTAATCAAATAGCATCAAGTTTATAGATGTTTCCAAAGTAGGTGGTCACTACATGTATTCAAGGACATACGTATAAATTAACATTTTGACAGTTCGAAAGAGATCTTGTGAGAGACACATGAAATCCGTAAGTG
Source organism: Panthera tigris (assembly GCF_018350195.1). Classification (NCBI taxonomy): domain Eukaryota; kingdom Metazoa; phylum Chordata; class Mammalia; order Carnivora; family Felidae; genus Panthera; species Panthera tigris. Next base: position 102,141,146 of record NC_056667.1, read on the forward strand.
ACAAGCATGAAAGATGGTTGTTTAGTGACATTATAAAAACAACAAAAAAAAAACAACTCACACATAGAGAAGGAATCGAGGATATAAGGATATCCAACATCAGTTTAATGGAAAGCCAAAATGGTGCCCCAAGAGGGGATAAGAAAGCCTCATAACACAGGAAAACAGCCAGAAGAACAGTGAGAGTTGGGACAAAATATTTTTCTCAAGTAAATATTTATTCACTTAGTATTATACCCTGACTCCTGTCTTACACTTTTTAATGGATAGAGGACAAACTAGAGAGACCCAGAGAAGAACATCATGACAGTCTAAGCCTTTGGAATCTTTCACTCACTGGAAAAGCCTGAAGGTCTGTTTGACCTTAAAGAGAAGTGGGGTGGCTTGATGACAGCCCTTTAGTAAAACTTGGGAAACTATTTCTGCCTTGATGTTTTTATGCACACACAAGAATGAACAGTGAGAACGATGCTGAGATGTGTTTGGAAAGAGATGGGGTCTGTGGCACCTGGGTGGCTCATTGGGTTGAGTGTCTGATTCTTGATTTTGGCTCAGGTCATGATCTCACGGTTCATGAGATCAAGCCTCCTGTACGGTACTGTGCAGATAGCACAGAGTCTGCTTGGGATTCTCTCTCTCTCCCACTCCCTCCACCCCATCCCGCTCACGTGCTCGTGCTTTCTCTCAAAATAAATAAATAAACTTAAAACAGAGACAGACAGAGAGAGATATGGGATCTGTGGTATTAGCACAAGGGTAGACAACTACTGAGAGTGGCCACTGAGGGGTGGTCCCCATCAGTATTGACCTTCAGGGGAGACTAGGCAGCCTTGGGTATCCGCGTAGCCTTGGCACCTGGAAGGCAGTGGCTCCCAAGGTTCCATGACACCCCCCGCGTTCCAATTCTGTTATTGCAACTGCAGACCGTCACCTGGCGTGCCGGGTGCTCGGTCTGTCATTCCGGTTGGAGTCTGAGCTACAGGCAGTGCCTCGGGCTCTCGACTCTGGCATCTCAAACCTTCTTTTTTGTAGCTGCTGACTCTCCAGTGCTGTGGGGTGTTGTTCAAGTTGTTCCCAATAGTAAGTAAAGAATTGCTGTATCCTCGCCCCTCAGTCCTGATTGAACCTACTTGATTTCACTTGTTTTTAACCCGTCATGTGTTTGGTTTCTTCTCCCCAGTCCCCAGCTCTACCTCTTCTGCCACATGTCACCATGGCAGCACCTCTTGACCCGGTGTCTGATCCAGGGACAGAAATGAGCCTCCTGGAGCTCAACCAGGAGCTTCAATCCAAGCTGGAAGCAAGCCAGCAGGACTTCCGAGACCTCAGAGAGAAATTCCTTGTATCCGAAGCTACTGCCTACTCCCTGGCCAACCAGCTGCAGAAATATAGTAAGTCCTACAAGGTCAGGGTCACCAAAGTGATGACTGTCTGTATTCCTGGAGACAGGAATTGGCTTTGTGTGGAGAGAAAACGAAAGCCCTCTCCGGACTTTGTCTTCTCTATTTCCATCGTCACGATCAATTCCATTGTGACCACAATCCAGGAAAAGTAGCAGTGGGTATTTCTTAATGTATGTTTGTTGGTTTTGAGAGAGACAGTGTTAGTCGGGGTGGAGCAGGGAGAGTGGGAGATAGAGGATCCCAAGCAGGCTCGGTGCTGTCAGCACAGAGGCTGACGTGGGGCTCGATCTCAGGAATGCGAGATCATGTTCTGAGCCAAAATCAAGAGTTGGACGCTTAACAGACTAAAGCTCCCGGGGGACCCAGTGGAAGTGGGTGTCTTACCCTCATTTTGCCGAGGATGGGAAGAATGGGGAAAACGAGACTAGCAGTTTCTCCAGGTTGGTTTGCAGTGCTGTACAGTGTGGGGTTACAGTTAACTTTCTAGTGATTGATTCCTGACGCAGACCCGGAAATGCCTGGTCCTCTCAGGATCCTGTGTATGTGTGTGTGTCACATCCTGCATCACTGTTGGCCTGCGTGTCTCGGACTAATGAACTCCATCACGTCCCACTTCTCTGAGGTTCCAATGGCAAAGCAGCGAGCTGTTTCACTGGGGAAACTTGCTGATGGTGCACACGGGGCGCGGGCGGGGACCAGGAGACACGGCCAGCTTGCAAGGAGCTGGAAGATGGGTCTGCTTTCCCTGAAACTGCGGTATCCACGAGGAATGCCGTCCAGACAGTGACTCCCCTGATGAGAGGGAAGCCATGCTTCGTGGGCACAGGCTCTGCTTCCTGAGTCCTCGGTAGCCATTGACACCCTGTGGCGAGGTAGAGGGCATTTCAAGGCCCATCAGACAATCTGTGCTCCCTCCTGTGTCTCTCCCTGAGCTGGGGAACCTTCAAGGATGCAGGATGGCCAGCAGGGCCAGGCCTGGCCAGGAGTCAAGTGGCCCGGTGAGAATGAGGGTGAGCGGGGGAGACCACAGCCCCGGTGACCGCCCAAGCCAGTGTGTGGAGCTGGCCCTCCCCCACGGTCAGCCCGGAATGGGGAGGCCAGCTGCCTGTTCATTCAGAGGGGGCTGCCATGGCGGGAGGAATCCTGAGTTAGGGGCATGTGTGCAGCGGGGCGATGGGAAGGAATCCTGACGACTCTGAGCCCGAACTGTTGCCGTTTCCTTACCAAGAGTTTTCCATAAAACAAGGGGAGGTGGGATTACAAATGACTGATGGGGAGAAAAGTAATGTTGGAAGCGGCTCTTTAGCAAGGTGAAGAGATGATGAGCTTTGGGGAAAGGACAAGCAAAGTTTTCTTTGCATCTTTCCTGATAACCGTGACACAAGTGCGGGAAACCACCTGTGAAGACGACGAAGGAAGACATCACCCAGGAGCTTGGGGTGGAGGGAACACAGTCTGGCTCTGGGCCAGTCTTCCTGTGCTCCCCGCCATGCTGCCCTGCCCCGATTTCTGTGCCTCACATTCCTCCTCTGTGATCCTGCTGCTGTCATAGTACCTGCTGCTTTGAGTGGAGGGGACGGGCAGTGAGAGAGGGACACAGGATCCGAGAAGTGGGCTCTGCGCTGAGAGCAGTGAGCCTGCTGCGGGGGCTTGCACTCACGAACCACGAGGTCATGACCCGAGCCCAAGGCGAAGCTCGCCTGACTGAGCCACTCAGGCGCCCCACCCCGTCTGCTGCTTCTGATACCACAAGCTTTGTTAGTGTTTGGCCGTATCGCTTTCAGGTCCTTCTGGTCTTACGCGTTATAGTGCACACAAGAGTATGCGGGTGAACTTTTTGCCTTTGAGATATGTGCTCATTATCCAACTCAAGGGAACCATGAGTCAGTCCTGTGGTCCTAAGGGCCTCACTTCATGTCCCTGCTTAGTGTCCTACCTAAGAGGCTGCCAGCTCGGGTGAGTGGCCGTGATCAGGGTGAGTGTCAGGGGATGTGGATTCTGATTCTGCCAAATCCCAGTCATTCACCTTGTCTAGTTCCTGTCCACGCCTTGGAGCTGCTCTTCCCTCAGCTCTAAAACAGGGAGGTATCAAATACCGTGTAGCTGGGGGGCTGAGGAATGAGATGCGCAGAGCCCGATGCTGGGGTTACATTGTCCTGGGGTACACCCCGCCCCCCTCCCTGGAGGCAGCGAGCACAGCGGCACGTGTAGCTTGTCCACTGAGGCCGGTGTCTGTGTTCTCAGAGTGTGAAGAGTTGAAAGACATCATCGAATCCGTGCTGGGGGAGACGCTGCAGCGTAAGCAGGGGAAGTTGGCAGAGACCTTGACCGAGAAGCTCAGGTAAGGAGGGCTCCGTGGCTGGTGGGAGGCCGTAGGCATCTCTGACTCCTGTCAGCGACAGGTCTGGGCCAGGAGAAGGGCAGAAACTTGCCTGGCACACAGGTGCACACACACATCTGTCAAACAGTGAAGACAGCAGTACCTGGTGTATTGCGGACTCCAATTATTCGGGGCCTCGCTCAATGTTTGTATTTTTTTTTTTTAATTTATTTAAATCCAAATGAGTTCGCATATAGTGTATAAATGGTTTCCGCAGGAGATTTTAGGGTATCATCTCTTACAAATGACACCAGGTGCTCATCCCGAAAACTGCCCCCCTAATGCCCATCACCCATTTAGCCCATCTCCCACCCAAAACCCCTCCAGCAAGTCTCAGGTTATTCTTTGCATTTAAATGTCTCTCTCTAATGGTTTGCTTCTGTCTCTGTTTTTATCTTAATTTTCCTTCCTTTCCCCTGGTGCATCTGGTTTGTGTCTTAAATTCCACATATGAGTGAAATCATGTGATCTTTATCTTTCTCTGATTGACTTATTTGGCTTAGCATAATACACTCTAGTTCCATCCACAGTGTTGCAAAGGGCAGATCCATTCTTTTTCATCACCAAGTAATGTTCCGTTGTATCAATTTATGTACCATGTCTTCTCAATCCATTCATCCGTCGATGGACATCTGGGCTCTTTCCATCCTTTGGCTATTGTTGATAACAGTACTATAACATTGGGGTGCAGGTGCCCCTTCGAATCAGCATTTTTGAGTCCTTTGGATAACTACCTAGTAGTGCCATTGCCGGATTATAGGGTAGCTCTTCTCTAAATTTCTTGAGGAACCTCCGCACTGTTTTCCAGAGTGGCTGCACCAGTTTGCATTTCTACCAGCAAAAGTGCCAAAGTGGTCCCCTTTCTGCACATCCTCACCATCTGTTATTCATTTTAGCCATTCTGACAGATAGGAGTGGTATCTCATTGTGGTTTTACTTTCCTTTTCCCTGATGATGAATGATGTTGAGCAAGTTTTCGTGTGTCTGTTACCATCTGGATGTCTTCTTTGGAGAAGTGTCTGTTTCTGTCTTTTGCCCAATTCTTTACGGGATCATTTGCTTCTTGGGTGTTGAGTTTTGAGTTTGATCGAGGTTGTTTTATACATATTGAATACTGACTCTTTATCCGATATGTTGTTTGTAAATATTTTCTCCCATTGCTTCGATTGCCTTTGAGCTTGTTGTTTGTTGAAGCTTTTCATCTTGATGAGATCCCAGTGGTTCATGTTTGCCTCAGGAGACATGTGTAGTAACAAGTTGCTGCGGCCAAGGTCAAAGAGGTTGCCACCTGTCTTCTCCTGCAGGATTTTGATGGTTTCCTGTCCTACATTTAAGTCTTTCATCCATTTTGAGTTTATTTTTGTGTACGGTGTAAGAACGTTCTCCAGGTTCATTCTTCCACACGTCTCTGTCCAGTTTTGCCAACCCCATTTGCCAAAGAGACCATCTTTTTCCCACTGAATAATCTTTCATGTGTTGTCGAAGCTTATTTGGCCATAGATTTGTGGGTCCATTTCTGAGTTCTCTCTTCTGTCCCCTGGTTCTGTGTCTGTATTTGTGCTGATACCATACTGTCTTGATGATTACAGCTTTATAATATGACTTGAAGTCCAGAAATGTAAGGATTACTTGTTCTAGCTCTGTGAAGAATGCTGGTGTTCTTTTGATAGGAATTGCATTGACTCTGTAGATTGCTTTGGGTAATATTCAGATTAAAAACATTTTTTTTTTTTTTAGTATTTCTTTTCTCTTGGGAGACAGAGAGACAGAGTGCAAACAGGGGAGGGACAGAGAGAGAGAGAGAGATCCAGAATTTGAAGCAGGCTCCAGGCTCTGAGCGGTCAGCACAGAGCCCGACGTGGGGCTCGAACCCACGACGCGCGGGACCATGACCTGGGCTGAAGTCATATGCTTAACCGACTGAGCCTCCCAGGCGCCCCAGTGATGACATTTTAACAATATTTGTTCCTCAGATCCAGGAGCATGGATTGTTTTTCCATTTTTGTGTGTGTGTCTTCAATTTCTTTCATAAGTTTTCTACAGTTTACAGCTTTTTATAGTTACAGCAAATCTTTTACCTGTTTGGTAGGTTCATTCCCATGTATTTTGTGGTTTTCAGTACCCTAGTCAATGGGATCAGTTCCTTGATTTCTCTTTCTGCTGCTTCATTATCGGTATACAGAAATGCAAGCAATTTCTGTACGTTGACCATATTCCAGTGAATTTGCTGAATCCATGCATCAGTTCTAGCAGTGTTTTGGGGAGTCTTTCCGGTTTTCCATGTGGAGTATCATGTTGTCTACAAAGAGTGAAAGTTTGACTTGTTCCTTGCTGATTTGGATGCCTTTTATTTCTTTTGCTGTCTGGTTGCTGAGGCTAGGACTTCCAACGCTATGTTCAACAACAGTGGTGAGAGTGGACCTTCTGTCGTGTTCCTGACCTTAGGGACCTCAGTTTTTCCCCACTGAGGTGATATTAGCTGTGGGTCTTTTGTAATCGGTATATATGAACTTGAGGTATGTTCCTTCTATCCCTACTTTCTTGAGGGTTTTCTCAAGAAAGGATGCTGGATTTTGTCAAAAACTTTTCCTGCATCTATTGAGAGGATCATGTGGTTCTTATCCATTCTTTTATTCATGTGATGTATCAGGTTGGTTGATGCGCAGATAGTAACACAAACCTTGCGGCCCAGGAATAAATCCCCCCCTGATTGTGGTGAATAATTCTTTGTTGTTTTTTTGTGTTTTAATTTTCTCTTTATGTTTGAGAGGCAGAGGGAGACAGAGCGCAGGTGGGGGAAGGGCAGAGAGAGAGGGAGACCCAGAATCCGAAGCAGGCTCCAGGCTCTGGACTGTCTGCACAGAGCCCGATGGGGGCCCAAACTCACGAACCTTGAGATCATGACCTGAGCTGAAGTCGGACGCTCAACCGACTGAGCCACCCAGGCACCCCGTGAATAATTCTTTTAATGTATTGTTGGGTATGGGTGGCTAGTATCTTGTGGAGAATTTTTGCATCCGTGTTCATCAGGGAGATTGGTCTGCAAGTCTCCTTTTTAGTGGGGATTTGGATGGTTTTGGGGTCAAGTTAATGCTGGCCTTGTAGGATGAGTTTGGAAGTTTTCCCCCCATTTCTATTTCAAACAGCTTCAGGAGAATAGGTACGGACCCTTCTTTAATGTCAGGTGCAATTCCCCTGGGGAACCATCTGGCCCTGGACTCTTGTTTGTTGGGTGTTTTTTTATTGCTGATTCAATTTCTCAACTTGTTATGTATCTGTTCAAATTTCCTATTTCCTCCTATTGCAGTTTGGGGAGTTTATATGTTTCTAGGGATTTGTCCTTTTCTTCCAGATTTGGGCCATTTGTTGGCATATAATTGCTCATAATAATGTCTTCTTTTTTGTGTGTATTTCTGCAGTGTTGGTTGTGGTCGCTTCACTTTCACTCCTGAGTTTATTTATTTGGGCCCTTTCCTTTTTCTTTTGATAAGGCTGGCTAGGGACTTACCGATAATGTTAATTCATTCAAAGAACCAGCTCTTGGTTTCGTTGATGTGTTCCGTTTTATTTTATTTCCATATCATTGACTTCTGATCTCATCTTTATCATTTCCCTTCTTCTGCTGGTTTTGGGCTTCATCTGCTGTTCTTTTTCCAGCTCCTCTAGGTGTAAAGTTAGGTTGTGTATTTGAGACTTTTCTTCCTCTTTTACGAAGGCCTGGATTGCTATATGCTTCCCTCTTATGATCGCCTTTGCTGCATCCCAGAGGTTTTGGCCTGTCGTGTTTCATTTTCATTGGCTTCCATGTATCATTCACTCTGTGTCAAATAAATATCATTTATTGAGCTGAAAGTCACCAAATTCAAGTGAACAATTTGTGGCACTGGCCACATTCACACTGTTGTGAGATCACCACCTCATTTGCCTGTAACACAGTCACCTCCTGAGGGATGACAGCTTGTCGGTCATGTTTTCCTTCAGACAATGCTGTCCTCTTGACCCTGCCGCTCTCCTGACCTGTGTAGTCCACACCAGCTGTCCTGTCCACATTTCTGTGGCTGGCGCTGGGTCCATGCACAGCACGATGCACACCGTGTAGGTTCACAGGAAATGGCTGTGCCGCAGGGAGGGCCTGAAGGGACATCTCTCTGACGGGTGTTGAGGAAGACACCTGGCTTTGTTTACAGAAGGAGCTGCAGAGGAGGTCAAGGAGACTCCCCGACACAGAGGAGCCTTGTTTTACCTTCTTCTTTCTGTGTCACAGGCAGGGCCCCACACACGTGCCAGAACGTGGCCTTGAGGGCTCCTTGCGGAAAATCACAGAAACGTCCGTGAAAGCTCTTAGAGAATCTATTCAACTCTGTGTTTTAAAATTTTCTCTATGTCCCACCTTAGGCAATATCATATCCTGATTAAAGCTCAGGCTGAAGAGCTGACCCAGTTGTGGCAGAAGTTACGGGAAGGGAGAGAAGTTTCTGAGCCAGTCGATCAGCACCTCAAGGACCTCCTCACCCACGATGACCCCGAGCGTTCCCAAGGCCAGGGCATCCAGGAGGGACACAGGCTGGCAGAGTGCCTTGCCCGCCAGCTCAGCCCCGGTAAGGCGGCCACAGGCCCTGAGTGCACTGAGCTGCTCCGAGGTCCTGGTCTCCCCAGACATCTCCCGCCTCCCCTCACATTGTTGGCAGCCGCTGTCTTGGTTTCCATGTGACACATAGGGCCACCAGAGGACCCGGACTAGCAGGTGGGAAAGGAGAGGAGAAGTGCACAGGGTGGAGGTCACGGTGCTCCACCCATCTGTGTCCTCCCCGAGGGAACTGCCTTTAGGGCAGGAGGCAGCCTCCACCAGTGTCAGAGCCCAGAAGGGAGGACGAGGAAGGAGGCAGCTTGTTCCAGTGCAGGGAGCCCTGAGCTAAGCGGGAAGTTCCAGGCTCCCGCCCAGGAGCTGTCTTTATTGACTGTGGGCGAGAGAGTGATCTTCGCTTTCTTCATAACTGTCTCCTCATCTATCTATCAAGTAACCTGTCATAGCTGTGGTGATCACATGCAGAAAGTTCACGAATGCACTTCAGGAAAAATAATGCCCCTGACTTTGTGGAGTTGAATGAGGTATTGGATGTAGTAGGCCTTGGAGGTGGAACGTCATTTAGACTAAAACACTCTTCATACAGACGGCCTGTCCATAACACTGACGTCCACTTGGGGACCCATGAGTCCACATGTGGAGGGACTTGGGACCGGGTGATTGTGCTGTCCTCGGGGCAAGGAGGAGACTCTACGTGAGCACTGGGAGCATACAGGGCCTGCACCTGTTGCATGACTGTGGTACCTGCAAGACACTGTTCGCTGAAGTCAGATCGAAACTGGACAGGCATCCACGGATCTGGACAAGAGACAGTTTAAACTTTTGCCCAGTCTCAGTCATGGTGAGCCCCCGAATCAGAGACACTCCCTGCTGGATCTGAAATCCATACCACAACAGTTCTCCAGGGCAGTGCCCTGGAGCTTCAGAACAAGAGTTAGTCATGCATAGATAATTACGTTGCTAGGGCATATAAGCCCCTGTGTTTATAGTGGTGATGTGGGAGCTCCACATCATGGGAGATTTCTGAATTTCTTTGCAGAAGATGATGATGATGAGGAGGAGGAGGAGGAGGAGGAGGAGGATGAACAAGCAGAAGAATCCCTCACCACCAGGTAACAATGAATACTGGGGACCCGGTAATGTGTGGGTGAAAAAGGATAGGGACTCAGAAAGAACAGTAGGTGAGGTCACAAGAGTCCAGGTGGCAGATGCAGGGATCAGCAGAGCTGCAGATGGTAGTGACTGAATTCCCTCAGCGGCAAATGGCCCTGTTCCCTCGGTAGTCTGCTGTCGCGGGGCTGCTTGTCTGGGGGAGCCCCAGATGAACTCAGCAGCCTTAGGATTCCCCGTACGCACAAAATACCCGTTCTGTCCTGTAAATGAACACCAGGAGGAGACGCATCTCTACACAGTTCTCAAAGGTCCCTGGTAGGAAGGTAACCAGCAAAGGAACTGAGAGACAGACAGCTGGCAAAATTAACACGGAATTACCTAACCAAAACCAAAAGGTTGGGGTGTCATGTGACACTATTAATAGAAAAGTGCCTGGAGGGCACAAGTTTCTGCAGTGCACAGTGACTCAAGAGCTGTAACCGCTTGATCAGTCTATGTTAAATTCAACATGACTCAGGCACGTGGCGGTTGCCCCTGGCATGGACTCCCATTTGTCCTTCGTCTGGTGACTGTACCATACTGGGATGGTCGAGTCTCATTCCTCATTGCTCGTTATGTGGCCAGTGGACTGAGGATCTATCTGTTGTTGCTTCTCTCCCACCCCTTCCTGGCCACACTCTGCCTCTTGTAGGATAACCTTTTCTCTCTCAAGGCTATGGTCCCTTTCCTTTCTGCGACCACTCCCTTGCCTCCCATCAACACCAGCTAGGTAGCAAGCCATGGTGTCTGATCCTCCTGGTTTCCTCTTGTGTCGTTCTTGCCCCACCTGGCACAGCATGGAGCTTCCGGAAGCTGAAAAGAAGGAAGTCCTCCAGGACACGCTGAATGAATGTGTTTTGACTCCTTCCATTGGCCAAGAAGGGCGTGACTGCTACCAGCCTTGCAGGGATGGCACATTCCCATCGGATGAACAGGAATTCGGCTCTGCTCTGGATGTAGCCTGTGAATGCTCCCATTCCAAAGGGGATGAAACTCCACCCGGTTCCCCAGGTAGTGTCCACAATCTTTGTTGCACACACCCTGTGTAGACCAAGAGATTTAATCCGCAGAAGTGGACCATGTACTCACAGACAGTTTCCATCCAGGCTCTAGGATTGAGTTTGAAAAAAGACATTCCATGAGTCAGTGAGCTTTGTTCGATTCATGTCTAAGCCATGGCACTTTTATGTCTGAGCCACCGCCCATCGCTGCTCTCAAGCTGGTCCTGCCAGACTCCTATACCTCTCTACCCCTGGCACAGGAGGTGGCTATCAGACCTCCAAATTTTGGATTAATCTCTTATCTCTCTTGCCAGGCTCTGATTTCCATCCTTGAACCATGTTTCTGAATATATGGCCACCCATATAGGCTGTTGGAAGGCTGATGGAAGCCTTTTCTATATCATAGGAAATGTCACGATCCAGGTTCACTGTCTCTACCTGGTCTGTCTCTTCCTTTTCTTCTTGTCTCAAGTCAGCTGAGAACCAGGACAGGACTACGTCTATCATACGTTGTATGTTTCTCTGCAGCAAGGCAGGGCCCTGGAACTTCCCGACCCCATGAACGGCCCCTGGTGCTTTGCAGCTTTGAAGATTATTCTGCTTTGATGGTGTAGATTCCAGTTGTCAGTTTAATCTCAACGGCTGATTCCTGAAAACCATTGGCCTGCAGTGTTTCAAATGGAAAAAGCCTGAATGTGGCGGCAATGCTCTAGGAAGCAGCCAGGTCCTTCCCCAAGATCTCTGGGAAAAGGGATAAGTTTTCTGTGTGTGTCGACGTGTCTTAGGATACTGTGATCATGACCTGTCTTATCAGGGACATTGGCTGGCTCAAGAAGGCAATCCCGGTGATTTTTTCCAGGGCCCTACTGAATCCCTCCTGAATGATTTCTCTCACAATTGCCTGTTATGACTGTGCTTCTGTTTCTGTCCTCTGCTACACGGCACATGGGAGTGAGCATTTGTGGAGGGGAATCTGCCTAATGGAACTCTTTCTCTTCATTTATTTGCAGACAACCAAATTGGTCACCAGGGGCTGAAAGGGCGAGAGTCAGATGCCCCCAGGTAATTCTGAATACTTGGGGGCTGGGAAATCAGTGGTGGCATCTGCAGACCTCAGATCCAAGCAAGGAAAGGCAGAAAGTGCTGGATAGAACCATGTTATCCATTCGGTCAATGGCCAATTATCTGCTTTCACAATGGTTTCTGTTTTCATTGTGGTACTTGTATTGCTCCCATTTCTTAATTACGACTCAAGTTGAGTAACACACAGTCAGCTGGCCCAGGTGAGCTAAAGGCACAGGGAGTCCTGCACTCACTCATTCTCCCCAGCTTTAGAGAGAGAGGCAATGTACTTTCTGCCCCGTTCGATTTAGCATGTGGGCACGTATTTCAGAGCAAGAATGTACGTAGACGAAAATGTGCCATCATGCCGTGATATTGAGAGAGACAGGCCTTCATGGCATGAGAATTCTGAGACAGTAGCCCGCCCCAGAAGCTGCACGCACTGGGCCACTCCATGCAGGACTCAAGGGCATTTGAACGGAAGGGAGGGAGCCACTGCTGTCCTGTGACTCTGTGTGTTTGAGTCAGGAATGGATGGCACGGTGCTAATTCAGGCTCTTTCCTCATCAGCTTGCTAGGTGGCCAGTGTACAGAGCACTTACTGTCCTTTCTGTCTGCCGCCCCTGTGACAGACACACCTTGTCCCGCACAAAGAGAAGAGTTGTTTCTCTCATTAATGAGGCACTCTCTTTGCTTTTGTGAAAATGCCTCTTGCCTTCCATCAAAGCCAGACAGGACATACGGTTTCAGATCCCTCTTCGGTTAATCTTCAGTCTTCCTCCCGCCTCAGGTTCCGTAGACAGCTGCTAGAGGTGGTGGAGGAGGAAATCACATGGGACTCTCTGGATGAACGCTATTGGACATATTCGGTTCTTCCTGACCTGTCTGACTCCTACTGGCCTTACAGGAGCACCGCCATCTTCTTCCCTGAGGAACTGGAAGTCTCTTCTGCTCTGGAAATGGCCAGTGAGTACTCCGCTGTCAGGGTGATCAAGCTCCAGCTGGACTGCCCCGTACATCTCCTGGTCTTTGTGCCCCACACCTGTGCTGTGCTGAGAGAGCTCCTCCCTGTGTGCAGGCCCTGTACACACATCTGGATCTGAGCCAGGCTCCAGGATGGATGGAGTTTCAAGCACAGACATCATGTGGGTCAGGGAACTCTTCTCCCTTCCTACTCCCAGGACATGCCCATGTCCCCTGGGCTTCACTGTCAGGTCATTGGACCCAAGGGCGGCATGACAAATACAACTCGCCTCAGCAACACGACCATAGAAGGTGTCTGTCAGACCTTGGATGCAATGCCTCTTCTCACCTTTCATGCTCCCCATTTCATCTCTGAGCCAGGTCCTTTAAGAATCCAAGCCTGCCACAGTCAGTCAGAATCCTTGTCCAGGGTTAAAGATGTAACCTTGGCTTTCCTGCTCTTAGCCTCATTCTCTATCTCTTTGCTTTGGCTTGTCTTCCTAAGCCTCGTCTGAAAACCCACCCTACGTGCCTCTACTGTTAGCTCGTTTGCGTGTTTCCAGGAGTAGAGCTGTGCGTTGGCATTCCCTCATCAACAGGAATTGCGCCAAGGTTTCTGTGTAGCTCCAAAGACTCATTTTAATTTGAGGGTTTGTACTTGCATGCTCTCTGTTCCATCTCAGTGTATAAATTCCACTAAGCCGTCACCAACCAGGTATCTCACGAGAGAAGGCTGAAAACTGCAGTAATCCTTTTAGAAAGTAGAGAGGCCAGGTCCCCAGAATCTGTGTGAAAAAGAGAACGGAAAGTGTTTGCACAGACTCAAAACAGAGGAAATTGTGATGATGATCTCTTGGAGAAAGCAAATTTCTCCCAATGGCTCAGGCCAGGAAATCAAGCCAGTCGTCACACTATCCGAGGCACCCTGAAATATCCTTCTCACTCAACCTGTGCTCTCATTGAGCATAGCTGAGTCCCCGGGTGGCACCGAACACTGGGTTACTAATGTGCAAGCAGGGATCTGTTTAATGTGACTGGCCCCGTCTGTATTTATTTGCAGAAAATCAGACCCATCAAGAGGAGGAACCAGACCAAGACCTGACATGCGCCAGGTAAGTCTGAAGAATCATGGGTTGTTATTTCAGTGGTTCAACTCTACATTTCAAAGGAAAAACAGAAACCGCCAAATTTACCTATTTCATCCATTCTCCAGTCTCAGAATATCTTTTTTGGCCCTGACGTGTGTCTTCATGTATTATGTGGATAAGTTCCTTTAATGATCCCTCAATTTCGATAACCGGCAGTCAGTTGAAGTAGGTGAATTGTCACTCCCTGAGGTGCTCTGTATTGCCCTGATCTCTCCTTTGGGAAATACCAGAGTGACAGACGTGTCTACTTCTGTCTCTCTGGTGTTACCTCTGTGAGGATCTGCTGTAGCAAATGGATAACTGCAAAAAAATAAAAAAACCTCACATGATGTCACGATAGTAAGAGAAAGAGTCCTTGAAGACACAAACCTCTCCATGTGGATGATGCCTTTTAACATGTGTTCACTTAGCCACTGAATGTATATCAACAAAATTGATGCAAAAGGGTTGAACTCATGTTTAGGATTCTCCATGTGTGCTGTGAGTCATGACATCCATTCCACAGTAGTTCAGTTTGGTGCACAGAAGTTGGTTCTGTGGCCAGTGCCCTGAACACCTCTGTTCTGTGTGTGTGTGTGTCTCCCTGTCTCTCCCTCTCTGCCTCTCCTGCCCCCATAGCATCCACACTGTGCCCCTGAAACAGGAGGATAGTTTTCCCTGTCAATAATGGGGTTGCCCCTACGTTATGACTACACTTCTCGGCTTCCCGTGAAAACCAGTAAGATGCTGTGGTGTCTACTTTTCCTGTTTTAATCTTCAGATCTCCACTCCCCACCAGGCTCGGCAGGGAGCTGCCGGAGAGTGCAGAGCAGGATGTCCAACAGGACTCACTGGATGAATGCTATTTGACTTACTCAGCTCTTCCTGACCCATCTGATTCCCCCTGGACACACAGGAGGGCCAACATCAACTCATATGAGGATCTGGATGTCTGTCCTGCTCTGGAAGTAGCTAGTGAGTCCTCCACTGCGAAGGTGATAAAGCTCCAACTGAACTCCCAGGTCGACCCCATAGTTTGGTATCCCTACTCTGCTTATGTTGGAATTTGTTATCCAGGTGTTTCAGCCCCGTAGACCTATGGATCTGAGTCAGGCTCTAGGATAGACTTCTAAGCGCAGACATCAGATGCATCAGGGCGCTGCCCTGTGTTCCTCATCTCAGGCCATGCCTGTGGCCCCTGACACAAGTCAGGACATTGGGGTCAGCGCGGGTGTGACAAACTCACACTCATCTGTGAGGCACACGCAGAGGAGTCTGTCTTGTTCCTGATTTCCACACAATGTCTCTCCTCAACTGCCATCCTCTCACTTTCATCCCAAACAATGTTCCTTGAAGTTTTGTGCCTGTCAAGACGATGTCAGCCTTACCCATGTCTTTGGGTTTGTTGTTTCCCTGGTTTCACTGCTCTGGTCCCCAGTGTCCGTGTCCTCTGTGTTGGTTGTCTTCCCTAAGTCGTCGTCTGAGTGTCAGGACATAACCACCTCTACCGTCAGCTTGCTTGTACGTTTCCCTGAAGCATAGCTGAGCCCTGGCATGGGCCCACCCCGTGCATGGCCCCACCCCGTGCGTGGCCCATGTGCCTGTGTAGCAAAAGGGATCACGGACAAAAGATTTCCTTTGATTTGAGGGTCTGCAGATTCCGTGCATCAGTCTGGCCTCTGTAGAAATTCCCTAAAACCCTGCCACCTAGAGTATGTCATGACGGAAGCTAGTGAGAGAAGGTCGCAGTAAGTTTTGAGAATGCAGGTAAGCCGTTCACCAGAATCTGCGGTAAAACAGAGGTTGACCTCTGCAGACAGACTGTTGAGATGGGGCTCTACCAGATCAGGGAAATCCTGCCCGATGCTTTCGGAAAGCTAGCCAAGGCACATTCCCAAGACACTTCGTGAGGCCTCCTGGATTATTTCCCTCAATGCCCTGCTGCCCAACTAAGGACATTAGTGCCCGTGTGCTAGTTGTGTGGGACACTTAATTTTCATGTCCAAGTGCTGCTCTGTTTATGTGACTGGCCGGTCTGTATTTACTTGCAGACAATCATAATGATCTTTGCGATGAAGAAGACCAGGACCCGACATGCCCCAGGTAACTCTGAAGAATCATGGGCTTTAATTCAGTGGTGACATCTGGGAATCTCAGATCTAGGCCAATCTAGAAAGTGCTAAATGCACCTATTTCATCCCTTCCGACACCCACAAGGTGGTCCTTCAGCAAGGTCCTCTGTGTCATGTGGTACTTGCATAGGCCCCGTTATTAATCCCTCTCAAATGGAGTATCTGCAGTCCACTGACGCAGGTGGACTAAGCAGTCCCAGGATGCCTTGCACTCTCCCGGTCTCTCCTCGTATTAGGTCCTGCGTAAGATGCACAGCTCTCTCTGCCGGTTGCCTTTACTACATTGGCGGGCATTCACAGCAAGGATGGTTTTAGGAAAGCAGTTTTCACGTCTCAGTATTTAGACACGTCGGCCTTGGGCCCACGAGATATCCAGGAGTCTACAATGCTGCCTTAGCCTGGGGTTCTCTTGGTGCTTTGTGTAAATCTCCACACAGTGTATGGCAAAGTGTTGATGCTGCTTTATCGTCTTCTGGTGTGCTGTGGGTCATGACTGTTGTGCCCTGGGGTGGTTCCGACTCCTGCCCCATAAGCTGGCGCTCTGGCCATGCCCTGAGCACCTGCCCGTCCCCGCACCGCCCCCCCCCCCGCACCTGTCCTGGGTGCACCCACACTGTGGCCTCAGCTGCAGGCAGACTGCTTCATTTCCCTTTGTGGGGATCCCGCTTGTGTTCTGTGACCAGTCCTTCCGCCGTGCCCTCAAAACAAGCTGGCACTGCATGTTGACTAAACCTTCTTTCTGCATGTCTCGTCCTCCCAGCAACACCAGGCTCTGCAGGGAGCTGCCAGTGGCCCCAGAGGATGAAGTCCCACAGGACTCAGTGGGGGAATGTCATTTGACTCCTTGCGTTGGCCATGACCTGTCAGACACCTATAGGCCTTATAGGAGTGCCTCATTCACCTTTGATAAAGAGGAAGTCTTCTTGGGCGTGGATGTAGATGGTGAGTCCTGTTCTTGTGGGGGGCACGAAGTTCCTGCTGGGGCCCCAGGAAGCCTGTCCTCTGTGTCTTCAACAACCTGAATCGGCTGAGAGTTGCATCCCTGCCAACAGGCCCTGTAGGCTCGTACCAGTTTGAACTCTGCTCTCGGATTCACTCTTTAAAAGGCATCCTGTGGCTCAGAGCCCTTTCCTTCCTTCTGTCCCAGGCTGCCCTCTGTCCCCCGGCCCCATCCAACATGCAGGCTGTTGGTACCAAGTGAGGCTCGAGAGGAGAAATGGAGAAAATGGAAAAAAGGGTTCAGAATCTCAGCCACCGCTGTCTTACCCGGAGACAGCTGGGTGACAGTCCTCCTTTGTTTTTTCCTGATTTTGTTTTGTTCCAAAAGGAGACCTCTGCTACTTGTGCAATTCTGCTTCCAAATGTATTTCTTGTGTGGCTTCCTACAAACTCCCTGGCTTTCCACACAGGTTTGTGGTCAGCTCCACATTGGCTGCATCTGTTAAATCGTTGCTGAGCTGCTAGTTGTTTCTCCTGGGGCGCCCGCCTCCCTGTGTACCAGAGCACCCAGTTCTACCCAAATGATCTGAAACAGTCGTAAATGCAAAGAGAACAGTTGCTCCACGCCCCAACGACCCCTTTGACCCTGCAGGAGTGCCAGCTCCTACCCTGTCAGTGCGCTTTGTGGTGTGAGCAGAGCCAGGGCTCATCCAGCCCCTCCAGGAGCTCAAGGTTTCCAGGAGACGCTCCATGAAAAGCGATCAGGGCTGAGAGGTCCCAGACGATTTGTGTTCTCACTAGGGGTCCCATGGTGGCTCTTCACTTGGCTGCCTGGCACCCCGGTAACCCTGCAGAGCTCTGTGTCAGAGACACTGACAGCCAGGTCTGGGTTTCCATGGGGGCAGGGATGGGACAGGTTAAGACGCGTCTCAGGAGGGTGATGTGTGTGACATGGCCTTGCATTAAGCCTGGGCCATGAGAGGCTATGAGGATGGGCGGAGATGAATGAAGGCCGCCTCTCCATTATGCACAGCCCGTCCCCGGTGCAGGTTCTGGTGGGAACGTGGGAACAGTGTGTGTGGGCTGTGATTGCCGCAGCACCGCCCCAGGAGGGCTGCCCTGCCCCAGCCTCCCTGCACTGGGACCAGCCAGGGAGAAACAGGCATCTGAAGCCTTGAGTCCAAATTCTCCCCCTCTTCTTTTTTCTTTTGGGGCACATATCAGCAATTCTTTCTCGTTCTGCCCTGAGGCCTCTCTAGAACCTTCTCTCTAGGCTGTAGGACGAAGGGTACTACTGCAGAATAATAGGCATGAGCTCGCCTCCCATGCAAAGCCGTCTGGACTCCAGGGGGTGACCTTCCCTTCAGGGACTTTGCATCCTGGATACTTGCCATCTCAGCATGCCCAGGCATAGACACAACGGTGACATCGCCTTCGTCTCCATGATGTCTGCCTTTGTACCTGCTCACTGGCTGGTCTCACAGACAGTGGGGGACGGGGCGGGAGGACATCACAAATGGAAGTTCTGGCAGTGCTAAGAAAACTGGGGTTTGTCCATTGAAGTGTCTTCTTGCTTCAGCCCCGATGCAGGTGCCTGGTCCCCAAGGGCCATCGAGTGGAAACTTGACTTTCCCAAGGCCGGAGGTGCAAGCTTCACAAGCACCGCCACAGTCCAATACCCAGGTGGCCAATTCCGTGCCAGGGCAGCCGGACCAGCAGTTGGCTTGTGGTGACCGCAGAGCCAGGCTCCGCCCCTCCCCCGCCATCAGGAGACTGGCAGCCACGATGGTTTCTGGGAGCCAACGGCCGCTCTTCCAAGGTGAGAGGTGCGGGGGGAGTAGGAAGCTCTAGTCACAGGGTTGTGGGCGGGGGCAGCAATGGGGCCTCTTGCAGGCATGCTTTGCCCAGCTCCAAACTCACAACGCTCCAGCTCCAAAGAGCTTGGGGCTGAGGGTCAGCTCTGCCCAGGTGCCGGGGTTGCAGCCTCCCGGCTGTTTACTGGCCAAGTTATTCATCATCTCATGTATGTCCCCCTCGGACCCTTCATCTGAAACCATTGAAAATGGGATCTCCATCCCATCAATGCTGGGAGCATGAAGCTACATAATCTCCAGGGGCCCGAGTGAGCAAAATGGCTTGAGAACATCGATGAATCTGTAATGCGTAATTCTTGTGTCTTTGTGATGTCTCAACACTTGGAAAATGGTTCCGTGGCATTGTTTCACGTGTGCTAGAGCTGTTCTTAACTGGCTCCGCTTTCGCTGGACCCCATCTTCCCGGACTCTCTCAGCAAGGCTTGTGGGCCAGTGTTTTCTCTCCTTCAACATCCATCAGGCAGCCAATATTCCCTGGTAGGCGCTCACAGTAACAGTGGAAATACTGGCCCCACGACAGTTTCCCATGCATTTGCCTGGTTTCCCTTCCCTGCAACTATAAGGGGCCAATTTCCTAAAGTGCACACTCTGTTCTCCAATACTTCATCTAGTTCCTCTTGTCCCCCCTCATCTCCACGAGCACGTCCCCAGCTTCTTTGTCATCAGGATCCGCGTCAGCTCACATTTCATGAAGACCGAGCGTTTCAGCGTTCCCCTGGGTTGTGTCGTCTTTACCCTCCCACCCTTGGTGTCCCCTCCTGGAGCCTGGGTCTCCTCCTTCAGGCACCGACTTCATCTGTGAAAAGAGGAGACACAAGTCCCAAGTGAGGGGACGAGGGCGCAGCCCTGTCGCCCCGTGGAGATGCTCCAGAGGACGCCTCAGTGGGAGTTCAGGGAAGCACAGCCCTGACAGTTGGCTTAGGACAGGAGGTTCTTACTGTCTTCTCCCTCTTGCCTCTCTGCCACTTCTCCCTGACTCCCGTGGTCCCGGCCCAGACTCTCCTGCTGGCTCAGTCCCTCTCTGTGGCTCACCTTCCACACAGGCCTCAGCAGGAAACAGGGCTCCATGCCAGACTTTTGTCCAAGTAGGGTTTCTTAGTCCATTCAGGCTGTGATAACAAAACTGCCATAGACCTGGTGACTTAGAGCAGAGATTTGTGTCTCCCGTTCTGGAGGCTGAGTAGAACCAAAATCAAACAGTGGCACATTGGGCGCCTGGTGGTACCTCCTTCCTGGTGATGTATGGCCGCCTTCTTGCTCTGTCCTCACAGGGTGGAGTGGTGAGGGAGCTCTGTGGGGTCACTTTCATAGGGCACAGATCCCTTTCTTGGGGGGATCTGCCTCCCATAGGCCCACCCCACCCAGCATCACATTGCGAATTGGGTTTCCACGGATGAATTTGGGGGAAGACAAACTATCACTCTGGGGCAGGTGGTTTTACTCTGTTTGATTCTCAGCCTGATCTGCCCTGTAACTCTTCCCTGGTGCTTAAAAGGTCACCTGTTTCTTGCCACAACTCTTCTCATCCTTCTCAAATTTGTCTATATTTTCCACTTGCAACTGACCGAAGAGTGTTTAGAACTTTATGCTCGATGTCCCCCAACCCTTAACTGCCCATTTACTCAATTAGATAAGAATGTGCTTATAGACACACATATTTATGTCTTATGTCACACACATTACATATATTCGGTGTGTATGCTCTGCATAATGTACATATATGAAATATATCAAATATTGGGGTGTGTTCTGTAAATTCCCCAGCTTTGGTTTCGCCAGCGACTCTCAAAAGGCTTGCCTTCAACTTTGACTCCTCCCTTGAATAGGACAGTCTCTTTTGAGCACCATCTCCTGGCCTTTGTCTGTTCTTTGTCAGAACTGTGTGTTTTGACCAATTCTACTTTTCTCAATTTCACTTTTGGCGCTGGGGGCATGTTGCCCTCCTCGTGCTCTTATCCTTACAGGGTAGCGTGAGAGAGGTCAACAACAGAGGCTGTAATCAAAGCGTGTCCCTCGGCGCCCCTCACACGTGAACTTCCCGATGGCCTTTCTCGTCCTGCCCACCGTCCTTATTCGATGTCAGCGTAGGTAGAGGATTTGGTCACAGGAAGATCATGACTAACAGTGGATCCTGTTGATGTGCTTTTATTTTCAGAGCAGGGTTTGGAAGCTTCCATGGGTGTGAAGAACCCTCCCAAGCTGCAGGGTGACGCTGCTGAGGGCTCGGTGGCCAACCAGTGTGCAGGTCAAGTCTTTGGCCACGTTAACGCCCTGGTGGTGATGAAACAGAAGATGATCAAGAGAAAAGTGCAGTTCGGCGAGGGCAGACTCGCGTGCAGATTCCGTGGCCTTCAAGCTTAGGGCACAGAGGTAATGGCGTCCGTGGCTCTTGGGGTATGGATTCCTGTTGCTCTGTTAGAGTATAGCTCTGCCCACACCCCAAACTGTTTTTCTCTTCCTCCTTTGGTCCCTCCCCCAGCTGCCGCTGCCTCTGTCTGGTCTTGCCTCTGTCTGGTCCTGCCTCTGTTTGCCACAGGGGACTGCCACCCTGGGGGCCCTCCCATCTTCATCAGCTGTGGCATGTGAGCTGTGCTGTGTCCCCACGGGGGCTGTCCTGGGATTCCCTCTCCCATGCCCTCACGGCCGCGGGGAATTAGGCCCCATGGCCCCCCTCAGCAGACCAGCATCATTTACACGTGTCGCCAAACATATGGCACTTTGGCACAAGGCACCCACTTTCGTGACTTCTTTGACTTCCTTCCTTGCTTCCCCAGCTCCATGACCTCTTTCTCCAAGAGCATTGTCTTTTTTTTTTTCTTAATTTTTGTTTTAAAGTTATTTATTTTGAGAGAGACAGGGACAGCACGAGTCGGGGAGGGGCAGTGAGAGTGGGAGGGAATCTCAAGCAGGCTCCAGGCTCTGATGTCAGCACAGAGCCAGATGCAGGGCTTGAACCCTCAAACTGTGGGCTCGTGGCCTGAGCCAAAACCAAGAGTCAGATGCTTAACCGACTGAACCACCTAGATGCCCCATCAAGAACATCGTCTTAATGTCTCTTGCACATGGCTTCTCCTCTGGGGTGTTTCCGGGAACACGACCTAGGACGACACTTACCCCTCAGCTTCTCCATGTGAATAAGAAGTGTTAAAACTGAGGAGAAAGAGCACCCCGACAAAAACTGCACGACCACATGGGTCACCTCTGGGACTGCCACACGGCCTGCCTGGGGTCAGGTTTGTCCTCGGCCCCAGGTGAGCAGGCCTGTGATAATGTGTTTGGGGTTTCCAGGACTCAGTGTCCATACCTTGGGACCTCAAGAGAGCTGGCATCAGGTGGACACAGACATGGCACTCTACAGGGACACTGGCCAAACACAGATGCAGAGGCCAGGTTTCCAACCTGCACAGACATGAGATGTTCAGGCATCCACCTGTCTTCCCTTTTCACTGCCGTTACCGTGTCTACATGCTCAGCTGGTTCATAAAAGGATCCACCGAAAGGAACTGACTTGAGTCTCCGGCCAGAGCACATTCGTGAGCATTGACTGAATTAACTTTGGGCAGCTGTGTGAAGTCCCCGCGAGATCCAGGGGAACACGAGACAATCTGTGCCTCATACAAGTCCAGCTGAGAACGGGGATTCATGGGAGGGTGTCCGAAGGAAGACCAAAATCTTGAGGGCCGGTATCGTCATGGTGGCAGAGATGAGGACAAGAACACCGTGGTCGGTCTGAAACACAGTAGCTTAGCTAATAGTTCTAAATCACGCTGTCGTGAAAGAAACACTGACTGAGCTTTGAACTCACGTGAATGCCACCACCCAATACCTTGAGATTTTGATTTCAACATTCTGGGCTGGGGTGTGGGTAACGGGAGATGTTTTAAAGCTCTGCTGGTATGCACCTAGGAATCAGAAGGACTGTGGATCTATAGGATGTTCATAAGCCATATAGAAGGATCCCGTGTGTGTGTCACTCATTTTGTGGACAAGCTGAGTATCAGCCCCTGATGGAGTTGACATTCCTCCCTCAATAGAGCCCAGAGAAAGAAGAGGACAAAGACCATGAATGAATTGGATGAATACTCCCTCTTCTGGATCCAAGTGTCTCACAATTTTTATACTATAGGATGCAGTAAGAAAGAAATGTTGCCTAGAAACCCAGTGTAAGAACAACACTCCCTTCCCTGATTACCAGTAATGGAATTCAGGGCTCTTTTTCCTCCTCGTGCAATGAAAATCACGGTTGACTCTTCACTAAATGCGTTTCCCAGCCTCCTGACAGGTGCACTGCAGATGGAAAGGAAATGTTTTAATCAAATGTTCTCCTCATATAAAACCTCAGTAAAGAAGCTTAGGTCTGCCTCTGCCCTTTGCAGGCCCTCGTTTACATTAGTGTCAACACCGAGAGACTCTCTCCTCAGGGACAGTTTGGGAAACGTGCGAGGAGAACCTAGACGACTAAAAGGAAGGCTCTTCCGTTTTCTCTGCGGAGTTCCGAGTGTCTCCACTGAGAATATTCCTAGACGTTCCCTCAGGTGTATCCTGGCGTGAGGTGCCCTGCAGGGGCTGTTGGGGTCCCTGAGCAAAAAGGGGTGAGGCCCTGGGTACACTCCCCACTCTTTTCGTCATTCCCCTTGGAGTTTCTCCCTTTGGGGTTCTTTTCAGCCCCTTTGGGGCAGGATTTCTGTGCAAAGCCTTAATTCCGTCCAGCCAAGCGGCCAACAGCGTCTACTGCCTACCCGCACCCCCGTATCGGAGGCTTTCGTCTCCCGACCCCCACATGGATGGGAAGGGCCCGAAGCCTGGGTTTCAGTTCCAGGGTGTCAGGCACAGGTCACACGGCTACAGGTGGTCCTTATCAGCCCCTTGGCCCACGGTTCCTCATCTGCACACGGCAGGACTGAACTGGGACATAGTCTGAGGCCCCTGTTGCATCTCACATCCTGGGGCTCGTTCCATAGCCTGGCCTCCCCCTTCAGAAGACCAGGGCAGGGTGAGAAGGGGTGTGTTTGTCTGTAGAGGGCCCCCTCCTTCCTTCAGCAGTCTGTTTCTGAACGTGTGTGACGGGGGCTAAGCACATCCCTCCGTGGGAGACATGAGAAAGCCATCACTTTGCTTCTGATGAAGGGGGTTCCAGGGTGAGGTGGCTGCTGAGGGAGGGATGGTCGGGACCTGGCAACAGCTCAGGGCAGCCTTGAGCTGGGATGCCACCAGGCGCCTGCTGCGGGGAGCACAGGGGTCCCTGCATCCTACAGTGTAGGCTGGATGCAATTGAGGGGGCTATTGCTTCAGACTTGTGGCTCTCATTCTCCCCCTCAGCCTGCCTGCAGACCCCCCTTCAGCTCCTTCTCTGCACAGGGGCTCAGCTCGCCCCTGGCCTGTGTCACCACGGAGCCATCCCTCCAGGCTCAGCCGTCAGCAGGACCTGAACAAAACTCACATTTGATTCCTCTCTCTCTCTCTCACTCTCTGTCTCAGATACCAAGGACTCCAGGAACTAAGAAAAGATACTCCTCATTGAAACGAAACCCCATCATAAAACCCCATCATTCTCCACTTGCTGAAAAGAACTCTAAAGCAGCAAATCAAGCTAAAGCCCAAACAGAACATGCGAGGGATCCTTTGCTGAGAATCGACATCTCGATCACAAGCCACTCTCTGGGATTTTTACTGCAAAAGTCTGGTTTGATGAGAGGAATTCTCGCTCTTCTGACTCCAGTCGTGATAAGTCGCCGAGGCAACCAATGCCCAGACCACGCGCCCTTGTGAGACACCTTCAGTCTGGCTCCTCTCCATTCCATCCTGCGGATAAGCGGAGGCTGGAGCAACGTGGCAATAGACCCCATGTCAAACTGGACATTCTGGGCCACCGGCTGGGCTGTGCCAGGAGCAGACAGCATTAACTACGCAGCGTTCTTGCTGAAGAGGCTTAGCCTGAATCTGAGCACGAGGTAGGGATCAGACAACTGCAGAATTTCGACCATCGAACAAGACATCGGGCCTGTCTTTCTTCAAACAGCCAGTGTCCACAGCACAAATAAGACGACAAAAAGGAGAAGAGATATCTTGGGTTCCAAAGGACACAGAAGATTGTGCTATCGTAATTGTGTAGTCCTTTCGAACCCCAAACATCTCCTCACCTTTCTGTGGCTGTCTCTGGTGGTGGTGACGCTTCCTTGTCTATAGGGGACAGGCCAGATGTCTGGCTTGATGGTCTACATCCTGAAGGTGTCTGATCACTTCCTCCTGATTAAATTCAGGCTAACCCTTTTCCACGGGCGTTCCCTAGTTAATGCTGTGTGTGTCCCAGCTCCACCCACCCAGAGACCCAGAGCGTCCAGTCTGCCATCACCATCATTGTGAGAGCAGCACTGGTTGCCTTCTATGGGGGGCCTATCAGATCGTTCATGGTCTTCTGTTTGGGTGTGACATCTGAGAATGTGCGAAGATGCTCTCTGTAAAGTCTGTCTCTACAATGTTACCATCTTTTAGTGATCCCTGCAGTGTGTCACAACCGTATCTGTTTGTATGTTGGAAAAACTCTAGTTGTATCATCCTTGTGTATGTGTATTTGCTGGCATTGTGCTGTGGAAAAGAACACTCCCTCCCCGTTCTATATCATTAAAGTGTTTATTTTGACAATCACTGGGGACTGGTGAATTATGTTTCCTTCAGGGCTCCAATCCATCACCATCATGATGTAAATGTTCTTGGTTCTCTTCTGGTATTTAATGCTGAGTCTCTGTATCTTTTAGGCTAGATTTCCCCTACGGGCAAGAGTACATATGTGTGTCTGAATGTGCACCTGTTGTTTAGAAAGGTTGTATATGTAGGGCTGAACACTGCATCACAAGTGCGGGACATGTTTGGTTCTGTATTAACTTGTGAACCTTGTCACATCGCCATTCTAAGATTTAAACGATCTCAGGGTGACTGGGTGGCTCAGCAGGTTGAGGGTCCAACTTTGGCTCAGGTCACGGCCTAGCGGTTCATGAGTTTGAGCCCCGCATCGAGCTCTCTGCTGTCAGCACAGAACCACCTTCAGACTCTCCGTCCTCCCCTCTGTCTGCCCTTCTCCCGCTTGCATGCTCTCTCTCTTAAAAATAAATAACCACAGGGTCACCTGGGTGGCTCAACTGGTTGAGCGTACGACTTCAGCTCAAGTCATGATCTCACGGTTCGTGAATTCGAGCCCCGCATCGGCCTCTGTGCTGACAGCTCAGAGCCTGGAGCCCGCTTCAGATTCTGTCTCCCTCTCTCTCTCTCTGCCTTGCCCCCACACTCACACTGTCTCTCTCTCTCTCTCTCTCTCTCTCTCAAAAATAAATGAAAACAACACTTAAGTTTTAACTGATCTCCCAACCTCAGACTTCTGACATTATTCTATTTTCTCTTCTGTCTCCACCTGCCACTTCTTATAGGATTGTTTCCGCCCGGTGAAACGGATGCCATTTACATCCTATTTCTCCCACTGGTTCCACTCCCAGACTTTTGTCTCAGATCTACAATGAAGTGTATTCAGTGACGATCAGTTGTACAAAAGTCAAAACTTCCCCAGTCATCTCTTATTGGGCAGAGTTCGTCTTTAAATGACTCCTAGTGACGGAATCAGGACTCCCTGAGTGTTGCATATTTAGTACTCTTTTTCTACTGCCTTTGTACATGGACATCTTAGGTGAATAGAAAGTGCTTGTACAATGAGTTTTTGCTGCGGTTTTAAAATATATGGCCTTGCTTTGTAGGTTTGGTGGGCATGTAGACGATAGATTGATTTTTCTCTCCCTGGGATATAAGTTGGCTTCTTTTGGTGGTGGGGAAGGTGTATGCAGCATCAGAGGTTTTCTCCTTTTTATGGAAAATCTATTAGTTCTAGGGGTGCCTGGGTGGCTCAGTCCAGTTAAGCGTCCACCTTCAGCTCAGGTCATGATCTCACGGTTCGTGAGTTCAAACCTCAAGGTGGGGTATCTACTGCCAGCACAGGGCCCACTTAGCACAGAGAGCCCACTTCATATCCTGTGTCCCCCTCTCTCTTCTTACTCGACACATCTCCAAAGGCAAGGGAAATACAGGCAGAAATGAACTATTGGGACCTCATCAAGATGAAACGCTTCTGCACTGCAAAGGAATCAATCATCAAAACTGAAAGGCTACCGATGAAGTGGGAGAAGATATTTGCAAATGATAGATCGGATAACGGGGCTGGTATCCAAAATCTATAAAGAACTTACCAAACGCAACACCCCAAAAAACAAAAAATCCAGTGAGGAAATGGGCAGAAGACACGAATAGACACTTTTCCAAAGAAGACATCCAGGTGGCTAACAGACACATGAAAAGATGCTCCACATTGCTCATCATCAGGGAAATACAAATCAAAACCACACTGAGATACCACCTCACGCCAGTCAGAGTGGCTAAAATGAACAACTCAGTAAACAACAGATGCTGGCGAGGATGTGGAGAATCGGGACCCCTCTTGCAGTGTTGGTAGGAATGCAAACCGGTGCAGCCGTTCTGGCAAACAGTGTGGAGGTTCCTCAAAAAGTTAAAAATAGAACTACCCTATGACCCAGCAAGAGCACTACTAGGCATTTATCCAAAGGATACAGGAGTGCTGATGCAGAGGGCCACGTATACCCCAATGTTTACAGCAGTGCTTTCAATAATAGCCAACTTATGGAAAGAGCCTAAATCCGTCCATCCACTGACGAACGGATAGAGAAGATGTGGGTTATATATACAATGGAACACTACTTGACAATGAGAAAGAACGAAATCCTGCCATTTGCAACAATGTGGACGTTAAGTGAAATAAGTGTCACAGAAAGACAGATACCGTATGTTTTCACTCACATGTGGAACTGAAGAAACTTAACAGAAGACCATGGGGGAAGGGAAGGGGAAAACATAGTTTCAAACAGTCAGGGAGGCAAACCAGAACAGACTCTTAAATACAGAGAACAACTGAGGGTTGATGGTGGGAGTCAGGGAGAGGGGAAATTTCGTGATGAGCACTGAGGAGGCACTTGTTGGGTAGAGCACTGGGTGTTGTATGTTAAGCGATGAATCATGGGAATCCAGTCCCGAAGCCCAGAGCACACTGTTTACACTGTATGTTAGCTAACTTGACAATAAGTATATTTGGAAAACAAAACAAAAAAAAGAATGAGGCAGATGGTAAAAATGCTGACAGCAGAGGACCGAGCAGAGCTAATACGTGCTGAGTATTTACTCCCCGCCAGGCACTGGGCTCAGTGCTTCACCTGCACCTCTGCTGTAACACCGGGGATGACTCGTGTAGGAGAAACTCCCATTGGCCCCATTTTGAAATGAGACACTGAGCCACAGAAAAGAAAATTCAAGACACTCAGGCAAAGTCACACTGTAACTCAGCCAGGCTCGCTCCTACAGCTTGTGAGCCCAGAGTGCTCTCTTTCTTGACCTCTAGGTTAGGGATTTCCAGGGAGAAAGAACAAGGCCAGCCTCTGATGCCCTGAATGGCCCTGCTGACATCCCCGCCTGGCTGTTTTGTTCTCACGCTGGGAATAAACAGTCTCAGATACAGGATCTCAACCTCAAAGAGACTCTGAACCCTGAGACAATGAGACACAACAAGACTAGCTGATTATTCCAAGCAGGCCCCACAAACACCAGGTCACCGTGCAAACTACAACGCCCCAAACACCCTCCTCTTTTCGTAAGGAAATGACTGCTGACTCTCACCGCAGTCAAGAAGGGCCAGTGCACACTACCAGTGTTCGAGGTAGAGCAGACCCTGCTTCCTTCCAGCCTCCCCGCCATCAACCAACCACAGCCCTAATCCTGTCATGTGTGGTTCTTTCTACCACTCTCTTACTGAGACCATGGGGTGTGATCTCTCTGGCTGCAACGAGTATAAACCCCCACCTGTTTCATGGGATGTACGTTCCTGCTGATTTGGCTGAAGAGAAATCCGAAATTTCTCCTAAGGTTACGTTTCTCCTAAGATTATGCCAGGGGAGACAGGGAACAATTTTTCAGTCGTGGTGTGGCAGATTTCCCCAAGGTCGATGTACCTCCTCAAGGTAAGAGTGCTCACTGTACTTGATATTCTCTTATCTCTGCTCCTTTCCTAATATGGGAAATTAACATTTACTAAGGGATAGAGAGTTACGATATATGGGCTTTCTCCTGTGTGGGATTTAATGAGAGCTGTCATCATCCTGAACTTGTAGGGAACTGAGGACAAGGACCACAAGGTAGCAGGGAAAGGTGGCTCTGGGCTTTGGGAGTCACAAATGGGCACGCGCAAAAAGAACAATACGTGATTTTGGAAGACGTGTCAGCAAGAAATGTGGCCATAAAGGCCACTACGTATTTAATCCATGATCCACCAGTCGCTTTGCTCACAGAGTATCCCTGTTTATCTTGGCCATGATGAGTGTTTTAAGAACAGTCAGAGAATTGCATCAGAGCACATCCATCTGAAAAGGACACACATAAAATACTGCATTGCCAAATCAGACCCACCAAACCCACAAATCTTCTCTGGTATCAAGTTTGATGTACATTTTCGAGGATAAAATTAACTGTGTGAGGCACAAGCAAAGCAACAAGAAATCTCGGACAACCAACACTAACTGCAAGAAACTTCTTCCCACCTTAGGACGTGTTCTGGCCCCGAGTTAACATACGTGCTCTCTCAGTGCTGTGTGAAGTCGTCACTTGTACCCAATGAATCTGGTTGAAGTCGATGAACCTGGTAGAAGTCATCTGCTAGGCTGATACTCACATAACTGATGCGACAGTTTCCAGGAAACTAAGCTACATAAATCCACGGGCATAAGTTTGAGTCCCTACAGGGTTCTGCTCACACGAGATCCCTCCCACTTACAGGCATGTCGTAGGTAAGGACTCTCCTTACAGTGTGTTTGCAAGAGGTTCCTCACTCGATGTTTATGCGGAAAGTTGACTGGGGGTACCTTTCTTTCTCTCCAGGCCAGCGTCACTGAAGGAACTGAGCAACTGCAAGGAACCCAGTTCCTGTTCTTCTGTCCAAATTGTCTGGGTGGAGTTTTTAGGCTGAGCTTATAAATCAGCAGGAATCCAATTTTCTTCCTCCGAGAAGAGATACAATGGTTTCTCCCAGCATTGCTCATTGGGCAGTGCAAGTCTGCAGAGAGACAGAGAGAGAGAGCGAGAACGAGAGTGAGAGAGATATCGCCAGGCATGTTACTTTAGCAATGCCATGGTCCTCCCACATTGTCCATCCCACTCATGACAATGCCTGGTTTAAGCATCCTCTCTCCATTTCCCTTTATTACCTGCTTGACCTACATCCTTCCCCCAGTGAGGGAGCCAGCTCAGAGGGTCTGCTTAACCTAGACTAGAGGCGGGGCCAAGGAGAAGTGTGCCTGTGGCTAGAATGGGCTGCCTTCAGAGGGAGCCATAACGTGGCTCCAAGCAGTTAGAAACCAGCCTAAAATACCGTTAGGAATAAGCAGGGCCAAACGCAATGGTATGGATTTTATGTTTTGTATTGATAGCAACTTTCTTGTACAAATACATTTAGACTTACTCACGGGAGCAGGGCGTCAGACAAAATGAAAGAAAACTGTGTCAAGTGTGAAAGATACTAAGTTACCAAAGTTACATTGAGTTGTAGAATTGGTTTTTATCCTTTAGCCCCTCATTTCCACACTCAGAACCTAGAAAACTTTCTTCACTGCCCATGGATTTCAGTGTGGACACAACAATTTAAACTATTAACCCAAACTGTCCATTTTTTTTTTTTCCATAAACCTTGTTGAATACCAGGTATTCAAATGCCCACTCCCATGTTCAGTGAGACGAGTGAGGGCGGTAAGTAATGTGGTATATCCAGGTAATATTCTGTTTCTTGGCCTACTTCTGTACTCCGCGTGTCAACTGTTGTCCGCCAGGGGACCTCTGGCCACACACGGGAAACCCAACAAACTTAAAAGTGTAGGGTCTCTGCGTTGATCTTGAGGAATGTCAGTCAACATGTAAGATTCTCTCAGGGCTCAGAATGGCTCTGCAAGAACAAAGGTAGTTGCCTCATCCTTTCCTCAGGGAGAGTACCTCCAGATTTCCTGATTCAGGCACCT